>NC_058523.1:145995688-146325688 GCF_904849725.1 Hordeum vulgare subsp. vulgare
CTGTCACTCCGGCAACCCACCATAAGCATTCTTTATACACGATGCATTCCCCTAGGTCCTTAAAAAGGTGAAGTGTTATGTAGTCGACGTTCATATAACACCACTATAAGAATAACACCATAACTTAAATATCAATCAACACATATCACTTCAACATCATATGACTACTAGCATCTAGACTTTTCCCGTGTCCTCAAGAACTAATGGAACTACTCACAAGACATAAAATAGATCATGATCAGAGGTGATGAAAATATGATTAACAATCTGTTCATAACAATAATCCTCCAACAAAACTCAATAGCATTCACCACAAAAGATTAATCAACGCCGGTAGAGTAGAGGGGATGAATAGTGCAAGGTACAACTCCGATTGCAATGGTCAAGTAGATGGGATGAAGCTGGAGATGGTGTTGGTGATGATGATCTCAGTGATGCCTATGACGATGAGGATGATCTCCCCTTTCGGGAGGAGTTCTCTCCAGCGGAATCTGCCCGCCGGAAAGGTCTTTTCTTCTCTGTAGGTTTCCACCGCGGAGCGGCGGCGGAATCGCGAAAACTCTTCTGTCTCCAGAATTTTTAGGTCAAGAGGGACATATAGGCAAAAGGAGAGCACCCGAGGCTGGGCCCATCACTCAGGCGGCCTCCTGGCGCGGCCTAGGGGGCCGCGCGAGCAGGTCGCCTGGGTGACTTGTGGCCCCCCTCCGACTGTTCTTTGGCCTGTCTTCGGGACCTGTTTGGAAACTTCTTCCCTCAAAATTTCAGCGCAATTGGATATGTTATGATATTGCAACTCTTTGTGCTATTTTCTCCGCTTAATCCCGCGTCTGCTGTTTCGGCACTGGAAAGTTGTAAACTATGTAAAATAAGCCAAAACACTATAAGTACACCATATTAAAGTGAAATATATCAATGAATAGAGACAAATAATGATACAAAATAGTGATGCATTTTGGACGTATCAATAATGCGCGTGGGAAATGGTTCCAAGGTTGATGTGATTGCCGTCGGCACGCTCGTTCTTTGATTACCATCAGGATTAGTGATGAACCTGAATAATTGTTATTTAGTGCGTGTGTTGAGTATGAATATTATAACTGGATCTTGTTTGATGCGAGATGGTTACTCATTTAAATCAGAGAATAATGGTTGTTCTATTTATATGAGTAATATCCTTCATGGTCATGCACCCATTGTGAGGGGTTTATTCTTATTGAATCTCGATAGTGATGACACACATGTTCATAACATTGATGCCCAAAGATGTAGAGTTGATAATGATAGTACCACTTTCTTGTGGCACTGCTGCTTAGGTCGCATTGGTGTAAACGCATGAAGAAGCTCCATGTCGATGACTAAGACTCCGTTCTCTGGAACAATGGAGCGGGCAAGTGACTTATTGGAAATCATACATACTGATGTGTGCGGTCCGATGAGCATTGAGGTGTGTGATGGATATCGTTATTTTCTCACCTTCACCGATGACTTAAGTAGATATGGGTATATTTACTTAATGAAAACAAGTCTGAAACGTTTGAAAAGTTCAAGCAATTTTAGAGTGAAGTTGAGAATCATCGTACCAAGAAGATTAAATTCCTATGATCTGATCCAGGAGGAGAATATCTAAGTTACGAGTTTGGCAATCACCTAAGACAATGTGGAATTGTTTCACAGTTGACGCCACCTAGAACACCAAAGTGTAATGGTGTGTCCAAATGTCGTAATCAAACCTTATTGGATATGGTATGATCTATTATGTCTCTTGCCGATTTTCCATTATCATTTTGGGGCTATGCATTAGAGACAACTGCATTCACTATAAATAGGGCACCATCTAAATCCGTTGAGATGACGCTGTATGAACTGTTGTTTGGCAAGAAACCAAAGTTGTCATTTCTTAAAGTTTGGGGATGCGATGCTTATGTCAAAAAGCTTCAGCCAGAAAAGCTCGAACCCAAAGCGGATAAATGTGTCTTCATAGGATACCCAAAAGACACGGTTGGTTATACCTTCTATCTCAGATCCGTAGGAGAAGTGTTCATCACGAAAAAGGGTCATTTCTAGAGAAAGAGTTTCTCCCGAAAGAATTGAGAGGGAGGAAGATCGAACTATTGGAAATATGCCCTAGAAGCAATGATAAATAGTTATTATTATATTTCGTGTTTAAAGATAATAGTTTATTATCCATGCTATAATTGTATTGAATGAAAACATAGATACATGTGTGGATACATAGAAAAAACAATGTCCCTAGAAAGCCTCTAGTTGGCTAGCCAGTTGATCAATGATAGTCAAGGTTTTCTGACTATATGCAAGTGTTGTCACTTGATAACTGGATCACATCATTAGCAGAATCATGTGATGGACTAGACCCAAACTATAAACGTAGCATATTGATCGTGTCATTTTATTGCTATTGTTTTCTGCGTGTGAAGTATTTGTTCCTATGACCATGAGATCATATAACTCACTGGCACCGGAGGAATACCTTGTGTGCATCAAACGTCGCAACGTAACTAGGTGACTATAATGGTGCTCTACAGGTATCTCTGAAGGTGTCCGTTGAGTTAGTATGGATCGAGACTGGGATTTGTCACTCCGTGTGACGGAGAGGTATCTTGAGGCCCACTCAGTAATACAACATCACACACAAGCCTTGCAATGTGACTAAGTGTAAGTCACGGGATCTTGTATTACGGAACGAGTAAAGAGACTTTTCCGTAACGAGATTGAAATAGGTATGCGGATACCGACGATCGAATCTCGGGCAAGTAACATACCGAAGGACAAAGGGAATGACATACGGGATTATATGAATCCCTGACACTAAGGTTCAACCAATAAGATCTTCGGAGAATATGTAGGATCAAATATGGGCATCCAGGTCCCACTATTGGATATTGACCGAGGAGTGCCTCGGGTCATTTCTACATAGTTCTCGAACCCGCAGGGTTTGCACACTTAAGGTTCGATGATGTTTTAGTATAGTTGAGTTATATGTGTGGTTACTGAATCTTGTTCGGAGTCCGGATGAGATCACTGACATCACGAGGGTTTCCGGAATGGTCCAGAAATGAAGATTGATATATAGGATGGTTTCATTTGGTCACCGGAAAGTTTCAAGAAATTCCGGTTGTGCACCAGGAGTGACGAATGGGTTCTCGGCGTTCACCGGGAGGGGCCCATCCACCCGGGAGTGAGCCCAAGGCCCTAGGGTGGCGCACCAAGCCCCTAGTGGGCTGGTGGAGTCATCCCAAGAGGGCTATGGCGCCACATAAGAAAATACCAAAGGAAAAAATAAAAAATAAAAGGAAAGAGGGAGGTGGGAAGGAAGAGGAGGACTCCTCCTTCCCAAACCGAATTGGAGGAGGAGTCCTCCTCCTCCTGGAAGCCAGCACACCTTGAGGCCTTGTGCCTCAAGGCTAGCCCCTCCCCCTTCCTCCTATATATAGTGGTGGTTTAGGGCTTTTTGAGACACAACTTTGCCACGTGCAACTCAAGGCTATTCCACATAGTTTTACCTCTAGATCGGACTTCTGCGGAGCTCGGGCGGAGCCCTGCAGGAGTAGATCGTCACCACCACCGGAGCGCCATCACGCTGCCGGAGAACTCATCTACTTCTCCGTCTTGCTTGCTGGATCAAGAATGCCGAGATCATCGTCGAGCTGTATGTGTGCTGAACGCGGAGGTGCCGTCTGTTCGGCGCTAGATCGAAACGGATCGCGGGATGGTTCGTGGGACGGTTCGAGGGACGTGAAGACGTTCCACTACTTCAACCGCGTTTCTTAACGCTTCCTGCTGAGCGATCTACAAGGGTACGTAGATATAATCTCCACTCGTAGATGGACATCACCATGATAGGTCTTCGTGCGCGTAGGAAATTTTTTGTTTCCCATGCAACGTTCCCCAACAAGAACTTGATGAGGTTGTTGAACGTTTCCTTCAACCAGAGAATAGCACAATGCAGAAAGATGTTTTTGTGGAGCCTACATCAGTTGAAGAGGAAGCTAATGATGATGATCATGAAGCTTCGGATCAAGTTACTATCGAACCTCATAGGTCGACAAGGGCACGCACTGCTCCTGAGTTGTACAGTAACCCCGTCTTAGTGGTCATGTTGTTGGATAACAGTGAACCTATGAGCTATGGAGAAGCGATCGTGGGCGCGGATTCCAACAAATGGTCAGAGGCCATGAAATCTGAGATAGGATCCATGTATGAAAACAAAGTATGGAGTTTGGAAGTATTACGTGAAGGGCTAAACGCCATTCAGAATAAATGGGTATTTTAGAAGAAGACAGTCGCGGACAGTAATGTCACCGTCTATAAACCTAAACTTGTGGCAAAAGGTTTTTCACAAGTTCTAGGAGTTGACTACGATGAGACTTTCCCACCCGTAGCAATGATTAAGTCCGTTAGGATCATGTTAGCAATAGCTGCATATTTCGATTATTAAATTTGGCAGAAGGATGTCAAAACAGCGTTCCTTAACGGTTTCCTTAAGGAAGAGTTGTATATGATGCAACCATAAGGTTTTGTCGATCCACAGAATGCTGACAAAGTATGCAACCTCCAGCGATCCGTTTATGGACTCGTGCAAGCATCTCGGAGTTGGAATCAGCGCTTTAATGAGGTTATCAAAGTGTTTGGGTTTACACAAGTTTATGGAGAATCTTGTATTTACAAGAAAGTGAGTGGGAGCTCTACAACATTTCTAATATTATATGTGGATGCCATATTGCTCAGTGGAAACAATATAGAATTTTTGGGAAGCGTAAAGGAATATTTGAACAAGAGTTTTTCAATGAAGGACCTAGGAGTAGTTGCTTTCATATTAGGCATCATGATCTATAGAGATAGATCGGTACGCTTAATAGGACTTTCACAGAGCACATACCTTGACAAAGTTTTGAAGAAGTTCCAAATGGATCAGTCCAAGAAAGGGTTCTTGCCTATATTGCAAGGTGTGAAGTTGAGTAAGACTCAATGCCCAGTGACTGCATAAGATAGAAAAAAGATGAGTCTCGTCTCCTATGCTTTGGCCATAGGCTCTATCATCTATGCAATGCTATGCACAAGACCAGATGTCACCCTTGCCATAAGTATGGCCAAAAGGTTTCAAAGTGATCCAGGAATGGAGCACCGGAAAATGGCCAAGAATATTCTGAAGTACTTGAAAATGTCTAAGGAAATGTTTCTCGTTTATGGCGGTGATCAAGAGCTCGTCGTAAAGGGTTACGTTGATGCAAGATTTGACACTGATCCGGATGACTCTAAGTCTCAAACTAGATACATATATATTCTCAATGGGGGGGCGGTAAGCTGGTGCAGTTTCAAGCAAAGCATGGTAGTTGATTCTACATGCAAAGCAGAGTACATAGCTGCCTCGTAGGCAGCTAAAGAAGGTGTGTGGATAAAAGAGTTCATGACAGATCTTGGAGTTGTGCCAGTGCACTGGATCCAATGACTCTATTGTGTGACAACACTAGTGCCATTGCTCTGGCCAAGGAACCAAGGTTTCACAAGAGGACCACACACATAAAGCGATGCTTCAATTCCATTCACGATTACATCAAGAGGAGGACATAAATATTTTCAAAGTGCACACGGATCTGAATGTCACAGATCCGTTGACTAAGCCTCTTCCACGAGCAAAACATGATCAACACCAGAACTATATGGGTGTTAGATACTCCCTCCGTAAACTAATATAAGAGTGTTTAGATTACTACTAGAGTGATCTAAACACTCTTATATTAGATTAGAATGTAAATCACATAGTGATGTGAGCTAGATTATTGACTCTAGTGCAAGTGGGAGACTGTTGAAAATATGACCTAGAGGCAATAATAAAGTGGTTATTATTATATTTCCTTGTTCACGATAATCGTTTATTATCCATGCTATAATTATATTGATTGGAAACTCAAATACATGTGTGGGTACATAGACAACACTGTGTCCCTAGTGAGCCCCTAATGGACTAGCTCATTGATCAAAGATGGTCAAGGTTTCCTGGCCATAGACATGAGTTGTCATTTGATAATGGGATCACATCATTAGGAGAATGATGTGATGGACAAGACCCAAACAATGAATTTAGCATATGATTGTGTTAGTTTATCGCCATTGTTTTCTGCATGTCAAGTATCTGTTCCTATGACCATGAGATCATGCAACTCACTGACACCGGAGGAGTAACTTGTGTCTATCAAACGTCGCAACATAATTAGGTGACTATAAAGATGCTCTACAGGTATCTCCGAGGGTGTCAGTTGAGTTGGCATGGATCAAGACTAGGATTTGTTACTCCGTGTGACGGAGAGGTATCTCAAGGCCCACTCAGTAATACAACATCACAATGAGCTTGCAAGCAACGTGACTAAAGAATTAACCATGAGATCTTGTATTACGGAATAAGTAAAGAGACTTGCCTGTAGAGATTGAACTAGGTATGGATATACCGATGATCTAATTTCGGGTAAGTAACATACCGATGGACAAAGGGGACTACGTATGGGATTAATTGAATCCTTGACATTAAGGTAAGACCGATAAAGATCTTCATAGAATATCTGGGAATCAATATGGGCATCCAGGTGCCGCAATTGGTTATTGACCATAGAGGTGCTCGATAATGTCTACATAGTTCTCAAACCCATAGGGAATGCACACTTAACGTTCGGTGACGATATAGATATAGTTGAGTTATTGGGTTGGTGATCGAAGGTTATTCGGGGTCGCGAATGAGACCCCGGACGTCATGAGGAGCTCCTGAATGGTTCACGGGTAAATATTTATATATAGGAAAGTGGTATTCGGGTTCCGGAATAGTGATGAGGATGACTTGTTAGGAGAAGATGACTTGCTTCTTGATAAAACTAGTGAGTGCACTGAAAATGAACTTGCTAATTATCATGCTAGTCAAGAGAAATCGAATGATGATGATAAGAAAGAAATTGAGCCACTAAATCAAGAATTAAAAACTCTTAAGTTAGCTCATGAAACTACTCTAGAAGATCATAGAGAGCTTGCAAGAACCCATGAGAAGCTACGCTTCGAGAAGCTCAACTTGGATCAAGAGCATGAGTTCTTAAAAGCGATCAATGAAGATCTTCGAAAGAAGAGTTCTTCTTATCTAGCCAAACGATTACTCTTGTCCAACTTTGTTCCACAAGTTAAACCTAGTAACACTAGTAACAAAGGCAAGAAGGTTTCTTCATCTAGCAACAACTATGCAAAAGTTAAATCCAAGAATGTTGTTGCTAGTAGCTCTATTGATTCCACTAACGATTCTCTTAGCCAAATTACATTTGAGCAAGAAAATGATATATTGAAAGGGATTATAGAAAAAGGTAGCTTCAAAAGCCTTGCCGGAAGTAAACAATTTGAGGAAATTGTGCACAAGCTAGGAGGACACCGGAAGAATCAAGGTGTTGGCTACTTCAACCTCAACGGAGATGATTGGGAAGAAGGTCCATATCCCACTCCTAAGTTTGTTCCCCAAGTGGATAGGTGTGATCCCACTCCTCCCAAAGGAACAAGATCACAAGATGACCTTCTACCACAAGACCACAAAGGCAAGGGAAAGCTTCAAGATGACATTGACCTATTTGGAGAAGAACCCCAAGCCAAGGTCATGTGGGTTCCCAAGGACAGTACTAGCTCTACCTCAACAAGTGTTACCACAACTCCAAGGATTCCCATCAACCTGATGTGGATCCCCGAGAGGAAGAACTAGGAAAGTTCTTGAGGGATGACTCCACCAATGAAATTCACTCTTATTCATTTTGGCAAGAACTATTTGCAATCAACCTCAACCATATGCATTAGTTCAAGGAGTCACACATTCCCTCAAAGGTAAGCAAGGAACAAGGTAATTAATGCATCTTTGGACATCATCCCATTTGAGTTTCACTCCATGTCCATAGTTATTCTTGCATATGTTCCTCATGCTTTGGGACTAACCCATGTATGTGAGAAGAGTATGAAAACAACAAGGATTGCTCCCAACTCAAGATGATCTTCATCAACATTGAGCATCCACCACTACTTCACCTACTTGAAGTCTTCTACGACAAAACCCAAGGTTAGTTGATCCCTCTTAGTGGGGATGTCATATCAAGGGGGAGATTTACTCTAAGACTTGAGCATAAGCATCTCCTAAGGATATGAACACATTAATTCTTATGTAAAAGTGGTAACCCCACTTGTGCTTAACGATGAGTATGACCTATGATCAAGTATTCTTACTTGGCTCCTATGTCAATATACTCATATATAGATGACTTTGTCATCGCCCAAATGCTTGATAGATGCTAGGATGTTTGTGCATGTTCACCATGTTTTTCTCTATCATTCTTATTGTGTGAGCATGTTGGTCTGGATGTGTTTGATCATTCGAGGACATCCAATTGTTGTTATTTGGCTCTTGATTTATCTTTCGCCAATTGGATGGACAAGAATGCCTAGGACCCTTATCTAGATATCTATGCTATCTCATCTCAAGTTCTATTCATGCTTCATCACAAAACTTGAACAAGCACTTGTCGATCCCTCTCTGTGAAGGTGCACTCGGAGTTCCTATCGTCAATGGCTGACCTCCAAAACCTCTTTCTGAATGAACTCGGTGAAGCCAACTTCACAAACTCAGTTCCACTGAATTCCAGTGTTGATTTAGGTTTTCCATCTCGGTACCACCAGAATCACAAACTCGGTTCCACCGAGTTTCCATGTCAACTGAAAGTAGAGTAAGTCAGTGACACCAATTTTTTAATCTCGGTGACACGGCAGCGAATGGGTATATATTCTAGCGGACCGAATCTTCAGTTTCACTTCGTCAAAATTGTTTCGTCCCAAAACCCTATGCTGCCTCTGGACCCCTGGTCGTCGCCCTTGAATCCCCGAGTGTCTCCGTCGCTGGGAATCACCACCGCCAACAGATTCCTCACCCTCGTCGTCGCCGTAGCCAGACCACCGCCAAGTTAGGGTATGGTTCGGATCCCCTCTGCGTTCCTCCATCTAATTCTTACGCTATGTGAAGATTTATCGAGAAGCCACCGTGTGTATCCTCTCCATCCACGAGAGGAATCCATAGATTAGAGAACTAGGAATTTTTTAGGGTTAACTGTCCGTAGACCCCATCTCGGTGCCTCTGAGTTGCAAAACTTGGTGCTACCAATTTTGTACTTAGGTTTACTGAGAATGAACTCGATGAGACCGAGTTGTCATTTTTGGTTCCACTGAAATGATGACCAAGTTTCTGTTAAGGAGTTCATGTGTCTCGGTGACGCCGAAAATTCAAACTCGATTCCACCGATATGTGTTGTGCAGAAAATTAAAACGATGGATTTCTCCAAACAAATTTTCAAAAACATCTGAATTTTGTGATGCTCATCCTTTCTGTCTTTCCTATATCCAGTTCATAGGTATTGCTGTTTGCTGCTGAGTTTCTGCTTGCCTGTCAAATATGTCTGGTTCAGGATATAGTCAAAATAACTTCAGAGAGCACAATGTAGAGATGGACTCATGCACTAGTCCAGAGAAGTCTGCCTCTGACCCAAGTTCTCCCAGCTCCCATGATTTGCCCAGGGCAGCCACCAGGAAAAGGAAGAAGCTAGATTCTGATGAAGAGGACTTAGACTTTATGCCAGAGGAAACTTCAGCTCCTCCAAGGAAGGCTGTCAGGAAGGTAACTGCTAACCCTACTGATCTGAGAGCACCTAAATATGCCAAGAAGAGCACAACACTTACCACTGATGTACCTACGAAGAAGGCTGTTGTGAAGAGGCCGAGGAAGAGAACTGTTCATCTTGTTGGAAGGAAGACTTCAATGTATGAAGACCAAGAAGTTGATGGGGAAGAAGCTCCTAAGGAGATCCGAGTTCCTCCCAAGAACAAGAAGCTGATGGCCGACGCTATGAAATCTGCCCCTAAGCCTCCTGCCAAAGCAAAGAAGGTTGTAGCTCCCAGAAGGACTACCAAGGACATACCTGCAGCTACCAAGAGCAAAGGCCATGCATCTAGTGCCCATGCTGCAGAGGAGGTAGAAGATGAGAATGTGCCAATTCTTAGGAAGCTCAGACCAACCCTGCCTATTCACAATGCTGCTCATCCAATAGAAGAAGACATGAAGAAGATGAAGGATGTCAGACTAAGAAAGTGGAGAGCTAATGATCCATATGCTATCAGGAGAAGAATTGCTGTTGATCCAAGGTTTCACACCAAGGAACACTAAGATTTTTATGAGACTGTCTTGTTTGATAAGAGTCCTGCTGTTAGTGATATGAGGTATGTCGACTGGGCATATATCAAGGAAAATGAGAATTTCTTTCCCCATGTCCAAGAAAACTTCAGGCTAGTGGACATTGAAAAGTTTGTTGGCAAATAGATGACCCCATGGAATGACGAGCTGATCATGCAATTCTATGCAACTGTTCATTTCTATGGAAATGGTTCTTTAGTCTAGATGAATGATGGTCACAAGTATGAAGCCACAATTGATGAATGGGCTACTATCATTGGTGCCCCCAAGTAGGAAGATCAAGATGTAGATGTGTAATCAGAAGCAAAGCAGAGTCACAACTCAATGGCCAATATGTACAAGACAATTCCACACAAGTACTTGGCTTGTCACAAGATGGGTTCTGTGTACTTTCTGCAAGCACGCATTCCTACTACAAACACTATTCTGAGACACACGCTGATGCCTAAATCAGGAGATGAAAAGATGATCAGAGGACATTCCATCAACCTGCTGCACCTGATAGACACCCATACCAGATTCAAAGTGATGGATTTAATAGTAGAGACTATCCGGAGGACTGCTACGGATCAGAAGAGATCATGTGGATATGATCCTTACATTCAAATGCTTATCAATGCCAAGCTAGGCAAGCATGCATATCTACTTGATCGTACCAATCTACCTCTTCATCCAGAGTTCGAAGACAATGAAGTGGTAATGGACGACAATGATCCCAACTCAGCTGCAGCAAGAATGGCAGCAGAGGTAGCAGAAGCTGAGGCTGCTAGAAATAGGCCACCACCAGTTCCACAATTCAGAACTCAAGCTCAGCAAATGGAATTTCTAGTTAGCTCTGTCCAAGGCATGGAGAAGAACATCCAGGAGATACTGCAAAGTCAGAAAAGCCTTGAGAGAGTCATGGAAACTAAGTTTCATGGCATGGATGTGAAGGTTTCTGAGTTGACAACTATAGTCAAATAGCTTCAACATGAGGTTGACTCAGTGGAGATCCCGCGCTCATGTGAGGCAGATGAGGAAGATGATGATGATGACGAGGAAGAGTCTCCTGCTCCAACTACTACTCAGTTCAGCACTAGGCCTAGGTTAGTTGTTGTACCTGCTCAGGAGACAACACAGACATCTTCAACACAAGCTTCGACACCTTCAACACCAGCTCTAGCTCAAGCACCATCAGTATCAACTCCTCCAGCTCCAGGACATTCAGCAGAAGCCTTCGCGGATGCTCTTCTGTCGACTCCGTCATCAGCTGCCCAGAGAGATGAGTAGTTCTATACTTTTGAACTTTTCGGTAACTTGTTGCCAAAGGGGGCGGGAATGTATAGATCATGGACTGAGAGAGAGAGAGAGAGAGAGATATTTTGACATTATTTGCTCTCATTTGGTTTTAAAAAAACTTTGGCCTTTTGGATGACTTTATCTATTTGTGTGATTGATCATACACTTTGCTTGTTTGGTGCTACACTATTATCTCTTAGCTATCTTTGTGATGATCATTCACTTATCTTGTTGGTGCCATGTGCATTGCTATTCATTCCTATTTTTTATGCACACCACCAAGATGTATGTGACATGTAAGAGTGACCCATGATCCTAATCGATTGTGTATTTGCATTCAAATGCAAATTTTAAATAATGCACAAATTTAGGAGGAGCTCTTGCTTTTCACATACTTCTCAAAGCGTCGATGCTAACCATTGATTATATCTGTTGTCGAAGATTTCATCTATATGTTGTCATAAATTACCAAAAAGGGGGAGATTGAAAGCACAATATCTCCCTAGGGTGGTTTTGATAATTGATCACAACATATGCTTCATTGGACTAATATGTTTTCCAAGTATATTTCAGAAAACGTTCAAAAGATGCTATGGCTTAAGATTTATGTGGAGATTCCCCTAGATGCAAGGAAGGAACAATTTTGGCTCAAGTTTCAAGCTAGAAGACTCTTCATTTTACATTTGTGAGAAATCACTTTTGAGTCCATAGGAAAGCCAATAATATTAAAAGGGGGTGAGGTAGTAAAATGAACTGATTGCTCAAATGCTCAAAGTTAGCTACCAAAACACTCACTTATTTTCCCCACATATCGACTCTGTCAAGATCCACATACACAAATTTGGTGTCACCAATATTTTCATATCAGACCCACCAAGTTTGACCTTAGACAGAAACCTTAGCCATTCCCACCAAATCGGTGCAACCGAAACCAAGTCAGTGCTACCGAGTTCAGTGTGACCAACATTCTGTTGCCAATATACAGAAAATCGGAATTTCCAAGTTTGAGTATCGGCGCCACCGAGTTTGGCCATCTGACCGCTAGTCACCTTTTTGGTGTCACCGAGTTTCGTATATCGGTCTCACCGAGATTCAAAAGTTCACACCTTTGTGCTAGTCGGTACCACCGAGTTTTCAACTTTGTTGTCACCGAGTTTGCCAGTTTGTGTGTAACGGTTGGATTTTGGCTGCTGCATATATATACCTTTCACCCACCTCTCATTCATGGGAGAAGCACTCAGAACACACACTTCATTGTCAGATCCATTTTCTGAGAGAGAACCACCTGCTCATGTGTTGAGACCAAGATATTCATATCCTATCATTTGAAACTTGATGTCTAGCCTCCCAAACTGCTTTCCATCAAATCAACCTCTCCTACCAATGCATATTCTGTGAGAGAGTGATTTGTGTTGAGGAGACTATCTTTAGAAGCACAAGAGCAAGGACTTCATTGATCTACCATCTTTATTACCTTTTGGAGGGTGGTGCCTCCTAGTTTGGTTAGGTGTCGACTGGGAGCCTCCTACTTCGTGTTGTCGAGTTGAACCAAGATATTTGTAAGGGCAAGGAGATCGCCTACTTCGTGAATATCTACCGTGAGAAAGGCTAGTCCTCCGTGGATGGAAGACGTGGTGGAATAGACAAGGCCGCTTATTTGTGGACCTTCCGTGGGTGGATCCCTCCGTGGACTCTCGCAGCCCTTACTCTCCATGGGTTGAAGTCTGCACTAACATGGACGTACGATAGCGCCACCTATCAGAACCATGCCCAAAATTGTTGTGTTAACCTCATGTGTTTGATCTCCCTACCTTACTCCTCTACTTTACACTTGCATGTTTTACTTTCCGCTGCTATAGTATTAGAATTGCATGTGTAGGGTGTACTTGACTTGTTAAACTGTCGTAGCTGCCTCTCAAGTAAAATTAGGAAAAGCCAAAAAAATTATCTTGTCAAGTAGTCTAATCACCCCCCTCTAGACATACTTTCAATCCTACCACATGTACAAAAGTCTCAAACGGCATCAAACCCTTTGCGATGTGCTCAAAAAACAGATTCTGAACAGAAACCCCAAGAAAGAGGGTATTGCATTTGAAAGGAAACTGAATGCTGATGGATCCTACTAGAAATCTGAGCAGTACCCCAAAACCACATGGGTTGCTGCGAAAGAAGCTCTTGTAGATCCATCCACTTTATCTAATGTTAACTGTGAAAATTTATATTCTTATGATGAGTCAATTGACTCCAATTACAAACTGTTCAAAAATCAGGATGGTGAAGTATTTGCTAGATATGTTGGAACTAACTGCATGAATGGGACTCCTATGAGGAAAATTTGGGTTCCAAAGAGCTGCCTAGAAAGACTTCAGGTGAATGTCATCATGGCACCACCGATGAAGAAAAGGAACACCATGTTAATTTCTCATATGGACCAAATTCTTCACATGTATCAAATTCCTCATATGGTCACATATCTACATATGCTCTTGCTAATGCTTTTGTTTTGCCGAGAAATGTTAGGGCTCGTGGATATGTGCATTATTCTTCAAACCATTATGTTCATAAATCTTCAAAGAATTTCTGTGCTTATTCATTTGAGTACTCTAACCCCCCTACTGTGAAACAAAGTGCATTAGCTTAAATTCCTCAATTCTCATATGCAGATCGTAGAATGATGAACTCTTTACCACCCTTGAAAATGTGGGTGGTGAAGAAAAAGAACTAACCCCTTATGCAGGGCCAGGTCTCCAAACGAACTTGAACATCTGATGAATTTGCTAGTGACCTGAAGAAATGCTTGAAAGGACGCAAGCTAATCATGATGAATTGAATCTCTCGTTTCAATCGCCCTCATCTTACGCATCTATTGCTTCATTGACACACTTATGTCTGGCGTATGTGCAAAGTCACATTCTTCATTGTGAAGTATATGAGTTCATAAATTGCACTGAAGGAAGAACCACCTAAAGCTACTGAGTGGGTCCTCGACAACAGATGCACGAGTCACTTGACTAGTGGCAAGAACCTATTAATGGACTTGGCACTTGCTCCATCTCATATGAGGTATATCACCTACGTTTACAAAAGAAAAAAAAAGCAAGGTATTGGGTCTAGGTAGGGTTGCAATCTCAAAGGATCGACACATGGATAAAGCAATGCTTGTCGAATTCCTTGGATTCAACCTCATGTTAGTCTCAATGATTTGTGATCTTGATATGGTTGTCATCTTTGGAAAATAGCGTTGCATTGTGCTTATTGAATCTGACAGATCCAAGTCTTTGAAGGCTTTAGGAAAGAAGACTTGTATATTGTTGATTTCTCTCCACGTCCTCAGCCTGCCACATGCCTACTTGCAAAAGCTTAGGAAGGCTGGCCATGGCATCAACAACTTGGACATGCTGACATGAGGAATTTGCACACACTTGTGAAGAAGAAGCTCATCATTGACATCGAGGATGTCAAATTCATCAAGGATCACTTGTGTGGGGCTAGTGAGTCTGGAAAGATGACCAGATCCAAGCATCCCTCCAAGAATATCATGACTACCACTTGTCGCTTTGAATAGCTTCACATGGACCTCTTTGTCCCCACTCATTATGCCACACTAACCAATGCTACATCTCTATATGGAATTGTTATTGTTGATGACTTCTAATATTACACTTGGGTGCATATTATCTCGTACAAAACTAAACTACGGGAAGTCTTCACAAGATTTTCTTCAGGGGCCTCGACAAATTTCGACATCAAGATCAAGCACATCAGGAGTGATAACGGGATTGAGTTTAAGAACAGTGGTCTTGATGACTATTGTAATGAACTTGGGATCACTAATGAGCTATCTAACCCATATACTCTTCGGAAGAACATGACACTTGTTGAGATGGCTTGCACTATGCTTGATGAATATAAGACACCTTGTCACTTCTAGATTGAGTCCGTGAACACTGCGTGCCACATCATCAATATGGTCTATTTTTACAAATTCCTCAAGAAGACTTCATACGAACTCCTCACTGACAGGAAACCCAATGTGAGTTATTTCAAAGTCTTCGGTGCAAAATGTTGGATTAGGGATCCTCATCACAGTTCCATATTTGCATCGAAAGCACATGAAGGTTTTATGCTTGGTTATGGAAAGGACTCGCACATAGACAGAGTCCTCAACACCTATCACAACAAGGTTGTTGAAATTGTAGATGTGTGTTTTGATGAAACTAACGACTCGCAAAGAGAGCGCCCGCCTCCTATGCTAGATGAAATATCTCTTGAGGAATCCATTAGGTTCAAGGCTACTGAAGATATTATACCCATTGAAGAACCTCTATAAGAGGAAGAAGTTATCCCAAACAATGAATACTTACATGTTGGTTCACCTAAGGAAAATGGCGCTGAAGAAAATGCTCAGACCCAATAAAGTCATCAATCTGCTCATCCAAGATTAGCAAATGATGTGAAGATTGACAAAGTCCTCGACAACATAAATGCACCAGGTCCTCTCACTCGCTCAAAAGCTTCACATTTGTCTAACTTTTGTGAGAACTTTGCTTTAGTATCTACCATAGATCCCACCAAAGTTGATGAAGCATTTATGGAGCTTGAGTAGATTCAAGCTATGCAAGAGAAATTGCATCAATTCAAGCTCAACGATGTGTGGGAACTTGTCTAGTGTCCAAATCCTTGCAAGCACAACACCATAGGTACCAAGTGGATCTACCATAATAAGCAAGACAAAAATGACCAAGTGGTGAGGAATAAGGCTCGTCTTGTAGCTCAGGGCTACACGCAGGTTGAGGGGATTGATTCTGATGAAACTTTTGTGCATGTTGCTAGACTTTAAGCTATTCACATATTACTTGCTTATGCTAACCATCACAATATAATATTATACAAAATGTACGTGAAAAGTGCATTACTCAACAGTAAGCTTGAGGAAGAAGTATATGTTGCTCAACCCCACATTTTGAAGATCCTAAGCGTCCTGACAAAGTCTTCAGACTCAACAAAGCCCTCTATGGTTGTACTAACAAACATTATAGTGAGGAATTCAGCTACATGATGAGTGAAGAATATCAAATGTCCATCATGAGGGAGCTGAAATTCTTCTTAGGCCTTCAAATTCGTCAACAACGCAATGCCAGCTTCGTCTATTAAGAGAAATATCTCAAGGATGTCCTGAAGAGATTCGACATGCAAGATTGAAAAGGCACCAAAATTCCGGCGCCGACTAATGGTCACCTCTACACTGGCGAAAATGGTAAAGATTTCAATCAGAAGGTATATCGCACTATGATTGGCTCTTTATTGCACCTATGTGCATCTAGGCAAGATATTATGCTTAGTATTTGCATATGTGCCTGATTTCAAGCAACACCGAAGGAATCACACATAAGGCCATTGAGCATATTCTTTGATATCTAGCTCACACACTAACACTTAGATTACGGTATCCCAAGGGCTCAGATTTTGATGTTATTGGATATTCTGACTCTAGTTATGTTGGAGATCGCGTGGATCAAAAGTCAACTTTAGGCACATGTCACTTTCTCTCCCGATCCCTGGTTTGTTGGTCGTCGAAGAAGCAGAACCGCATGTCACTATCTACTACTGAAGCTAAGTACATTGTTGCTCGTTTGTGTTGTTCTCAATTCCTATGGATGAAGCAAATCCTCAAGGACTCAACATCAAGGTGAAGAATGCACTAGTTGGGAAATTTCTATCCACAACTCTTTTTGGTGGCGCGCCATTTCCCTCCAACGCCAACACTAATATTTTCAAATATTGTTGGCGTTGGTTAAATTGGAATGTTATTGCTACACACACAGTGGTGGCGTTTAAATTCTACCGAACATCACTTGTATTATTACTCCAGCGCTCTCAACTTGCATAAATAATTGTTGGCATGGCTAAAGTTTCTACGTCAGCACTGTGCAGTGTACTTGTGTCGTGCAACTTGTGTTGAACGTTATATGTATAATTTTGTGGGGTCCGCAAATATTGTGGTAGCATTGCTAAAGGTAGAACGCCATAAGTGCTTGCATCTCTCTCTGTATATAGCCAGCCCCCTGGTTAATTATAGGCGATCACCTGTCGGTATGGTAATGTCATATATGTGTGTATACAGACAGGACCGACGACCTGTGCGGTCGATCCATTGAGAGCTAGACTATATAGACGATTACTTCCTTTTGTGTGTATAATCCTCTAGGTATGTAATGCCTAACATATTTTCGGCTTCAAATTTTAAGAAAATGTGCATCTCTGTTGTAAAAATACATCCTACGACCTAGTGATAGTTACCTCACATGTCTCATATACTACCACATGGTAGTATATATACTACTTTATCATTGTAAATATTTTGATATATTATATATATAATACTTTAAAGTGAGCTAAATGAAAAAAAATCAAGTTGGCCCATGATTTTTATTATATTTGTGAAATACGTACATATTTATATGTAAAAAGGAGCATATGCAAAGTACGAGACATACTACCAAAAAATAGTATATATACTCCCTCAACATTTTTGTATACTACGTACTACACATACATACTCTTCGATTTGATAGGTACTACATACAACATACAAAACTCAAGTGGTGGTAACTACCACCGGGATGAGAATAACTATTCTGATCCCGGGCTGACTCGTCTGAGCAGTAGCGGTTGAACTTCCCCGAGTGCTAGGTTAAACTTCCGTTAAAAGTATCCAAATGGGGCTTGTGATATACCGTTTGAAAGCTATGGACATCCTGATAACAACCTAGGTTGAATTTTGGTCAAAATGTACATGGTTTAAGAGCAGTTTTGAAAACTGTTTTTGTTCATACAAAAAAACATGAATCGTATTTTCGATCCTATTTCTAAATCATTTGTGGGAATGAGGCAAATGAGATGGAATTGGATAGATGCTGCAAATACTCTCATTTCATACATTGAAAGTTTTCCAAATTCTGAACGGCTAAAGAGGAATTTCAAAAATGGTGGAATTTCTGAAACTGAACAACCGAGTTTATATTTCAGGGTTAATTTGAAAATGGCTAGTCCGATCGATGCAAATTATATGGCGTTGGAAAGCTTATGAAAATTTGCATCTTTTCATATATAAAGTTTTTCTAACTATTAGCGGTTTCAAAGTAATTTAGAAAACGGGAGAACATGTACCGATTCGGTATTTTCGCGTTAATTTCTCAATGGTTTGTCAGAATACAACAAATGATATGTCATTGGAAATATTGAACAAATGCGAAACTTTTATATGTATATTATTTTTTCCAATTCCTTATTGTTTTGAGTTAGTTTTAAAAATGGCTAAAAACGTTTTTTGTCCGCATTTTTTAAAAACTTTATCACAATGGGGCAAATAATATGTCGTTGAAAGCTACGGAAAATGCAATTTTTTTTCATGTGGATAGTTTTCTCTGATTCCTAGCCATTTTTAAGAAATCTTGGAAACAATGAGATCATGTGTTCAAGCTATAGTGTGAAACAGATTATTCGAGAATGCACCGTGTGAAGAACGTGAACTTCTCGGCTTGTCTCCATGAACTTCACTCTGTTTTTCATGTGGTGTTTGTACTAGTAACTCTCCATCCACTCATCAGAATTGAGAAAATGATATACGAATGAAAAGCTGCTTTAAACACGCAACTTTCCGTGTTGGTCAGTTTTTCATACTCGTGACGGCTTTAAATATTTTCATGTGAAATTCATGGAGTATAGTAGTTGAACTTCCCCGAGTGCCAGGTTGAACTTCTGCTAATATTGTCCAAATGGGGCTGCGATATACCTTTGGAAAGCTATGGAAACCCCGGTAATAGGGTAGGTTGAATTTTTGTCAAAATGTACACGGCTTAAGAGCAGTTTTGAAAACCGTTATCTTCATACAAAAAACATGAATTGTATTCTTGATCCTATTTATAAACCATTAATTGGAATGAGGCAAATGAGATGGCGTTGGATATGTGCTATAAATCCTCTCATTTCATATCCTGAAAGTTTTTCAAAATTCCCTACAATTAAAGAGAAATTTTAAAAATGGTGGAATTTCTGAAATTGAACAGACAGGTTCGTATTTCGGGGTTAATTTGAAAAAAACTAGTCTGATTTATGCAAATGATATGGCATTGTAAAGCTTATGAAAATGCCCATATTTTCATATGAAAATTTTGTTCCAACTTCAAATGGTTTAAAAGTAGTTTACAAAATGGCAAAAGTTCCACCAATTTTGTATTTTCGCGTTATTTTCTCGACGGTATGTTGGAATGCAACAAATAATTTGGTGTTGGAACGCTTGAACAAATGAAAAAAAATGTAGATTTTTCATTTCAATTATGTACGGCTTTAAGTCATTTTTAAAATGGTTAAAAACGTTTTTGGTTGTAATTTTTACAAACTTTATCAGAATGGGGAAAATAATATACCGTTGAAAAGCTACGGAAAACGCGAAACTTTTTCATGTAGATAGTTTTCTCTCGTTCCTAGCCATTTTGAAGCAGTCTCGAAAAAACCGAGATCATGCATTGTGCCTATTGTGCGAAACATGACCTTCAAAAATGCACCGCGTGAAGAACTTGAACTTCTAGGCTTGTCTACTTGTACTTCACTCTATTTTTCATGTACTTTTTTTTGCTCGTAACTCCCCATCCACTCACCAGAATTGAGCAAATGATATACGGATTGAAAGATATTGTAAACACGCAACTTTTTCGTGTTGATGCTTCTTTTCATACTCGTGATGGATTAAAAGATTTTCATATGACATTCTTTCAATGTAGTAGTTGACCTTCACGATGTTTTCACGTTGAACTTCTGACACATATTTTCGTTTGTAATTTATCACCCATTCGTCGGTGTTACACAAATGATATTCCTTCTTTACAAACCTATCTCACAATTTTTTTTAAAATTTCGCCAATCTAGGACTTGAACTTATAGCAACAAAAAAATTGGACCCTGCCTTTTTCTCATATTTAACACACACTATGTAGTACGTGCACTTCTTTTTGAAGTTGAATTCCTCCCAAATAATAACTGAACTTCTTTTTGGATGGGGATAATTATTTTAAAATGTTTTTGAACATGGAAATACAAGGTGAACCTCTCTCGCGAGAATTTTGAACTTCCCCGGGCAGAACACTTGAACTTCTTGCAACAACCATTTTAGGCTTTTAGTTTTTTATTCTTTTATTTTCATGTGAAACACATTCCATGTAGTAGTTGAATTGCTCGTCGTTTTTACATTGAACTCCGCTCACGTCTTTTTTTTCGTAATTCCTCACCCGTTCGTCGAAGTTGCAATGAGCATTTTTAGGTTTCATTTTATTACTTTTTCTCATCTGAACTTGTGGTGTTGGCACACAGCCACACACAAAACATATTTTTGGCATTGAATTTTGCATACAAACATTTTTCTATAAGATATTTTAAACTTCTGTTTTTTGTATGTATGAACTTCTTATTTATTCAAGAAATAAATGAAAAACATACCCATAGCAAAAGCACACCGAATGCACGCACACACGACCACTAGCCGCACGCACGCATGACCATCTTATTTATAGAAAAATGGTTTCTAACAAAGCATCAAACGATTTATTTTTTGATATTGAACTTAAAACTTTTATTTTTCTAGAAAAACAAAGAATTTGATGATGCTTGTTTTGTTCTTCTTGTATAAACTTTCAAGTACTTTTGTTATGTTAAATTGAAATTCCAATTTATTCTTTACTAATGAAAAAAAATCTGTTTTTTGTTATAAACATCGAACATCTTCGTTAGTTTAATTTGAACTTCCATGTTTCTTTAGACACAAGGAAAATGTGAGTTTTCCATTAATATAGGACTTCTTTGTTATTTTATTTGAACTTCTTGGTTTTATTCTTTAGTAGCCAAAAAAATCAGAATTTGTTATTTAGCCGGAAAAAATAGAGTTGTGTTATGCATAGAAGCAACATTTTCAATGTAAACAATTTCTTCCAAATTCATCACAGTTTCGCTTTATTAATGGAAAAAATCTTAGTTTTTTATATATATCGAACCGCTCTAACTTTATTATTTGAATTTCCCTGTGTGTTTTTTAGAAATGGGAAAATTGAAGTTTTGTAACAAACATTGAACTCCGTGTGGAAGCTTGCGCTTGAGGATCTTTTATGCTCCTCCATTCCCTTCATCGCCTTGTACTGGTTGAGGACAAAGCTGGAGGCCTTGCTCATAAGCATGGACAAGAGTGGTCGGGTGGCCATGGCGGCCGCCAGATCCACCATTGAAATGGTCAGAAGAAATACACACACACACACACACGACACAGGGGAACACAAGTTAGAGTAGTTCAGAATGGAGAAGGGAATGGTGTGAGCTAGACGTGAATAGTGATTGATCTCTCCAATATACAAAGCTAGAGTAGTTCAGAATGGAGTACCACGGTCGTACGCAACCTAAGATCTCATTAATTATATCCATTCTTTCCATTAGCGATGCAGGCCATACTAAAATAATCAAATGGATACACCGAGGCGTCGACAACCATCTGAGATAGCATGGAGTGTTATTAAAAATGTCTGCTTGATCTGCATGTACTACACTGCTATTATAGCATGCACTGCTATTACAATACTTGGCCTCCTTAATCTGCCTCGCCATCTCGTCCACCCTCTCGCCGGCCTTCTCCGTCTCCCGAGCCCTCCGGCTCAGCTACTCGTGCTCCTCCATGGTCAATGCCATGCTATCTTCGGTGATGGCACCGCCTTAGCTCTGTGCGCTCTTGGTTGTGTCCTGCTGCTGCAGTAGCGCGTCCGCTGAGGTCGCGGCGGTCTCTGCCGACACCTTCATCGCGAGAATCTCCCGCATCGCGGCCAGCAGCCGCGCTTCTGTTGCCTCTACTGTGGCCCTGACAACGCGGGCTTCTTCCCTGGCCACGACGACTTCCTCCTGTGTCACCTGTGCGCTAGCCTTCACTCCGCCTCTCATCGTGCCTCGTCTAGATGTTCGGGCATCAACTTCTTCTTCTCCTCGCTGCTGTCTCTTGCCTAGCCTACGCTGCGGCAATCTCAGAGGTCACCTGGTGCAGCTCCTCCTCTAGTGACGGGATGGACGCACACAACAACGTGCTCTGCTTCTGCCGTAGCGATTAGAGCTATGCCTTCTCCCCCTTGAGGTCCGCACGCAGACATGGCGGGGAAGTGCAGGAGGGCGGGGCGACCGTGAAGGCACTGGCCGGGGGCAGGGTGGTTGCGGTGTCGTCGGTTGGTGGTGGTGGTGTGTTTGGATCAGGGAGGTGGGTGGTGTGGTGTGGGGCTCTCTTTTTCTTTATTAACTGAATTGTGGAGTTCGGAAACATGTGCATTGGCACTGTGACCAGAATATTATTTCGATCCTAGGATCGGAATAGTGCTACCCTATATATATGGATCAAACTATAAATGGATTCTTCAAAGTCACGTTGGAAGATATGAATCACAAAGGGAAAACAAAAATATTATGTCATTGTAAGAAGTGCGAAATCATAGTTTTAGTTGACCCTTCTACTGGTCGTGTGAAGATGCACTTGTTCAAATATGATTCCATGCATGGTTACGCAAGGTGGACAAGTCATGGTGAGTAAGAGGAGGATGCTTAAGTCGAAGGGGCGATGCATGATGCTCAGCTAGAAGGAGGTGTGAAGAGTGTTTCAGAACATGAAAATCACCTCGACGGATAGGAAGGCCGTGCGGAGGTTCATGAACCGATAAACCTTTCATACAAAGGGTAGGAAGAAGAACACAACGGTAAAGAACTATTGAAGAATGAAGATCTTGATGACTATGACCAATCTAGCATCTATCAAGAAGAAGATGATGTTATTCGGGAAGAGAAGTATAATAAAAGACGCAGAAGCACGTTGGATGCAGAAACTTTCCTTGAGATCCCGCCACAAACATGAGAAACACTTTTGTCAAGAGAAATGAGAAATGACACCGTAGTTGGTTTTTATCTATCTTTTGTTTATTATTAATTCGGTGGCATTCGATCGTATTTTAATATTAATGTAATGATATTCTTGCGTATGTGATCGTATTCATCCCCTTCTAACATTTTTGTGTTGACCATATTTTATTATTCAACATTTGCCTTGACCTTCGGAAATTGAATTATACTTATCAACAACAATAGCTATGGCATTGGTGATGTCACCAGCGCCATAGCTAACATAGCTACGGCGTTGGTGACAACCCTTTTTTCCATTGTCGTTGTCAATTTGGGGGGAAATGTTCACAACAAAAGTTTCATTTCGCGCGCTCACACCCTCTGTTCCTTGTGCTGCCGCAACCTTCATCGTTGCCCTCCATCGCATTCCTTACCATCGACACCTTCATTCAGCTCCTCGGACGCCACTGCTTCTTGGACGACCGTCGTCCACCTACCCCTCCGGTCTCCACGCTGCTCGAGATGTCGTCGCCCCCAACCGCCTCGAACTTGCCGCGGCTCCTTTACTCCCTCCCTTGCCGTTACGTTGCCAGCCCCAACCACATCGACCTCATCGTGACTTATTTACCCCCTCGCTGTCGCCCACCCGCCTCTCCGGTCATCGCGTTGCTCGATCCGCTATCGCCCCCATCCGCCTTGATTCCGCTGGTAAATGAGATTCCTTTTTTAAGTTCATACACATATGGGTTAGAATTGCTACACATGATTTTATAGTAAATTAGTTGTAGTTGTATCATTGTGAGTTGTTTTGGAGATTTATTCAAAGAAATGTGGTTAATTTTTTGTGTGTGGAAATGTAGTCGAATTTTCAAGATGGATATGTAATGAATTGTGGTTGAATATTTGTGGTTGCTTCTTTATTTTTTGCGGGGAATGCATAGGGTTGCCAATGTTTTGGTGAAACATTGATTACTTTCTATTTCGTCAAATTTCTGGCAACCAATATGTCCTATTTTTAGCAAAGGTCATGCCAAACTTTTGTATTTTGTATTTTGTATATGAATTAATAAGTATATGCCCGATTTGTTTTTGTAGATGTCCAATAGAACGAACGATGTGGCCTCTAGAGATGCTTTTACGAACGCGTAGGGCCAGGAAGATTCTGAGGAGGTTAATCCAGATGACTTCTATGTGTGGGTCACTCGATACACAAGTGTTCCTGGTACGGAGAGTAATCTCGATAAGGGCACTGATGAAGAGGGTACAGACGAGTATTCTCCCAAGGAAGAGGTGGAGGTGGATGACATGTTTCAAAATCCAAGAAGCAGCGAAAACCTAGGAGCCGAAATGCTATTGGCACCGACAGGCTTGTCTTCACATGAGTTAAAGAGACTTGTGAGCGTGTTAGTGCACAAAAAGTCACTGCTCACTATGGCAACACCCTAGGTGTCATCCTTCGAGAAGTTTGCTCCCTCAACGAGACCAATTTAAGGGATATGGACAAAGATAATCCGCAAGAACTCCTCATAAGAAGGATCCACGCAAGATTCAAGTTTCCTCGCGAGTATGCATGCCTATCATACCCAAACAATCAGGTAAACAACCATGTAATCCATAAGTTCTCGAAGAATTTGAGTTCTTGGAAATCTGCATGAAGAAAAGAGATTGCAATTAAATTCGACATAGATATGTCCGAGATCCAACAGAAGTGGCATACCATTAGTGTAGATGATTGGAATATTTTCAAGATGCAAAATCAGGAGAACTCTATAGTGATCACCCATTCATCATGGGGGAAGGAAATGCAACAAAGATTGTAAGTAACCACACTCTCGATAGCCGTGGTTTCGTTGGGAAGAAGCCCGTATGGGGCAAGCATGACACTACACTTGCATCAAAGGGCATCCCAAACCACTTTGAGCAATTCAACGAACTCCTCTAATATAAGATAGGAGAATTTCTATGGATCACCAAACAAAGAAACTAGAAGAAGAACTAGCAAAGCAACATGCAGAACCTCAGAGCTCGCAAGGGTCAACGGCCAGGTGGAACACTCCTCTTAACCACTCATCAACATTACCCTTGGCACAAAGCCGTTAGCACGGCCGACTGGTGGCCATGTGAACGGCGTTGGATTCGGTGCCAAATGGCACTATGATTATCCCGAAAACCACGATCTGGAATGGCAAAAAATGAGAGTGAACAAGCGGAGCATTGAACAACAAATACTAGAAGCCATGGCCTTATCCATAACCAACATCGAAGAACGCATCAACATTCAAAACCAAGCCCATGCCCAAGCCATGCTGCCCTCAATAATCAAGAGCGTGAAGAATTGGATCAGGGACAGCGAACTAGGAAACATTGGCATCCAACCTTCACCTTCTCCCAAGGATAGCAACCCGTCTTTCTTTTTCACTGGCAACCTATCACCAATGTTAGCCCTCAACGCTCTTACGAAAGACACTCCATGCAATCTCTTAGCTTATGTGTGTGGTTAACTGGTTAAAGTTGTAAATGGTTTGGTCATTCGCCCCAAATATACCATGATGCATGGAACGTTGATGCCTGAGGGAGTCTTCAGAGTTGAGTTGTTTGTTGTCATAAGGGATTTCAAATATATTTCTGCTCCGATACAACCTCCGGGTGCAGATAGCCAGTTGACCCTTGCAGGATGTTTAGGTTGGCCAATGAAGTGGCCGAAGAATCAAATTCGGCTAGGAAATGTCCAAATCTCCCCAACCTCGCAGCAGATGAACAGTGACAACACATGTGGACAAGGACCATCTCATTTGGGTCAGACTCAAACTAAAGTTCGTAACAACGAATGTGTGCATGTCGGTGAGGACAACGGCAATGTGCATGTCGGTGCAAACAATCACAATGTGTTTGTTGGCGGTGAGGACGATGTCAATGGTGGGGATGTCGGCGGTGAGGACCATGTCAATGGCGGGGATGTGGGTAGTGAGGAGAATCTACTTGTCAAACGATACTTTCTCATTGACGAATATCCGAAATCACGTGCCAACATGTGTAATCTTGATGGACCTAGGTCTGTTGGTCCTGTCGAAGCATTCTCTATGCTTGTGCTTGTTCAACGGGAGCGTGCTGTTCCTTGCCAGAGTGTATTCAATGAGGACTGCACACCACCAGACACATAGGTGCCACCACATAGGGGAGCATTGCTGAGTCTAAACACACCTAATGCGATGGTCATAAATGCATTGCCAAACAATATAGCCAGCCAGCCTAACCCGACATGCAAGAAGAGAAAGCGACTAAGTAAGAAGGCTAATGCCAGCCAGCCTGTTCAGAAGAGTAAAGAAGTTTGTGATGTTGCATGGGGGAGTTACCATTCCCTGGGTGCACTCACCCTTCTGAAGGAGCTCAACGATCTTCTATAGATAGAATGGAGCATTCTACATGACACATTTTTTGTGGGGAGAAGTTTGCATTCTCTAGGATTGGAGGTGGATTTTTCCATGCTTATTCACTAATGGTGCCACAAATTCTTGGTTTGTGCGACAATTACCCTTTGGAAATATTCTATGTTCCATTCGAAGACATCTTCAACATGTCCCGTCTAATGAATCTTAGTTCTTACTTAGTACGCCTATGCGCAATCAGTACTGCGTACACTGCCAAATGTAAGCTCAACAAGGATGTCGAGGTAGTGGACCCGCACCTCATGCACGAGCCTGCAAAATGTGAGCTCAACAAGGATGTCGCGGTAGCTGACATGTACCTCATGCACGAGACCAACGACAATCTCCCTGTGCACAGATAAGCTATCACTAGTGAAGTCGCGTTCTATGCAAACGGTTTTTAACCCCTTTCCATGGTGTACTAAACCGTCACCTCACTATGTGGGTGATAGGGGGGCTATCCCACATGATACAGATAAATCGTTGATGATGCCTCCATCCGCTCACACAAGCCATGCAAAAATAGAGCATGTGCGTTTGGGAGGACCATCACAAACAAACATATTGCAGAAGTCGTGTGAGATGTGCTTAACATCCCACACAGGGAATCCCAAAGATATGTCTCCGTTCGTATTCCACATCACACCCAGTTTTCTATAGAACATCGTATGTGATAGGGCTCGCCATCACACACGATAGTTATAATTCTGTCGATTGTGTTATTGAATACATCACTCACGGTGCCTAGAAGAAATTGTTTGACACAGGGTTGTCCATCACACACACTAGTTATGTGAAAAAATTTGTGATAGGGTGGCCTAACACACACAATTGTAGACAGGAAGTTGTGTGTGATTGTTCACTCATCCAACACGACAACTTTCTAGAAACCATGTGGGTTTGTTGAGGTCATCACCCACAGTGTTGTGTGAGAAACCGTCTGGAATAGGAAACCCCAATAATCAGCCTAATTGCTCTATTATTTATAATCCATGTAGTAATCAAATTGACATTTCATATCAAGCACACAATATATTTCTCATTTGTTTTACGGCAAGCAGGATTTCATAATTGAGTTACATCAGAGTACAACACCATATAAGCATATACTACCTAGTTACTCAATTGCACAACAAGACAAAGTTTCAAATGCAACATCTAAAACCTTTTGAAAGTAGCATCATATATGGTAAATAGATAGATGAGTCTCGTCTAGATAATTGTTGAAGCAGAAGGCAAATATTGAGCCTTCAATGATGTTGAAGGTCCTCGCAACTTTAGGCCAGTGCCTGTGGATGATTCCCCGCCCATCCTTCGTCCTTTCGAGGAAGACTTCAAGATTATATCATGGGTTCTGTATGAATAACTTCCTCGCATATTGACCATACATGTGGTTTGGGACGCAACCATCGATGAATTGCCTTCAAAAGGACTAAAAACAAACATATGCACAAATATCTTTTCTAAAATTTGAAATGGCACAAAGGGAAAAGGACAAGGTGAAAGAGATAACACCATCATATAGTTAACTAATGTCTTCTTCATTATGCAGACAAACATCTTGTTGTTTTTCATCGCTAGTTTCTTTATCTTAATAATCTTTCCGAGTTTCTTGAGTTGACTGATATTCAGGGACACCTCATTTCCCCACATGCAAAAGGGTCGAACAGTGGATCTAAACCTCTTACAGCAGGACATACATGTGCAAAAACAAATAATTAAAAACCTTAATATTAGAATGGTTCCTGCAATTGCACAATAATGTGATGTTAGCCAAAGTACCATTGATGTGCAAACCTCGATGGTAAACTTCAGTGTCCCCCATTGTTTCCCCTGCAACATATCTAAGATAGATATTGATCAGGTTATAAGTGATATTTGGCATACTAACACCGAAGTATGTTAACGAAAACTAAACACATTGTAGATCCAACAGATTAATTCAAGCCACATGGAAAAGCCAGTTGTCTAAACCAACCGTGCTAAGAACTAGGAAATATAACATATATATATTTCACATGTATTTAGTACATATAAATTAGATTTATTTCTCACATGCATGACAATACAATATTGTACCAACAACAATCGAACATTACATTGCAGAATTGAACTAAATAGTTATATGCTCACCAAACCAAATGAACCAAACAGTTAAATGATGAGCACAACAAATGAACCAAACAGATAATTGAACAACACATTGCACAGTAGGACATACTAGAAGGTTAGATTGCAAGTAGCATTACATTTCACCAAAATTTCTAAATGGAAGGTAGGAGCAGCACATGCAACACGTAAACCAAACTTGCTTAACCGACATAGCTAGCAGAACATAGGTACTTAGTGATAAAGCTAAGAAAAATAGACTATTTCTCATCATTGGACATATCGATGATGATGGGCTACTTCAACTTGGAAGAGGGAGAGGCCTCCACACAGTGGGTGCCCTCCTCGTAGTGCTGAGTGGCATGATCCTACCCTGGCACCAACATGTCGGCTCTGGAGTTGAGGTAAGCACGGGCACGTAGAGAAAACACCTCATAGTATTCGTCGAACACATGAGTGGTGCCCTCGAGAAAATACCACGAGCCGTCTTTTATAGCAGCCAACCACGTGGCAACATCCGCGTGCGAGGTGTCAATGGTGACTTCTAAGTTGGGGTGATCCTCCAAGATTTAGGGGTTGGCATGCATGGTATATGTTGGAATCGAGGCTCCGCAGACCCGAGAAATAGTTCAAAATCTCAGGTGTGCTCGCTCTCCTACCCTGTTCTACCTCTTGACTTCACGATGACTCTCCGCCGAACGAGCTAAGGGAGATGAATTAGGACACACGACAGTTTACCCAGGTTCAGGCCACCTTGTGGTGTAAAACCCTACTCCTGCTTGGATAGATTGCTCGAGGAGGAAGACAGGTACAAAAGTGGGTTCTTGGCCTAGTACAACACTCTGATCCTCGGGATCCCCCTCTATGGAGGCCATGCCTCTCTTTTATACATGCCTTGGTCCTCTTCCCCCCCAAAAACATTGGCGGGAAAGGTAGCCACAACAACCATTTTGAAAGGGGACAAGACTGCAGTTCGCCCTGACAAAGGTGGTCTTTGCCTAGAAAAGCTCCTCTTCATGACGCACTGGTGGGCTCGGGGTGACCTCCGTCCTGTCGAGCCCCCATCCTTAGCCCACTTTCACCGATCGAGAAACCTTTGGGGGGTTTCTTTGGGAACCCGCAGCTGGCTTGGCTCCCTTAACACCAAAGGGGAAAGATTCTCAGTCCGAGCCCGCTTGCACCGACTCCTACGACCCGCGCAACCTGCATCACCCACATGGAGGCGTAGGACCATGGGGCCTGCCATGTCGCCCTTGACGAGCCTGCCTCGTGAGAGCCTCAGGGGCGGCCTCGTGACGCGCCCTTGTAGTGGGCGACCCCTCATTATCCTCGGCGATGATCCCTAGCCGCTTGCCTCACGAGGAAGGGGCCCTCTAGAGGGTCTTCCTTGCCAAGCTTGCCGATGGGACAAACTAGGCTTGCCCAGCTGCATCGCACGTGGGGCCACAGGAAGACGGGCCTGGGTACCCCCGGGCCCGCGTTGTGCACGGCTATGCCTGGTGGGGGTGAAGCGACGTAGGCCCGAACCGCCTGCGGGCCAGGCTTGACGCGTGGCACATGTCGTGTCGTGGAACTCTTCCTTCCTGCAACGCTTCGGGAACCGCTTCGAGTGATTAACATAAAGCCAGCATGCAGTGCCTGCCATCATTGCTCTCCTGCCGGCAACACCCAATCGTGCCATCCTTCTCACATAAGACTACCCCTAGGCCCGCGACACGCGTGGAGCGGCCGGTTGGGAGAACGAGGCGACGCAAGCCGTAACCATCCGCGGGCCAGTCATGGCATGCGACACACGATGGAGCACATGCCGCCTCCACTTCCCACGACGCCTTGAGGACCACGGCCATAGCCATAAAACCGCAACCCCTCGGGGGAGGAGCCGTCATCACACCCCTTCTTCCTTCTGCCTAGCCTTTTATTTCCCTTTCTTGTTGCATCAATAATCACTCGGCCCAGAAATGTGCGTTAGACGTTATGTAATATACCTTTCTTTTGAGTACTGGCTTCCTGTTATGCTTGGTGTGTCCTTGCTCCCTTCGTGAGGTCCTTTGCTGCCCCTCGTGCATTGCCTATGTCCTAGCTGGGGCCCCGTGGTGCATGGCTCCCGAGGACTTCACTCCCGACATGCAACGAGGCCTCAGGAGGCAGCTCCTGAGAGCTTCTTAGTACTTTCCCTTACCTGGCCAGGTCATTGCGTCGCACTAACCTAGTCGTCCTTCCCCACGAAGGCTCTGGGGCAACTTCTCATCGCGGCCCCATGGGGGCGCATTGAAGTCCTTGATGACGGTTGCCGGTGCAAGCCTGGCAAAGCTGGTGCCCTCGCGAGGGCCTTGTTCCAGCCGCTTGGTGGTGGTGCTTCGGGAGCCCAATATTCCTTCTTTTGTGTTGTCTCCCCTTTCCTGTAATGCAACATGTCGGCCCTGCGAGGCGTGTAAAAAAGTGATTATCTCCTTCATGCTTTTAAATTGAATGCTATTTTGGGTCAAAAATAAGTTTCTCCCTGGTACTCCTTGTCAAGCTTGCACCTCCTCTGTGGTCGCTCTGACGCCTTGTGGTGTTAGGGACCAACCCCCAAGTGTGGATGTGTGGGCTCTCGAGGCACGGCCTTAGGGGCTTGCCTTCTCTACGCGAGGAGCTTGTGTGAGTGGTTGCTGCTTGCGGGGCTTGCCTCACAAGGCCCTTGAGGGAAGTCCTGCAGAGAAAACACCATGTTTTGAACGGTGCGCGCTAGCCCGCTTACATTTGGGCGTCCCCGCTTACATTTGGGAGCGGTAAGAGGATGAAAAACCAAGGAAGCTCCGCGGAAACCACAAAGCCAAGACCTTCACCAGAAAACCCAAAGCTAACTTGTTTGCGAGCCCAAAAAGATTAGGTGCGACTACCGTATCCAGCATAGGCTAGCCTAGTGAGCTCGTTCACAAGTCAAAGACAGGAAAGAATAAAAGCGGTCGCCATGCCCAACATGGGTTTACCTAAAAGAAATGTGGACCTCGAGGTGTTTCCTTTGTCTTCTTCCCAAGCGCGGAGCATGAGGACTGCCACTAGGCATGGGAGGGGACCCTCCTCTACGGCCACGACGCAGCTTGTCTTGAGCTTCCATTTTGGGGGCACCGGGCATATACAACCCACTCATTATTATGTGAGAGTGTCACAGTCTTCTTCCTAGTGTGGAGCATGAGGACTGCCACTAGGCGTTGGAGGGGACCCTCCTCTGTGGCCATGACACGGCTTGTCGTGGGCTTCCACTTTGGGGGCCTCGAGCGTATACAACCCACTCATTATTACGTGAGAGTGACACGGTCTTCTTCCACGCATTTGATTCCAAGCTCCCATCCTCCGTCTCCATGCAGGTGGCGCACGGCCTGGAGACACGTGCGGTCTTGAGGAGGCCCCCACCCTCACTCCCTAGGCGTGCGGTGTCTGGCCTGGGGATATGGGCGATTCTGAAGGGGCTCACCACCCTCATTCTCCAAGCGCGTGGCGTCTAGCCTGGAGACATGGGCGCCTCCGGGGGGGGGGGTCCTTCCCTAGAGTGTTCTTCTCTGACGTTTCCCGCCCCTCGGCGTGGAAACACGTACATCGGTGCAGCGCTCCCGTGGCCCAAGCGCGAGAGCCATTACGCCCCATATGGCCTAAAGAGTCCGGTTGCACGGCGGCGACTTGATGCTAAAGCTTAGGATTAAGGCAAACAACAACACCTCAAGTGAAGGTTAATTAAATTCATTACATATTCAGGAAACATTAGCTTGGTGCGATACAAAACATTAGGAATTGCTCGATTCGAACTACTCAAGAAGTCACATGGCAGCCATGCTGCCGCGAGAGCATCAGGCCGCTTGACGATGCATGCCGCAGTAGTCTACCCCCGCAGGGGTGACGGCCGGGTCCTGAGGTTTCAAGGGCTCACGAGGTTCCGATACCTTGCGAGGCATGCTCGACCCGCATCTCGTGCAGCTTGCCGGCGTCTTGAGCAGTAAGCTCCTATGTCCCTGGTGCCTGGCACCATGCTTGCTAGGGTGCACTGCCACTTGGTTCTCGAGCACCCACTCGTCCTCCCGACCAGGTCAGGAAGTTCCCAGGCGCGAGCCCCCAAGCCCGGTCTGACGCGGCTGCTAGTAGTGGCCTCCTATGCTGGAGGGAGGCGAGCACAAGTTGGGGACGCGAGGCCCATCGTACCGGTACCAGCCGCGACACCCTCCGTCATGTTGGTGCGGACGCGGGCCCGACGCCACATGGCGCGCCCGCTGGGGGAGACCCGACTGTATGGTAGTCCTCCATGTTGTGAGTGTGTGCATTGTGATGGGCGCAGAACATCCTATCGGCCTCTCCAGGCACATCATCGTGGGGGTCTAGTGGTGGGCCGAAGCCGGTCACCGGGACCTGGAGGAGCAAGAACATAGCGTGAGGTGGGACTGGCTCATCCCCCGGGTTGCCGATCGAGCGAGCCGCCGTGCGGGGGCAGGGGCGGCTCGCCGGACGAGCCCTTTGTCTCCGGTGCTAGGGGCCGAAGCGGGGCATAGGGCGCCAAGGCCTTCCTGGCAACAGTGATGAGTTCGGCGATGTGGTCTGCCCAGGCCTCGTATCCTCTGTCCGTCGGGCGGTTGATACGTCCATTTTGCATCATGTTTTCATGTTGATATTTATCGCTTCTTGGGCTGTTATTTCACTTCATCGTACAATTCTTATGCATTTTCTCTCTTATTTTGCAAGGTTTACATGAAGAGGGAGGATGCCGGCAACTGGAATTCTGGCCTGATAGTGGAGCAAAGTTGAGATACTTATTCTGCGCAACTCCAAACGCCGTAAAAATCAACGAGGATTTTTTTCCCGATTTATCAAAAATACTGGGCCGAAGAAGTGCCAGAGGGGGGCGTGCAGGTGGCCACAAGCCTGTACGGCACGACCACCCCCAGGCCGCGCCATGAGGGTTTGTGGGCACCCTGTAGGCCCACTTGCCCCCTCGTTTGCTATATGAAGGGTTTCATCCAGGAAAAAATAAAAGAGGAGCTTTTCGTGGTTTAACCGCTGCCACGAGGCGGAACTTGAGCAGAACCAATCTAGAGCTCCGGCAGGACGATCCTGTCGGGGAAACTTCCCTCCCGGAGGGGGAAATTGTCGCCATCGTCATCACCAACACTCCTCTCATCGGAGGGGACTCGTCACCATCAACATCTTCATCAGCGCCATCTCATCTCCAAACCCTAGTTCATCTCTTATAACCAATCTCCGTCTCGCGACTCCGATTGGTACTTGTAAGGTTGCTAGTAGTGTTGATTACTCCTTGTAGTTGATGCTAGTTGGATTGTTTGGTGGAAGAGTTTATGTTCAGATCCTTGATGCTACTCATTACCTCTCTGGTCATCAATATGATTATGCTTTGTGAGTAGTTACTTTTGTTCCTGAGGACATGGGATAAGTCATGCTAATAGTAGTCATGTGAATTTGGTATTCGTTCGATAATTTGATATGTTGTTTTTCCTCTAGTGGTGTTATGTGAATGTCGACTACATAACACTTCACCATTATTTGGTCCTATAGGAAGGCATTGGGAAGTAGTAAGTAGATGATGGGTTGCTAGAGTGACATAAGCTTAAACCCTAATTTATGCGTTGCTTCGTAAGGGGCAGATTTGGATCCACTAGTTTAATGCTATGGTTAGACTTTGTCTTAATTCTTCTTTCGTACTTGCGGATGCTTGCGAGATGGGTTAATCATAAGTGAGATGCTTGTCCAAGTAAGGGCAGTACCCAAGCGCCGGTCCACCCACATATCAAACTATCAAAGTAACGAACGCGAATCATATGAACATGATGAAACTAGCATGACAGAAATTCCCGTGTGTCCTCGGGAGCGCTTTTCCTCCTATAAGACTTTTTACAGGCTTGTCCCTTGCTACAAAAGGGATTGAGCCACTTTGCTGCACCGTTGCTACTTTTGTTACTTGTTGCTTGATACGAATCATCTCACCACACAATCACTTGTTACCGATAATTTCAATGCTTGCAGATATTTCCTTGCTGAAAACCACTTGTCAGATCCTTCTGCTCCTCGTTGGGTTCGACACTCTTACTTATCGAAAGGACTACGATTGATCCCCTATACTTGTGGGTCATCAAGACTCTTTTCTGGCGCCGTTGCCGGGGAGTGAAGCGCCTTTGGTAAGTGGAACTTGGTAAGGAAACATTCATATAGTGTGCTGAAATTTATTGTCACTTGTCACTATGGTACTAATCCTTTGAGGGGATTGTTCGGGGTATCTTCACCTCGAAAGGAAGCACAAAGATTTGCTCCTCAACCAGCTGCACCTACTGAAAATATTTGCTTTGAATTTCCTTCGGGTATGCTTGAGAAACTCCTGGCTAATCCTTTTACAGGAGATGGAACATCACATCCAGACTTGCATCTGATCTATGTAGATGAAGTTTGTGGTTTATTTAAGCTTGCAGGTGTGCCCGAGGATGAGGTCAATAAGAAGGTGTTTCCTTTATCTTTGAAGAATAAGGCGTTGACATGGTATAGGCTATGTGATGATACTGGATCATGGGACTACAATCGGTTGAAATTGGAATTTCATCAAAAGTTTTATCCTATGCATTTAGTACATCGTGATCGGAATTATATTTATAATTTTTGGCCTCGTGACAGAGAAAGCATCGCTCAAGCTTGGGGGAGGCTTAAATCAATGATATATTCATGCCCCAATCATGAGCTCTCGAGAGAAATTATCATTCAGAACTTCTATGCTCGGCTTTCTCATGATGATCGCACCATGCTTGACACTTTTTGTACCGGTTCTTTTATGAAGAGAGATATTGACTTCAAGTGGAATTTATTGGAGAGAATTAAACGCAACTCTGAAGATTGGGAGCTTGAAGAAGGTAAGGATTCAGGTATGAATTTCACGTTTGATTGCGTCAAATCCTTTGTTGAGACAAATATCTTTAGTGACTTTACGCTAAGTATGGACTTGACTCTGAGATAGTAGCCTCATTGTGTGAATACTTTGCTGCCCATATTGATCTCTCCAAAGAGAATTGGTTCAAATATCATCCTCCTTTAGAACTCAATGTAGTTAAACCCACTCCAGTTGAAGAGAAAGTCATCGCCTATGATGACCCTGTGGTTCCCAGTGCTTACATTGAGAAACCACCTTTCCCAGTTAGGATAAAAGATCATTCTAAAGCTTCAACTGTGATACGTAGAGGCTATATTTGAACACCTACACCCCCTGAGCAAATTAGAGTTGAACCTAGCATTGCTATTATCAAAGATCTTCTGTCCGAAGATTTTGAGGGACATAATATTCACTTCTGTGAAGATGCTCCCAGAATTGCTAAACCTCACGCTAGAGACAAACATAGGCATGTTGTTGGCATGCTTGTTGTTTATGTTAAGATAGGAGATCATTGTTACCATGGTTTATGTGACGTGGGTGCTAGTGTTAGTGCAATACCTCAATCCCTATACGATGAAATGAAAGACGAGATTGCACCTGTTGATATAGAACCTATAGATGTCACTATTCAGCTTGCCAATAGAGATACTATCTGCCCCGTGGGAATTGTTAGGGATGTTGAAGTCTTGTGTGGTAAAATGAAGTATCCTGCTGATTTCCTCGTTCTTGCTACCGCACAAGATAGCTTTTGTCCCATCATATTTGGTAGACCCTTTCTCAATACTGTCAATGCTCATATTGATTGTGAGAAGAAAACTATCACTGTTGGCTTTGAAGGTGTGTCACATGAGTTCAATTTCTTTAAGTTCGGTAGACAACCTCATGAAAAGGAGTTGCCTAGTAGGGATGAAACTATTGCCTTTGCCTCTATTGCCGTGCCTCCTACTGATCCCTTAGAGCAATACTTGCTTGAGCATGAAAATGATATGCATATGGATGAAAGGGATGAGATAGATAGAGTTGTCTTAGAACAATATCCCATCCTTAAGAATAACTTGCCTGTTGAACTGCTTGGGGATCCACCCCCACCAAAGGGTGATCCTGTGTTCGAGCTTAAACAGTTGCCTGATACTCTTAAGTATGCCTATCTTGATGAAAAGGAGATATATCCTGTTATTATTAGTGCTAGCCTCTCGGAGCATGAAGAAAAGAAGTTACTAAAAGCTCCGAGGAAGCACCGTGCTGCTATTGGATATACTCTTGATAGTCTTAAGGGCATTAGTCCCACTCTATGTCAGCACAAGATTAAAACTGATCCTGATTTCAAACCAGTTGCTGATCATCAAAGGAGATTAAATCCTAAGATGAAAGAAGTAGTGAGAAAAGAAATACTAAAGCTCCTGGAAGCAGGTATCATCTATCCTGTTGCTCATAGTGATTGGGTGAGTCCGGTGCATTGCGTCCCTAAGAAGGGAGGCATTACCGTTGCCTCTAATGATAAGGATGAATTGATCCCACACAGAATTATTACTAGCTATAGGATGGTGATTGATTTCAGGAAATTGAATAAAGCCACTAGGAAAGATCATTACCCTTTGCCTTTTATCGACCAAATGCTAGAAAGGCTGTCCAAACACACACACTTGTCCTTTCTAGACGGATATTCTGGTTTCTCCCAAATATCAGTTGCACAATCTGATCAGGAGAAAACCACTTTCACCTGTCCTTTCGGTACGTTTTCTTATAGACATATGCCTTTAGGCTTATGTAATGCACCTGCCACTTTTCAAAGATGTATGATGGCTATATTCTCTCACTTTTGTGAAAAGATTGTCGAGGTTTTCATGGATGACTTCTCCGTTTACGTGTCTTCCTTTGATGATTGCCTCAGCAACCTTGATCGAGTCTTGCAGAGATGTAAAGGCACCAATCTTGTCTTGAATTAGGAGAAGTGCCACTTTATGGTTAATGAAGACATCATCTTAGGACATAAAATTTCTGAAAGAGGTATTGAAGTCGATAAGGCTAAGGTTGATGCAATCGAGAAAATGCCATACCCCACAGATACCAAAGGTATAAGAAGTTTCCTCGGTCATGCTGGTTTCTATAGAAGGTTCATCAAAGACTTCTCTAAGATTTCTAGGCCTCTTACCAATCTCTTGAAAAAGGATATTCCTTTTGTCTTTGATGATGATTGTGAGGAAGCCTTCGAAATACTTAAGAGGGCTTTGACAACTACACCTATTGTTCAACCACCTGATTGGAACTTACCTTTTGAGATCATGTGTGACGCTAGTGATTATGCTGTTGGTGCTGTTCTAGGGCAAAGAGTTGACAAGAAGTTGAGTATTATTCACTACACTAGTAAAACTCTAGACAGTGCCCAAAGAAACTATGCCACTACGAAGAAGGAATTTTTAGCAGTCGTGTTTGCATGTGAAAAGTTCATGTCTTACATAGTTGATTCCAAAGTCACTATTCACACTGATCATGCTGCTATTAAGTACCTCACGGAGAAGAAGGACGCTAAATCTAGACTTATCAGATGGGTTCTCTTGCTACAAGAATTTGATTTGCACGTTGTCGACAGGAAGGGTGCTGATAACCCAGTAGCAGATAACTTGTCTAGGTTGGAGTATGTTCTTGATGACCCACAACCTATTGATGATAGCTTTCCCGATGAGAAACTAAATGTCATCAATGCTTCACGTAGTGCATCATGGTATGCTGATTATGCAAACTATATCGTGGCAAAATACATACCACCTAGTTTCACGTACCAGCAAAAGAAGAAATTCTTCTTTGACTTGAGACACTACTTTTGGGATGGTCCTCACCTTTATAAGGAAGGAGTAGATGGTGTTATTAGACGTTGTGTACCTGAACATGAACAGGGACAGATCCTACAGAAGTGTCACTCCGAGGCCTACGGAGGACACCATGCGGGAGATAGAACTGCGCACAAGGTATTGCAATCAGGTTTCTATTGGCCCACTCTCTTCAAGGATGCCCGTAAGTTTGTCTTGTCTTGTGACGAATGTCAGAGAATAGGTAATATTAGCAAACGTCAGGAAATGCCTATGAACTATTCACTTGTCATTGAACCATTTGATGTTTGGGGCTTTGATTATATGGGACCTTTTCCAAAATCCAACGGGTATACTCATATCTTAGTTGCTATTGATTACGTCACTAAGTGGGTAGAAGCTATCCCCACTAGTAGTGCTCATCACAACACCTCCATCAATATGTTGAAAGAAGTTATCTTCCCTAGGTTTGGAGTCCCTAGATATCTAATGACCGACGGTGGTTCACACTTCATTCATGGTGATTTACGTAAAACACTTGCTAAGTATGATGTCAATCATAGAATTGCGTCTCCCTATCACCCTCAGTCCAGTGGTCAAGTAGAGCTAAGTAATAGAGAGATTAAACTGATTCTGCAAAAGACTGCAACATGTCTAGAAATAATTGGTCTAAGAAGCTCGATGATTCACTGTGGGCTTATATAACTGCCTATAAGAATCTCATGGGCATGTCTCCGTACAAAATGGTGTACGATAAAGCATGTCATTTACTTCTTGATCTAGAGCATAAAGCTTATTAGGCAATCAAAGATCTCAACTTTTATTTCAAACTTGCCGGTGAGAAGAGGTTATTTGATATTAGCTCGCTTGATGAGTGGAGAACTCAGGCATATGAGAATGCCAAGCTGTTCAAAGAGAAGGTTAAGAGGTGGCATGATAAGAGGATACAAAAGCGTGAGTTCAATGTAGGTGATTATCTCTTGCTATATAACTCTCATTTAAGATTCTTTGGAGGAAAGGTTCTCTCTAAATGGGAAGGTCCCTATGTTGTTGAGGAAGTATATCATTCCGGTGCTATCAATATCAACAACACAGAAGGTAATTGTCCGAGAGTTGTAAATGGGAAGAGAATCAAACATTATACCTCAGGTACTCCCATAAATGTTGAAAGCAATATCATCAATACCATAACTCCGGAAGAATACATAAGGACATTTATTAGCCTGTTTCAGACTCCGAAAACAAAGAGGTATGTGATTCGGTAAGAAAACAGAGTCCAAAACTTTTCTAGTAGGAAATTTTCTCCGTTTTGGAATATTTGGAAAAATACAAAAAATGGAAGTAGTCCGAAAGTGCGCGAGGAGGCGACAAGCCTGCACGGCGCGGGCCCACCCCGTGGCCGCGCCGTGAGGGCTTGTGGCCACCTCGTGCGCCTCCGGACCCCGTTTTCGTGCAGGGTATTGCTTCTGGTCTGGAAAAAATCATTATATATATACTTCCATTTGGTCTGAGCCCTGCATCACGCAGATTTCCTCTATTTTTCGTTTCGAGCCTGTTTCTGTTGTAGATCTAGATCGCTATGACTTCCCCAAAGGCTCCGAAGGACAAGATCTTCGAGAAGGTCATCAATCCCTACCTCACGGGAGTGCTGCAACACCCTCAATCTATCGAGATGCGTGAGGGGATGTTGCACATCCGTGATGTTGAGGGCCCAAGAAGACCGGAAGCGTGGAGACGAGGCTCGAAGCATGGAGCAACAAGTCTTCAAGTGCCAAGGGATGGTGGAGCGTGGACTCAACGCCAACCACATGATGATCACTGAGTTCACCAACAAGCACATGATTGATGCCAATGACATTGGGAAGCACCTCTCCAAGCTCTATGACAGGGTTGATCAACTCCAGGGCCAGATCTATGACCTGCAGAACAAAAACTGTGAGTATGAGTATAGATTTAAATCAATAAGGTTGGTTGCAGATTTGAGGATTCCGGAGACTCGTTCATCTTTCCATGATGGAGCACCTATGCCTTGGAAGACGGAGGATCAAACTCATGTTGCAACAACTCCACCATCACCGCCAAAGGAAGACAACTAAGCAATGGTATGGGCAATTCCCTTGGCTTGTGCCAAGATTGGGGGAGTTGCCCCGGTATCGTATCACCATCACATCTTTTGCCTTTACCTTTGTTTTAGTTTTCCTTTTCAGTTTTATTTTTCTCTAGTAGATTAAAAGTCTTAGTGTTTTAGTCTTGAGTTTTTCTTTGCGTCACCCCCGATGTATTCTTGCTCGTGAGCCATATAATGAAGAGTGTCTTAGTTGAAGGGCTTTGCCTCTTGCCATGATCAAAAGAGTGAGAATAGAACAAAAGCATGAAAGATCATGTAATGATCTTATGGGAAGTGATGGCTTCACATATAAAAAGAATGAGAATTGAAACTTGTTGAGGGTAGGCAAACGTAGACCTTGGTCATTGTTGCAATTAATAGGAAGTGATAAAGAAGGAGAGGTTCACATATAAATATATCATCTCTCACACCATCTATGATTGTGAACACTCACTAAACTATTGCATGCCTAGAAGTAGATGTTGGACAAGGAAGACAACATAATGGATTGTGTTTGCTTGGCTCTGAACAATGTTATATGATTAGAGATCCCTTAGCATGTGACGATTGCTTCCACCTCACAATAGCCAAACCTCCCGCACTAAGTAGATATACTACTTGTGCATCCATAAACCTTCAAACCAGTTTTGCCATGAGTGTCCACCATACCTACCTATGGATTGAATAAGATCCCTCAAGTAAGTTGTCATTGGTGCAAGCAATAAAAATTGCTCTCTAATATATATGATCTATTAGTGTGTGGAAAATAAGCTTTATACGAACCTGTGATGAGGAAGATATAAAAGCAACAGACTGCATAATAAAGTTCTTTATCACAGGAGGCAATATAAAGTGACGTTCCTCCGCACTAAGAGGACACACATCCAAACCTCAAAAGCTCATGACAACCTCTCTCCCTAAACATGTGGACATATTTATTGAGCTTGGCTTTCACTTGAGGACAAGCGAGGTCTAATCTTGGGGGAGTTGATACGTCCATTTTGCATCATGTTTTCATGTTGATATTTATCGCTTCTTGGGCTGTTATTTCACTTCACGGTACAATTATTATGCCTTTTCTCTCTTATTTTGCAAGGTTTACATGAAGAGGGAGAATGCCGGCAACTCGAATTCTGGCCTGAAAGTGGAGCAAAGTTGAGATACCTATTCTGCGCAACTCCAAACGCTGTAAAAATCAACGAGGATTTTTCCCGATTTATCAAAAATACTGTTCCGAAGAAGTGACGGAGGGGAGCATCACTACATGAATCAGCTTCTTTGCCGTCTGCCATCACAGACGGCAAAGACAATATCTCGGACGGGAAAGACAATATCACAGACGGCAAAGATTCTCACGGCCGGCAAAATTTCTGCGTCAGCCTACGACGACATAGGACCTTCTTTGCCGTCTGCCCGCGCAAGGCGGACAGCAAAGCTCTTTGCCGTCAGCTTTCCTTAGGAGCAGTCGGCAAAGCGCTCGAGACGGCAGCCGACACGTGTTGCCTCCGTTAGGGGTTAATGGAGCCTTTGCCGTCTGCCTCCCCGTCCATCTTTGCCGTCTGCCTCCCCGTCCATCTTTGCCGTCTGCCTTCTCCTCCCCTCCCCTCCCCCTCCATCTTTGTCGTCTGCCTCCCCGTCCATCTTTGCCGTCTGCCTGCTCCTCCCCTCCCCCCTCTCTCCACTCTTTGTCGTCTGCCTCCTCCTCCCCCCTCCTCTGTTCCCTCTTCTTTGCCGTCTGCCCACCCTGGAGGCTAACGGGAAAGAGACTACATAGACACCCCAGGATGCACAGCTGGGTGCCATGTGGCACCTTTGCTGTCTGCAAGCTGATGGCACAGGTCTTTGCCATCAGCTGGCAGACGGCAAAGAGCCCATATATTTCCTGTTTTTTTTTGTTTTATATTATTTCACCGCACACACACACACACACACACACACACACACACACACACACACACATATATATATATATATATATATATATATATTTGACAGCACATTTATATAATTCACCACACATAAATGATATATAGTTCACCACACATATACTTGCCAACACATATATATAATTCACCACACATATATGATTCACCAATGTACATCCCCATATATCCAAAGAACCAACATACCAAGTATTGCACTGTTTATCCATATATACATATACATATAGTTTGACATTGTTCATCAACTCAAATGAAAACTAGATGATATACATATAAAGTTCATCCATCGACATTGTTCAACTCCATGAATGCCAGCTTCCATGCATGTAGTATATCCAATCTGCAAAAATGTGAATAAGAAAGTTAGAAGAAGAACAAAATATGATGTTTTTCAGCCAATTATGTCATTTTTAGCGGAAAACAAGCTAAGTATATGTGTGGTGAACTATATATCATTTGTTGGAGCTAAATTACCTAATTATGTCTTTTTTGAGCTAACTATTCCAATTATGTCATTTTAGAGGAAAACAAGCTAAGTATATAATATTCATGAGCTAACCAAGGTTCTTATGCCATTTTGAGGTTATTATGGCATTTTGGAGCTAAATGGGCTAATTATGTCATTGTTGCGGAAATTAAAGCAAGGATAATATGAAAGAGGAGAAGGAAGAGGAGGAGGAGGAGAAGAAGAAGAAATCAAGAAGAAGGAGGAGAAGGAGGAGAAGGAGGAGGAGGAGAAGGACTAGAAGGTCCTTGGCCTTCTCCTTCCTCGTCCTCGTCCTCCTCCTCCTCCTTCTCCTTCTTCTCTTCTTCTTCTTCTCTTCTTCTTCTTCTTCTTCTTTCTTTTCATTTTGCCAATTTCTTCTCCTCTTCTCCTCTTGTTGGAGCTAAATTACCTAATATGTCTTTTTGAGCTAAATGGGCTAATTATCCCATTTTAGAGGAAAACAAGCTAAGTATATAATATTCATGAGCTAACCAAGGTTCTTATGCCATTTTGAGCTTATTATGGTATTTTGGAGCTAAATGGGCTAATTATGTCATTGTTGGGTTAATTAAAGAAAGGATAATATGAAAGAGGAGTAGAAAGAGGAGGAGGAGGAGAAGAAGAAGAAATCAAGAATAAGGAGGAGGAGGAGGAGAAGGAGGAGGAGGAGAAGGACTAGAAGGTCCTTGGCCTTCTCCTCCTCCTCCTCCTCCTCCTCCTTCTCCTTCTTCTCTTCTTCTTCTTCTCTTCTTCTTCTTCTTCTTCTTTCTTTTCATTTTGCCTATTTCTTCTCCTCTTCTCCTCTTGTTGGACCTAAATTACCTAATTATGTCTTTTTTGAGCTAAATGGGCTAATTATGTCATTTTAGAGGAAAAAAAGCTAAGTATATAATATTCCTGAGCTAACCAAGGTTCTTATGCCATTTTGAGCTTATTATGGTATTTTGGAGCTAAATGGACTAATTATGTCATTGTTGGGGAAATTAAAGCAAGGATAATATGAAAGAGGAGAATAAAGAGGAGGAGGAGGAGAAGAATAAGAAATCAAGGAGGAGAAGGAGGAGAAGGACTAGAAGGTCCTTGGCCTCCTCCTCCTCCTCCTCCTCCTCCTCCTCCTTCTCCTTCTTCTCTTCTTCTTCTTCTTCTTCTTCTTTCTTTTCATTTTTCCTATTTCTTATCCTCTTGTTGGAGCTAAATTACCTAATTATGTCTTTTTGGAGCTAAATGGGCTAATTATCTCATTTTAGAGGAAAACAAGCTAAGTTTGGAGGAGAAACTTACCGTAGTGGTCATCAAGGAGGAGAAACACCACGGTTGCTCGCGCCGGCTTCATTTGGAGACGGTTGCCCTGGAGAAGGGTCGTGCGATGCCGCTCGGGAGTTATTCTGTAGAAAAGATATTTTGCAATGTCTCAGTTAGCATGATGACACTCAATTATTAATACTAGTTTATAATGAAACTCACCGTGCCAATTGAAGAGAAGACGGGCATCGGCGGAGGGACTTGACCGCTCTTCTCGCACAGACCCTGAAGAGTGGGTCGTATTAGTTAGTATTGAAACAAACATTACACACATGATTTGGCTAATGTGAAAAAAAACATACCACAAAAAGCTCGTACAGGGCCCGTTGACCCGCCTCATTCCGGGCCCTCTCCTCCTCAAGCAATCGTGCCGTGGTCTGGTCCCTCTCATCAAGAGTAGCCTGAAGAGCAGCCTGTCTTGCCAATCTCTCTTTCTCAAGAGCAGCCTGGTTTGCCGCTCTCTCTTTCTAAAGAGCATCCTGAAACACCATTCCTCGTTACCACAGTAATGATCTATGGTGACACACATAATGAAATGGATGAAAGTGTTCTTAGTCCGTACAACTAACCTCGATGGCAAGTTCGACTGGCCGTGGACGACGCGTTATCTCAGGACAACTGCTCGACTGGCGCGCCTTGATCTCCGGAAGAGTGAGTGGACAACATATTATCCCATCTCCAATGGCTATCGAGCCATGGGGCCTCCCTCCACCAGATATCATCACCAGCTCTGGATCCAAAGGTTCCTGGCTAGGGTTAAAGTCATCCCCTTTCGTAGCCTTCCCCGCGTCCCTGTATGCCACGAGCTTCTGGTGGGATGATATGTTGGTGAAGTTATTGGGATCATCCAAGTCAGACTCAGAGAATGCCTTCGCCTTCTTGTACGAGGCAGTATGGGCCATGCCATAAAGGTCGTACAAGTGTGGCATCTCAGTCTTATTGTGATGCGCCTAAAAGTGAGGAACAAAATATTAGCATCAAGAATGAATTGCATGAATCATGAATCAAATCACATACCCAGTTTCGTCCAAACTGAAGTAAGTTGGCGCTGCCTTGATGGTGTGGCACACCATCCATTTGGCTACGCCGATCCTTCACATTCTCGTGGACGGCTCGCCAGCTGCCTGTGCACCACTCATCAACTAACGCCTCCCAACAATCCATCTTATCCGCACACCATCTCGGGGGCACCTGTAAGTTATTAGAAAGAATTTTCAGCGCTACGCCTATGAATGAAATCAAGAAAACTACGTAGAAGGACTTAAGAATAGGTAATTACCTTCATGTATTGCTCCTTCTTCAGAAACTTTCCGCGGCAATCCTTCTTCTGCTTCTTAATACCACGCGTGGCGTAGTAATCTCGAATAGCCTGCGGCCGAGCCTCGTGGCGCAAGTTCTGTAGTAACCACCTACACTCGACCTCGAGAACCTTGGCCGCCTCCTCCTCATATCCATCCTCACACCTATAGAAGGTCTGCAATAAAACGTGAAAACACCGATTAGTACAATAATTAGCTATATTGTTAATTTTAGATTCTGTAAAAGGATAATTTACCCAAAAGCTCTTGATCACCATCTCGGCCCTCGTGTGGCACAAGACACCATCTATAATCTCCTCCGGCGGGGACTGCGCAGCCTGGTAGCGCTCCCAGGTAAATCCTAGTGTAGGAACCTGACCCTCACCAGGCAACGTGACAAACCCCGGGAAATTTGTCCAGCAAAGCACACCAAGGACGGAGTTCGGCCTGCGAACTCCAAGAGGGTGTACCCATCCCCTGCAGTATGATAAGGTCAGCGCATTAGATATTTGAACAAACTTGAAGGCAAAAGCTAAAAAAAGGGTAAATGTACTTACCTATCTCCTTCAGGTTTAATCACCGACCTCTGCTCGCGGGTAGCCAGGGCGACCGGGAGACGTGTACTACCACGCTTGTACACGGTGGCCCCGTCCACCTGCACATCGCCCTCACTATCCGTAAGCTCATCCCCGCCCCCTGAGCCACCCAGACCCTCGGTCCAATCCGGCAACTCGGTACGATCCGGCCAAGGCTCCCATCCGGGCCTCTCCACGTCGAGTGAAGCCTCCGGAACCGTAGTCTCCTCCGGCTGCTCCTGGGCCGAATGCACCTCGACCCGAGGCTGCTCCTGGACCGGAGTCTCATGGGACGAATGCCCGTGAATACCAGGCTCCTAGACCGGAGTCCCCGTAGCCTCCTCGGAAAACGGGTCGACCATACTAGTCCTATGCTCGGGTGAATGAGCTGGTGGTGGTGGCGAGGACGGCTCAACAGTCCTCCTGGATCTTCCGCGGCCACCACCTCTCCCTGTACCCTTCCCCTTCTTCCCTACCCGACCAGCACCTCTCCCAGTGGGCAATGCCGCCGACGAAGTAGAACCCACGGGTGGTGTCAACAGACTGTCTGCCAAGGCTCTATGGAGAGATAGGGGTGGAAGGGAAGTACCACCCCTTGTGCGGGGCGAGTGGGAAGAACCCGTCGAGCGCTCTGGACCCGCGCCCACCATCTTTCAACACCTGCCATGATAAAGATTAAAAGAAATTAGTACAACATAAAAAAATTGAATGACTGACATGAATAATAATATGTACATGAATAATAAAGATTAAAATATATATAATTTAAGTTGTGAATCTTACAAACTAATAATCATCATCAATAAATGCATCATCATCATCATTATCACGCATGTCTTCATGAATGACGTGCTCATCGGGTTCAACGGCGTGAAGTTGTGAAATGCCTTCCTTTAATCGTTAAAGCATTGACAGGTCATCCGCATCAGTAACCTCTATGAGTTCCAGGTCTTCTGGTTCCGGCTCAGGGCTGGAGTCGGATTCATTGTCGCTGTCTACTTCCATGTTCTTGGATGAAGCACGACGGTTCTTGAAACATTTCTTGGAAAGACGTGTTTCTTGGAAGAATTCTCCATCATATGTGTCTGGGTTAATGTGAGGTTCATAATCCTGTTCATTTGGGAGAGGTGGTCTGACATGTGGCGGCACTTCATAAACAACATACCAACCTTCTCGATTCTTATCCGTTTGGCATGCCCACGGTAGATAGAAAACATGGGTCGCCTGTTGAGCCGTAATATAGACATCGGGAACATCTAAATGGGTGTTTGGATTGATTTCGACTAGTCCTATATGTTCATGAGTCCTTCTAGTCTTTTTCGGCTGGAACCAATAACATTTAAAGACTACGACGTTTGATGGGTTTTCACCATAGAATTGAAGTTCATAAATTGCTTCAACTCATCCATAATACTCGATAACACCTTCGCCGATAGCAGAGACACCACAATTTGTAGATTTCCGGTCGGGCGTAGATAGCTCTTTGCCAAAGGTACGAAAGAGATACCCGTTGATGTTGTATTTCTCAAATGAACGGACCTTATAGTCAAAACCATTAGTGACTTGTCTCAATTCGGCGTCCATAGACTCTGAATTAGCCTACAAGTTTAATACGAAACGGTTGTTGCATTAGCCGCAAGTTAGACCAAGAATGAAATGGTCCATTATTGATAATTACCGTTTGTTTGAACCAAGAGATGAAACCGGGATAGCCGCCTCCTGTCTTTGACAGAAGCTCATACTCTTCGACGGAATCATTTTCGATCACCGCTCCATGCGAGAATTTGACGACATAATGGCTGTTTGAAATATCTGGGAATAAGAGCAGTTCAAATGAATTAGAAGTTACGGGAAAATGTGCCGAGAACTCACTCGATGTATGACCACACTTCTGTTAGGTTGTTGAAGATATACAACAAAATGTTCCACCATTCTTCGATATCCAACGTTATTGGTTTCGAAGCACCGGCTGGTGCGAGCTTCCCTTTGAATAGGTTGAGGTTGGACTCACCTTTTTTAGGGTCTCCATCATTGTGCCGAGACTTCAGATTATGCAAATGATGATTTTTGGCTTCGTAGTGTGCTGTCACAAAGTTTGCCACCTCCTCAGTAATGAATACCTCAGCCATCGATGCTTCAATTCTATGCTTATTTGTACATTTAGCTCGAAGGGTCTTCTGCATCCTCTCAGTTGCATAGCACCAACGATCTTGCATGGGCCCACCCAATCTTGCCTCGGTCGGTAGATGTAAAATCAAATGCTGCATTGGATTAAAGAAGCCCGGTGGAAAGATCTTCTCTAACTTGCACAACAACTCCGGTGCAAACTCCTCCATGTCTTCTACCACGCCAGGCGACAATTCTTTCGCACAAAGAACACGGAAGAAATAGCTCAGCTCCGCCAGTACTAGCCATTCATCCTCAGGAATAAAGCCACGTAACATCACCGGCATTACCCGCTCTAGCCATATGTGCCAATCATGACTCTTGAGACCAAAGATTTTTAATTTTTCAAGACTCGCTCCCGTCTTTAGATTCGCTGCATACCCATCGGGGAACATCAAGTGCATTTTGACCCACAAGATAATTTCCCTCATAGCTGGCCTTCCAAGATTGAACCAGGCCTTTGGCTTCGACCACTTCTGCTTTCCTTTGCCTTCTCGCATGTTTTGTAATGGTCTATGACATAGTGTCTCTCGATCGACTCTAGCCTTAATATTATCCTTTGTCTTCCCATCTATGTCGAACAATGTACCAAAAATAGCATCTCCGATATTCTTTTCAGTGTGCATCATGTCGATATTGTGTGGAAGAAGGAGGTCTTTGAAGTAAGGCAGATCCGAGAAGCATGGCTTGTGAGTCCAGGTGTGTTTTGAATTATACCCCTTGAAATACCCTGGACGCTCTGGATAAGGTCGAGGGCGTTTAACTGATCCAGGATCTGTTGGCCTGTGAACGCAGGTGGTGCCAAGTTTTTGACAGCTTTACCTTTGTAAAGTTCTTCTTGTCTTTTCTGTACTGATGGTCAGGATCGAGGAACTGTCTATGCAAGTCAAAGCAAGAATACTTCCGACCCTCCTGCAACCAATGAAACTGAAGAGCTGCCTTTCATTAGGGGCACGAGAACCTTCCATGCACACACCATCCAGAGAATAGCGCATACGCTGGCATGTCATGCATAGAGTACATGTACCACACATGCATTTTGAAGTTTTCTTTTCTAGCGGCATCGTATGTCTTAACCCCATTTTCCCAAGCTTCTTCCAATTCATCCTTAAGAGGTTGCAGGTACACATTCATATTCTTCCCCGGATAATTGGGCCCTGGAATTATCAACGTCAGAAATATGTTCTTTCTTTGCATAATCTGCCCGGGGGGGGGGAGATTGAGTGGAATGACAAATACAGGCCAACAACTGTATTGGGTTGCCGTCATGCCTAAGGGATTAAAACCATCCATGGCGGCGCAGACTCGAGGATTCCTTGGATCTGCCGCTTTATCCTGATGCAATCCATCAAAATGTTTCCACGCTTCCCCATCCGATGTGTGTACCATCATCTTATTCCCATCCGCATCTAGTTCGGTTCTTTTGCCCAATTTGTGCCATGTCATCTGTCTGGCTGTCTCTTCGACCATGAAAAGACGTTGAAGTCTTGGTACGATTGGCATATACCGAAGAACACTAACTGCGATTTTGGTCTGCCTCTTCTCACCCATACCGTTGTCTACCACAAGATACCTGCAAGACTCGCAATTGGGACAATAGTCCAAGTGTGCATACTCCTTCCTAAATAAGACACATCCTTTCTCACATGCATCTATCTTCTCATAGGGCATCTTAAGTACACGAAGTATTTTGTCCGAGTGGTACAGGTTTGCAGGCATGACATGGCCTTTGGGTAGGAAACGTCCAAATAGTGTCATCATCGCGTCGTAGCATTCTCTTCCCAAGTTGAACTGAGCCTTCAGAGCCATTACTTGTGCAATTGCATCCAGCTGACAGAGCTCAGTGTGCTCATGGAGAGGACGTTTTGAAGACTCCAACATTTCATAAAAGGCCTTTGCAGATTCCTCCATCTCATCTTCCGAATCCCGAGCATCATCAAAGTCTTGCACCATGTCTTCAATCCCGGTACCATGCTCGTCCGTGCGACGACGGACCACCTCAGCTCTTGTGCGTTGTATAGACTCACCATGAAATGTACACACCATATAATTAGGCTTAAAACCCCTCCTCTGCAGGTGTTTAATCATTACAGCCTCAGTCGTCTTTTTATAGTTGTCGCATCCAGGACACGGGCAATAGTTTCTTTCCTGGCCATTTGCGAATGCGGCTTTCACAAATTCCTTTGTTTTTAAAAACCATTCTTTCGTCATCTCTTTCTGACTAGGGTGACCGGTATACATCCACTCACGATCACTCATCTTGCGTAGCTACTAAAGACAGAAGAAATATATTTATATATAATTTAGCATTTATATTCATCGGTTAATCAGGTTCGCCATTTTTATTACGTCCATGCAACCTACACGCTAATAGGTAAAGATAGGTCCTAATCCCACCCGAGTATGTGTAGATTGGGTTCGTTTTCCCATGCTCTGCTCCGGATCCAACGCAAAATTTCGGCAGCATCTCCCCGCTGTTCTCCTGATACACGTCTCCGCAATAAACAGAGAGGATGTGCATCCGGAGAACAACAGGGAGGCACTGACGAAATTCCGCAACGGATCCAGAGCACATCATACGGGAAAACGAACCCAATCTACACATACTCAGGCTGTCCATGGATAATGTTGGACAATTCGAAAGGATGGCGGTTATAAATATGCAAAGACATGCGTATTTATAGATGTCGCCCTTTCGAACGGGAGACGCATACTTGTCACGCATACTGATAAATTAATTGAATTACCTAAATCTAGAAAGTTTCATCCGGAAACCGAGCCACAGTAAATGAAGGGGCGGGGAGAAGATGAAATTTGTACTGACCCACGAATGCAGGGGCGGAGCTCGTACAACGCACGGGCAGGTCTTCGCACAGCAGACCTCACAGCGACGAGACAACTATCACATGTAAATCCACCCAATCAACACAAATATTCCAATTATGTCATTTTGGAGGAAAACAAGCTAAGTATATAATATTCATGAGCTAACCAAGGTTCTTATGCCATTTTGAGGTTATTATGGCATTTTGGAGCTAAATGGGCTAATTATGTCATTGTTGCGGAAATTAAAGCAAGGATAATATGAAAGAGGAGAAGGAAGAGGAGGAGGAGGAGGAGAAGAAGAAATCAAGAAGGAGGAGAGGGAGGAGGAGGAGAAGGACTAGAAGGTCCTTGACCTTCTCCTCCTCGTCCTGCTCGTCCTCCTCCTCCTTCTCCTTCTTCTCTTCTTCTTCTTCTTCTTCTCTTCTTCTTCTTCTTCTTCTTCTTTCTTTTCATTTTGCCTATTTCTTCTCCTCTTCTCCTCTTGTTGGAGCTAAATTACCTAATTATGTCTTTTTTGAGCTAAATGGGCTAATTATCCCATTTTAGAGGAAAACAAGCTAAGTATATAATATTCATGAGCTAACCAAGGTTCTTATGCCATTTTGAGCTTATTATGGTATTTTGGAGCTAAATGGGCTAATTATGTCATTGTTGGGTTAATCACCCTGGTGCATGGACATGCACCTACCACGCAAAGTTCGCAGGTCCAGAAGTTGCCCTTTTGGTCCAGAGGACTTTCCAGGTTACCTATACTACTTTTCAGGTTATATAAAACTTGTCGATATTTTCTACATTTGAGGATGGCAATATTATTTAAGTTGTCCTATTTTGCTCTGGTACCAATAAATATAGACGATACATTATTTTGACAGACTTGATTTCAACAAAAGAACATGTGATCTTCTTTGAAGTAGTCTTGAACCTAAGCAATAATGATGGGCGAATAAACTAACATAATCTACCACTAAATCTACTAATTAACTAACAGAATCTACCACTAAAACTACTAATTAATTCCAAAAAACTAAATACCAAACATGTGATCTTCTTTTTGTCTTCTCCTCCTCCTATTCTTCTTCTTCTTCTTCTCCTCCTCCTCCTCCTCTTCACCTCTTCTCCTCCTCCTCCTCTTCTTCTTCTTCCTATTCTTTCTAGTAAGCTAACTAACTAACTAACCTAACTAACCAATCTAACTGAACCTATCGCTAAACCTAGATAGCACTAAACAGCAAAAAAATAACAAAAACAGAATCTACCACTATAACAAAAACAGAATCTACCACTAAGTAACTAAAAAAGAATCTAGCTACCACTAAATACCAAACAATAAAAAATCAACTTCTTCTTCTTTTTTCTCTTCTTCTCCTTCTTATTTTTTTCTTATTCTCTTCTTCTCTTCTTCTTCTCTTCTTCTTCTCTTCTTCTTTACTTCTTCTCCTTCTTATTTTTTTCTTCTCTTCTTCTTCTTTTTCTTCTTCTTCTCCTTCTTATTTTTTTTCTTCTCCTCTTCTTCTTCTTCTTTTTCTTCTCCTCCTCCTCCTCCTACTCCTCTTCTTCTTCTCCTCTTCTTGTCCTCCTCCTCCTCCTCTTCTCCTCTTCTCCTCCTCCACCTAACTAACCAAGCTAACTAACTAACCTAACTAAAACTACTAACCTAACTAAATCTACCACTAAAACTACTAACAATAACAACTACTAAAACTACTAAAAAATAATAAAACTACTAAAAAATAATGCGGGTGGGGGGTGGGGGTGGGGGTGTGGGGGCTCACCGAGAGGGGCGGCTGTGGAGGGGCCGGGGTGTTGGGGGTGGCGGGGCGGCGCCGGGGGCGCCAGGGGCGGTGGCGCGACGGTGGTGGGGCAGCGGCAGCGGGGGCGAGGTGGGGAGAGAGAGGGGCGGCGCGGGGTGAGCCGTTACAGAGAGAGAGAGGGGCGGGGTGGGGGGGGGAAGGAGCCGTTAACGGAGTTAGCGCTTTGCCGTCTACCCCCGGAGTCTTTGCCGTCCGCTAGCAGACGACAAAGGTCCGACTCCAGTTTGACCTAGCCACCCCGTGGTCAGGTGGGCCTATCTATATCTTTGCCATCTGCCTCTGGACTATTTGCCGTCCGCTAGCAGACGGCAAAGAGGTGACAGATGGCAAAAAGACTGTATGCCATCAGCCTCTACTGTGTCGTCTGTTTTGCTGAAGCTGACGGCAAAGACACTCTTTGCCATCAGCTAGCAGACAGCAAAGACTAGGCAGATGGCAAAAAACTGTTTTCCAGTAGTGCGTGCAGGTGGCCACAAGCCTGCACGGCGCGTCCACCCCCCAGGCCGCGCCATGAGGGCTTGTGGGCACCCTGCAGGCCCACTTGCCCCCCCTCTTTTGTTATATGAAGGGTTTCGTCCAGGAAAAAATAAAAGAGGAGATTTTTCGTGGTTTCGCCGCCGCCACGAGGCGGAACTTGAGCAGAACCAATCTAGAGCTCCGGCAGGACGATCATGCTGGGGAAACTTCCCTCGCGGAGGGGGAAATCGTCGCCACCGTCATCACCAACACTCCTCTTATCGGAGGGGACTTGTCACCATCAACATCTTCATCAGCACCATCTCATCTCCAAACCCTAGTTCATCTCTTGTAACCAATCTCCGTCTCGTGACTCCGATTGGTACTTGTAAGGTTGCTAGTAGTGTTGATTACTCCTTGTAGTTGATGCTAGTTGGATTGTTTGGTGGAAGAGTTTATGTTCAGATCCTTGATGCTACTCATTACCTCTCTGGTCATGAATATGATTACGATTTGTGAGTAGTTACTTTTGTTCCTGAGGACATGGGATAAGTCATGCTAATAGTAGTCATGTGAATTTGGCATTCGTTCGGTAATTTGATATGTTGTATGTTGTTTTTCCTCTAGTGGTGTTATGTGAACGTCGACTACATAACACTTCACCATTATTTGGGCCAAGAGGAAGGCATTGGGAAGTAGTAAGTAGATGATGGGTTGCTAGAGTGACAGAAACTTAAACCCTAGTATATGCGTTGCTTCGTAAGGGGCTGATTTGTATCCACTAGTTTAATGCTATGGTTAGACTTTGTCTTAATTCTTCTTTCATTGTTGCGGATGCTTGCGAGAGGGGTTAATCATAAGTGGGATGCTTGTCCAAGTAAGGATAGTACCCAAGCGCCAGTCCACCCACATATCAAACTATCAAAGTAACAAACGCGAATCATATGAACATGATGAAACTAGCATGACAGAAATTCCCGTGTGTCCTCGGTGCGCTTTTCCTCCTATAAGACTTTGTCCAGGCTTGTCCCTTGCTACAAAAGGGATTGGGCCACTTTGCTGCACCGTTTCTACTTTTGTTACTTGTTGCTTGCTACGAATCATCTCACCACACAATCACTTGTTACCGGTAATTTCGGTGCTTGCAGATATTTCCTTGCTGAAAACCACTTGTCAAATCCTTCTGCTCCTCGTTGGGTTCGACACTCTTACTTGTCGAAAGGACTACGATTGATCCCCTATACTTGTGGGTCATCAGCGGTGGCGGAGCAGCTCGCTCGCCATGAGCAGCGCGTCCTGTGCGTTCAGGTCCCCCACGTGAATGCATGCCGAGACAAATGTCGTGGGGGCGCATCAGGGCGGCCGCCTTGCTGCACTAGCGGCCACAGGAAGCTCTGCCACCTGTGAGCGGTGCAGGCAAAGATGGTGGTGGCCCGACGCTCACTGGTCGGTACTTGATGTCCAACGCCGAGATCCCAGGGTGCATGTAGTGGGCGTCGGCCATGGGGTCGGTGAAGTCGGAGAAAAACTGGAGCCGAAGAGCATGTGTGCACCCCTACCTCACGCGCCAAATGTTCGAATCGGGGCTCCACAAATCCTCGATGGATCTTTAAGAAGAAGACGAACGTCGACAGTAATGTGACTGTCTATAAAGCTCGACTTGTGACAAAGGGTTTCTCACAAGTTCAAGGAGTTGACTACGATGAGACTTTCTCACCCGTAGTGATGCTTAAGTCCGTCAGAATCATGTTAACAATAGCTGCATTTTTACATTATGAAATTTGCTAGATGGATGTCAAAACAACGTTCATTAATGGGTTTCTTAAGGAAGAGTTGTATATGGTGCAACCGGAAGCTCCAGCGATCCATTTATGGACTTGTGCAAGCATCTCGGAGTTGGAATCACCGCTTTGATGAGGTGATCAAGGCGTTCGGGTTTATACAAGTTTTTGGGGAAGCTTGTATTTACAATAAAGTGAGTGGGAGCTATATAGCATTTCTAATATTATATGTGGATGACATATTGCTGACTGGAAACAATATAGAACTTTTGGGAAGCGTAAAGGATTACTTGAATAAAAGTTTTTCAATGAAGGACCTCGGAGAAGCTGCTTACATATTAGGCATTAAAATCTATAGAGATAGATCAAGACGCCTAATAGGACTTCCACAAAGCACATACGTTGATAATATTTTGAAGAAGTTCAAAATGGAACAATCCAAGAAGGGGTTCTTGCTTGTGTTACAAGGTACAAAGTTGAGTAAGACTCAATGCCCAGTAACTGCAGAAGATAGAGAAACAATGAGTGTCGTCCCCTATGCTTCAGCCATAGAGTCTATCATGTATGCAATGTTGTGCACAAGACTAGATGTCAGCCTTGCCATAAGTATGACAGGCACGTTTCAAAGTAATCCAGGAGTGGAGCGGTGGACAATGGTCAAGAATATTCTGAAGTACCTGAAAAGGACTAAGGAAATGCTTCTCGTTTATGGAGGTGACGAAGAGCTTGTCGTAAAGGGTTACGTCGATGCAAGCTTCAACACTGATCCGGATGACTCTAAGTCACAAACTAGATACGTATTTATTCTTAGTGGGCGTGCGGTAAGCTGGTGCATTTCCAAGGAAAGCGTCGTAGCTTATTCTACATGCGAAGCGGAGTACATAGCTGCCTCAGAGGCAGCTAAGGAGGGTGTATGGATGAAGCAGTTCATGTTAGATCTTGGAGTTATGTCCAGTGTACTGGATCCAATAAATCTTTTGTGTGACAACACTGGTGCCATTGCTCAAGCCAAGGAACCAGGGTTTCACAAGAGGACTAGACACATAAAGCGACGCTTCAATGACATCCACGATTACATCAAGGAGGAGTATATAAATATTTGCGAAGTGCACACGGTTCTGAATGTCGTAGATCCACTGACTAAGCCTCTTCCATGAAGATTTTTTTCGGAATAGAAGATACGCAGGGACCATGAGAACCAAGGCAGAGGCCACCACGGGAGGCCACAAGCCCCCTAGGCACGGCCAGGGGGGCACCTAGAAGGCTTGTGGGCCCCTTGTGGCTCCTCTGTCCTACTTCTTTCGCCTATAAATCCCCGAAAAATCCAAAACCACGGGAGAGATCCACGAAAATACTTTTACGCTGCTGTAAGCTTCTGTCTCTGCAAGATCCCATTTGGGGCATGTTCTGGTGCCCTGTCGGAGGGGGATTCGGATACGGAGGGCTTCTTCATCAACACCATTGCCTCTCCGATGATGCGTGAGAAGTTCACCATAGACCTTCGGGTCCATAGCTAGTAGCTAGATGGCTTCTTCTCTCTCTTGGATCTTCAATACAAAGTTCTCCATGATCTTCATGGAGATCTATCCAATGTAATCTTCTTTTGCGGTGTGTTTGTCGAGGTCCGATGAATTGTGGATTTATGATCAAATTATCTATGAATCTTATTTGAGGTTCTTCTGATCTCTTATATGCATGATTTCATATCCTTGTAATTCTCTTCGAGTTGTGGGTTTTGTTTGGCCAACTTGATCTATGATTCTTGCAATGGGAGAAGTGCTTGGTTTTGGGTTCATACCGTGCGGTGACCTCACCCAGTGACAGAAGGGGTAGCGAGGCACGCATCGTGTTGTTGCCATCAAGGGTAAAACGATGGGATTTATATCTATTGCATGAATTTATCCCTCTACATCATGTCATCTTGCTCAAGGCGTTACTCTTTTCGTCATGAACTCAATACACTAGATGCATGCTGGATAGCGGTCGATGTGTGGAGTAATAGTAGTAGATGCAAAAAGTATCGGTCTACTTGTCTCGAACGTGATGCCTATATGTATGATCATCATTGTGCTTCAATTCTTGTCTTTTGTGTGAGCATCATTGAATTATCAATGCCTAGCTATGGACGTTAAACGATAGTGCTTGTTGGGAGGCAACCCAATGAATTTATCTTTGCTTTTAGCTTTTTGTTTTGTTGCGTCCACACCATCATAATTCTGTTATGATTGTATATTTTGTGTTTCTTTTTGTGTTTGAGCCAAGTAAAACCTTTATGACTAGTTTGGTGATGGTTGTTGATCCTGCTGGAAAAAGACAAAAACTTTTCACTCACAAAAGTATTTTTCATTTTTATCCAGAAAGAGCTTTTGAGTTGATTTTTTTTGCTGCTAGTTGATATGCCAACTGCCCAAACTGTAGTAATTTTTCAGAAGTTTTGAGATACCAGAAGTATACGAAGTATACAGATTGCTACAGATTGGTCTGTTTTTGACAGATTCTGTTTTTGTTGTGTTGATTGCTTATTTTGATGAAACTATGGATAGTATCGGGGGGGGGGGGTACTAGCCATGGAAAAGTGAGAATACAGTAATCTAATACCAATATAAATAGAAATCAAGTTTTCTACAGTACCTCAAGAGGTGGTAGTTTGTTTTCTTGTGCTAATGATATCACAAGTTTCTGTTTAAGTTTTGTGTTGTGAAGTTTTCAAGTTTTGGGTGATGTTCTCATGGACAAAGGGATAAAGAATGGAAAGAGATCAAGCTTGGGGATGCCCAAGGCATCCCAAGCCAAATTCAAGGACACCAAAAAGCCTAAGCTTGGGGATGCCCTGGGAAGGCATCCCCTCTTTCGTCTTCAATCCATCGGTAACATTACTTGGAGCTATATTTTTATTCACCACATGATATGTGTTTTGCTTGGAGCGTCTTGTATCGTACGAGTCTTTTCTTTTTCTTGTGTCACAATCATCCTTGCTGCACACCTTTTGAGAGAGACATGCACTCATCATGATTTTGCTAGAATACTCGTTGAGCTTCACTTATATCTTTTGAGTTAGGCAATTTAGCTCATTGTGCTTCACTTATATCTTTTGAGCTAGATAACTTTGCTCTATGTGCTTCACTTATATCTTTTAGAGAACGGAGGTGTCATATCTTGGAGAAATAAGAACTCTCGATCTTCACTTATATCTTTTTGAGAGTGCTCTCTCTGAGTAACTTGGTAGTTGGCTTGTGCTATGAAAGTTGTCCTAAAGATGATAGGCATCCAAAGAGGATACAATAAAACTTCCATCTTCATGTGCATTGATTAGAAAGAGAAGTTTGATTCCTCTCAATTAGTTTTGAGACATGGATTTGGTAGTATTAATAGACATGTTAGTAGGGTGTTGTGAATCTAGAAATACTTGTGGTGAAGTTAGTGATTCCCGTAACATGCACGTATGGTGAACCGCTATGTTAGGAAGTCGGAGCATAATTGATTTACTGATTCTCATCCTTTGTGTCGCCGTCGGGATCGCGCGATGGTTAAACACCTACCAACCCTTCCCCTAGGAGTATGCGTTTAGCACTTTGTTTCGATTACTAATAAAAACTTTCGCAATAAGTATGTGAGTTCTTCATGACTAATGTGAGTCCATGGTATAGATGCACTTTCACCTTCCACCATTGCTAGCCTCTCTAGTGTCGCGCAACTCTCGCCGGTGCACAAACCCACCATATGCCTTCCTCAAAACAGCCACCATACCTACCTACTATGGCATTTTCATAGCCATTCTGAGATATATTGCCATGCAACTCCCACCGTTCCGTCTCATGAATTGTGCCCTCACCTACATATTGCCATTGCATGATCGTAAGATAGCTAGCGAGATGTTTCAACATCAGACGCCAAGCTAGATCGTTGCACATCCTGTTGGGTATATTTCCTGCGGGTAACCCGCCCTTAGTGGGCCGGGTCGCCAAAAGGGGCGACTTACCATTTACCGCGCGCACCGTGGCCCAGAAGCTGGATGGCGGTTCAAGAGGTCGTGCGGATGATGGATTACCAAGAAAGCTCCTGATCGTGGAAGACACGGCGACTTAGAGATAAGGAAAGCCACAAAGAGTAGCATGGCAGGACTTTGTAAACCCTAGGGTCTCAACCTGTACATAAAGGCGAGTCCCAGGGAGAGGTCAGGCGAGTTAGAGAGAATCGAGAGCTAGGTCAGGCGAGTTACGCCCTCCATGTAATCGAAACCACCATTAATCCACACAAAGTAGGACGTAGGCTTTTACCTCCTCACGAGGGGCCGAACTTGGGTAAATTTGAGTCTCACTTTCCCTCACCCCCTTCGAGTCGCCACCAAGGTGCGATGGCTCCATCTTGAAGTCCTTTCACGAGGACATCTGCCGTGACAAAACCACGACAGTTGGCGCCCACCATGGGGCTAGCGCACAGTGGAGTTGAGTTCTCGAAGGGAGCCCTACTGGGCTTAGAAAACTATGCGGTCGGCATCATGAATAAGAGCCGCCGTGGGAAGTATTACATCGACAAATCGCTGTGGCAGTCGGAGGCCGATTCAGTCAAATCTGGCTACCGAGTCCCCTTCGGCAAAATCAACATCTTCATCGGCATGATTGGGACGCCCGTGCCTGAGCCGGACATCTCCACGGACATCGTCGAGCCGGCCAGGTACGTCCTCCCCGTCACAGGCGGGACAGAAGTCACCACGCTTTCGTTGGTTTCACCTAGGGAAACGACGTAGAAGACGAAGTGGCGGGTTAGGAGGTCACCCCCGTCACTTATGATGGCGAGTCATCCATGGGTGATACAGATTCGATCCACCCTGTTGAGGAAGGACAACTCGGGGGGCTGTCGTTGGCAATGGATCCCGAGGTCTTCGAGAGGTCCCGCCGACAAATCGCCATCTACATGACGGGGTCAGCACAACCTCAGCAAAATCCAAATGGCAATAACGAGGCCAGTGGAACGTCCAAACCCCCAGCACAAACCATGGCGGAGCTAGCGGCAGAGGTCACCAGCCTCATGGCGACCACCGTCACGTCTCAGAACCAGGAGTTTGTCAACACCGAGCTAGCTAAGCTGCGGGAGGCAATGGCTAAGGCACAGCGGGACATGGAAGCAGAAGCCACTAGGGTGGAGACACAGCAGGCCACGATCGCAACACAGACGGAGCGGCTAAAACCGAAGGCTGGCGGCTTGAGAGACAACAACACGCGTCCGACGTCATTCACCAAAGGAGGCACCACGGGCGCATCCCGGCCGACTTACATCCAACTCGCCTTTTCGACACCCTGCGCACCCCCGGGGCGGGTCCTGATCGGCCTTTACAAACCGTCCCGAGGGGAGGAGCGGTTCCACCGCCCAACCCGCCGCCGTCTCAGCTAATGGATGCCTATGCAACTCGGTTCCAGACGCCATGGGGTCACTTCTCGAATCCCGTAGACAATGTGCTGGCGGCGACCCGCCACCTATAGTCCCTTCCCATCTACGGAAACTCCCCGGCCGAGGTAGAAGCCTGAAACGCCATCGAGATGCTGAAGATGGCTGTGGTTCATCACGCACAGTATTCTCATAGCCTTGATCGACTGCACTCCACGCCTCAGGCAAGTCACACCAGAAGTCGCCATGAGGACTTCCACGCAGTATCAAGTGGGCTGCGCCGATTCCCTCAACATGAACTCTTTTGATACGTCTCCGTCGTATCTACTTTTCCGAACTCTTTTGCCCTTGTTTTGGACTCTAATTTGCATGATTTGAATGGAACTAACCCGGACTCACGCTGTTTTCAGCAGAATTGCCATGGTGCTGTTTTTGTGCAGAAATAAAAGTTCTCGGAATGTCATGAAAATTTACGGAGATTTTTTCCGGAATAAAAGAAAAATACCTACGCAAAGATCCACCAGAGGAGGTGGACGAGTGGGCCACAAGCCCACAGGCCGCGGCCACCCCCCTGGCCGCGCCGTGAGGGCTTGTGGGGCCCATGTGGCTCCACCGCCCCCAAACTCAGCTCTATTTATTCCGTCTTGCCCGAAAAAAATCAGAGAGAAGGTTTCATCGCGTTTTACGATACGGAGCGCGCCGCCACCTCCTGTTCTTCATCTGGAGGGCAGATGTGGAGTCCGTTCGGGGCTCTGGAGAGGGGAAATCATCGCCATCGTCATCATCAACCTTCCTCCATCGACAATTCCATGATGCTCTTCATCGTTTGTGAGTAATCTCATCGTAGGCTTGCTAGACTGTGATGAGTTGGATGAGATCTATCATGTAATCGAGTTAGTTTTGACGGGGAAGATCCCTAGTATCCACTATGTTCTAGATTGATGTTGCTACTACTTGGCTATGCTTAATGCTTGTCACTAGGCCCCGAGTGCCATGATTTCAGATCTGAACCTATTATGTTGTCGCCAATATATGTGTGTTTTAGATCCTATCTTGCAAGTTGTAGTCACCTACTATGTGTTATGACCCGGCAACCCCGGAGTGACAATAGCTGGAACCACTCTCGGAGATGACCATAGTATGAGGAGTTCATGTATTCACCAAGTGTTAATGCGTTGGTCCAGTTCTTTATTAAAAGGAGAACCTTAATATCCCGTAGTTTCCATTAGGACCCCGCTGCCACGGGAGGGATGGACAATAGATGTCATGCAAGTTCTTTTCCCTAAGCACGTATGACTACATACGGAATACATGCCTACATTAGATTGACGAACGGGAGCTAGTTACATATCTCTCTGTGTTATAGATGTTACATGATGAATCACATCCGTCATACTCATCCATCACCGATCCACTGCCTACGAGTATTTTACTACTGGTCCTTGCTACGTTACTTTGTCCAGGCTTGTCCCTTGCTACAAAAGGGATTGGGCCACTTTGCCGCTACTGCAGTTACTTTGCCGCCACTGTTGTTACTCTGCTGCTACTCCTGTTCCTCGCTACTTCGCTGTTACTTGTTGCAAGATCTTTTCCGACACTGTTGTCGGGGAAGAATAGTTACTCGCCCACGTGCAACACTGGCGCCATTGATACAACAGTTAGGAATAGTCTGCCGTCAACAGATCGTTTCTGACACCGGTGCTATCATACTACTTTGCTACTGATATTTTGCTTGCAGACACTAATCTTTCAGGTGTGGTTGAATCTGACAAACTCAGCTGCTAATACTTGAGAATATTCTTTCGCTTTCCCTTTGGCGAACCAACAAATTTGGGTCGAATACTCTACCCTCGAAAACTGTTGCGATCCCCTACACTTGTGGGTTATCAGTCTTGCACCAGTTTTGCGCAACGAGCGCATGCCAATAGACTTCGAAGGGCCCCAGAAGGTCCCCAATTACTCGCCGGACCTCTAGCCAGGGTCATGGATCGAGAGCTACGAACTCGCAATGGACATGCTCGACGTAAACGAGGCAGTTTGCGCTAAGTACTTCACTATGATGCTTGAAGGGACGACACCCGCGTGGTTGAAAAACTTGACGCCCAACTCCATCAACACTTGGGCGGAGCTAAAGGAGCACTTCATCAAGAATTTCAGGGGGACCTGCAAGCACCCGATGACCATCGTCGACCTACAGCCCTGCGTCCAGCGGCCGGATGAGTCGGCCCACTATTGGACCCGGCGAGTCGCAGAAGTTATTTATTCATCCGAAGGCATCTCGGTGGCTCAGGCAGTGTTGATCTTGGAGAAGAACTGCCATTACGAACCTCTGATACTAAAGCTAGGGCGACTTAAGCGAAAAGTATAGGACATGGGCGAGTTAATGGATACCCTTACCAGGTATGCTGAGTCGAATGACACCAAGGATCCGGGGGAGGACGACGACAAGGTTAGTACCGCCAGGAAGGGCGAGTTACAGAAGGGCCATTCTCAGTTTCAAGGTCGGGGCAACCACCACCATGGTGGGCACGGCGAGAAGTGACAACAGGAAGGTCCTACAGAATTTGTTGCTAATACTAATACCGGCAACAGAAACCCAAGTCAGAAGAAGCGGGGCTTTAGCGAGAAGAAACCACGCAATTACCACGAGATTCTTAAAGGCCCGTGTCCGCAGCATGCCACGGCGGAGGGACCGGCGACTCACTCGTGGGAAGATTGCTATGTGATACAGTAATTTCGGGCCGAGGCGCTCAGGAGAGGTCAAGGCGGCGAACAGGGCGAGCAACAGGAACAACCCGGCGCAACCGGGTCACGGCAGGTCACGTTCGGTGGTTTTCCTAACCAAGGACCACAGGGGAGGGTAACAGCCTAACGCTGGCCAGCACCAAGTTCACAATCAGCAGTACCACCTGATACATCTGAAACGTATCTGTAATTTTTGATGATTTCACGCTGTTATCTTATCAACTTTGGATGTTTTGTTTACCTTTTATATCTTTTTTGGGACTAACTTATTAACTCAGTGCCAAGTGCTAGTTCCTGTTTTTTCTGTGTTTTTGACTCTTTTCAGATTTGATTTTGGAACGGAGTCCAAACGGAATAAAATCCGCAAAATGATTTTTTCCAGAACGGAAGAAGATCGGGAGACTTGAGGGCCAAGCAAGTGGGCCCACAGGGAGCCCACAAGGCCTGTTGCCACAGCCAGGGGGGAGGCCGCGGCAACCAAGCTTGTGGCCTCCCTAGCGCCCCCTACCCTAGGTCTTTGGCCTATAAATTCCCTAAAAATCCAGAAAAATCAGGGCGTCCACGAAAACACTTTTCCGCCGCCGCAAGCTTCCGTTTCCGCGAGATCTCATCTAGAGACCCTTCCCGGTGCCCTGCCGGAGGGGACTTTGGAGTTGGAGGGCTCCTTCATCAACATCATCGCCCCTCCAATGACTCGTGAGTAGTTCACTTCGGACCTACGGGTCCGTAGTTAGTAGCTAGATGGGTTCTTCTCTCTCTTGGATCTTCAATACAAAGTTCTCCATGATCTTCATGGATATCTATCCGATGTAATCCTCTTTGGCGGTGTGTTTGTCGAGATCCAATGAATTGTGGATTTGTGATCATATTATCTATGATATATATTTGAGTCTTTGCTGATTTCTTATATGCATGATTTGATATCCTTGTAAGTCTCTCCGAGTCTTGGGTTTTGTTTGGCCAACTAGATCTATGATTCTTGCAATGGGAGATGTGCTTGGTTTTGGGTTCTTACCGTGTGGTGACCTTTCCCAGTGACAGTAGGGGCAGCAAGGCACACATCGTGTAGTTGCCATCAAGGGTAACAAGATGGGCTTTGTCATAGATATGAGATTGTCCATCTACATCATGTCATCTTGCTTAAGGTGTTACTCTATTCTTTTGGACTTAATACACTAGATGCATGCTGGATAGCGGTCTACGTGTGGAGTAATAGTAGTAGATGCGGAAAGTATCAGTCTACTTGTTTTGGACGTGATGCCTATACATATAATCATTGCCATAGATATCATTATGACTTTGCGCGGTTCTATCAATTGCTTGATAGTAATTCGTTCACCTACCATCTACTTGCTTTCATGAGAGAAGCCACTAGTGAACACTATGGCCCCCGGGTCTATTCACACCTATCGTTTCCACTTTCGCTTTTACTTTGCTTTGTTACTTTGTTGCTTTCAGTTCTCACTTGGCAAACAATCTATAAGGGATTGACAACCGCTTCATAGCGTCGGGAGCAAGCTCTTTGTGTTTGTGCAGGCACTTGTGATACTCCTTCAGTGGATCGATACCTTGGTTCTCAAAACTGAGGGAAATACTTACCGCCGCTGTGCTACATCACCCTTTCCGCTTCGAGGGAACACCAACGCAAGGATCCAAGGCCACGGGGAAATCCTTTGCATATTGGCCTAGGAAGTCCCTAAAGGCATAGCCATAGCAGAAGGATTCCTGGTGCCGTTGCTGAGGAGAATCAAGACAAGAATAGTCTCCCGTCAGCACGCTTGTTTCTGGCGCCGTTGGAAGGTCTTTTGTCGCAGTAGCAAGAAGAATTTCTGGCGCTGTTGCCGGGGAGGGAGAGATCTATCCAAGTAGGTCTCACAAACTCATCTCTTGCATTTACTTTTTTTGCTAGTTGCCTCTCGTTTTCCTCTCCCCCACTTCACATTTGCCGTTTTCATTTGCCTTTCTCTTTTTGCCTTTTTGCCTTTCTCTCTTGCTGTTTTTCTTTTGCCCGTTTCACTCTCCCTCTTCCTGCTCGTTTGTGTGTGAGATAGCCCATCAATGGCTAGACCTACCACTCCAAACGATACCCGTGAGAATGAAGTTCTCAATTTTAGGCAGAATGAGGAAGAAAATTTAAAGGACGCTTGGTACAGGATTTGCAATGCTCAAAGTAGATCTACTCGTAAGCAATCCACTACCATTCTTCTTCACAGTTTCTATGTTGGAATTTCTCCTTGGAATAGGTATATCCTTGAAACCATTGTAGGCGGGAATTTTTTGGGGAGCCATATTGTTGACTCCTATGGAGCTATCATGAATTTGGTAGGCTCACCCCCTCTCTTGGTTAATGAAACTACTTTAACCTTGGAACACGCGATGCAAAGGCTTGACGCTATTGAGAACAAAATTGGCACAGTTGAACTTATTGAGGGTTTGGATAGAAAGATCCACAATCAAATTACTCAGTACGGATCCAAAGTGGGAATTTTTTTGAAAAATTGAAGGGAGAAGGAAGTTATAGTTAATGATTCTTCTGGAATTGGCAAACTAGAAGATGTCATAACCAACTTGGGTTCCGCTTTTGGCGCTGTGCAAAATACTCCAAATCTCACTCTCAAAAAGACCGTCAAGTCTGTTTTTGTTCCTAAAGCTAGTGGTGAGTCATCCAATAAAGATGAAGATCTTAAGATGATAAATGATCACACTACTTATGGTTTGAGCACCAAAGTTGACGATACGTGATTCCATCACCTTTTGCCTAGCTAAGGGCGTTAAACAATAGCGCTTGTTGGGAGGCAACCCAACGAATCTATCCTTTTTCTTTCTGTTTTGTGTTTTCCACACTTTCATAATTATGTTATTATTGTGTTTTTTGTGTTTCTTTTTGCGTTTGTGCCAAGCAAAACCGTTATGATTAGTCTTGGGGATGATTGTTTGGTCATGCTGGAAAAGACAGAAACTTTCTGCTCACGAAAAGAATTTTCATTTTTTTTAGTAAGAGCTTTTGAGTTGATTCTTTTTGCTTCTATTTTCTACGCAAATTATTCAGACTTTCATAATTGTTCAGAATTTTGGAAGTACCAGAAGTATACGAAGTATACAGATTGCTACAGACTGGTCTGCTATTAACAGATTCTGTTTTTGTTGTGTTGGTTGCTTATTTTGATGAAACTATGGATAGTATCGGGGGGTATTAGCCATGGAAGATTGAAAATACAGTAACCCAACATCAACATAAGTGGAATTTAAGTTTGCTACAGTACCTAAGGAAGTGGTGATTTGCTTTCTTATACTAATGTTATCACGAGTTTCTGTTTAAGTTTCGTGTTGTGAAGTTTTCAAGTTTTCGGTGAAGTTCTTATGGACAAAAAGATACAGAGTGGCAAGAGCTCAAGCTTGGGGATGTCCAAGGCACCCCAAGATGATTCAAGGATGCCGTAAAAGCCTAAGCTTGGGGATGCCCTTGGAAGGCATCCCCTCTGTCGTCTTCAATCCATCGGTCACGTTACTTGGGGCTATATTTTTATTCACCACATCTTATGTGTTTTGCTTGGAGCGTCTTGTATCTTAGGAGTCTTTTATTTTTGTTGTGTCACAATCATCCTTGCTGCACACCTAGAGAGAGATACATGCACTCACCGTGATTTTGTCGAGCTTCACTTTTATCCTTTGGTTAGACAATTCAGCTCATATGTGCTTCACTTATATCTTTTGAGCTAGTTGATTTTGCTCTATGTGCTTCACTTATATGCTTTGAAAGTAGTCTCAAAAGGGGTAGTTATCCAAAGGGATACGAAAACTTCCACCTTCATGTGCATTGAATAGTTAGAGAAGTTTGATTCATCTCAACTAGTTTTGAGTTGTGGTTATGGGAATATTGAAGTTATATTAGTAAGGTGTTGTGGATCTAGAAATACTTGTGTTGATGTTAGTGATTCCCGTAGCATGCACATATGGTGAACCGCTATGTGATGAAGTCTGAGCATGATTAGTCTATTGATTGTCATCCTTTGTGTGGCGGTCGGGATCGCGCGATGGTTTATACCTACCAACTCTTCCCCTAGGAGTATGCGTTGAATGCTTTGTTTCGATTTCTAATAAAACCTTTGCAACAAGTATATGAGTTCTTCATGACTAATGTTGAGTCTATGGTTTAGATGCACTTCCAACTTCCACCATCACTATCTTCTTTAGTGCCGTGCAACTTTCGCCGGTGCACAAAACACACCATTAGCCTCCCTCAAAACAGCCACCATACCTACCCACTATGGTTTTTTCAAAGTCATTCCGAGATATATTGCCATGCAACTACCACCATGACATGTGCCACCATGTCTACATTTCCATTGCATGATCGTAAGATAGCTAGCATGATGTTTCCACTAATGTCCATGCCATGCTAGATCATTGTCACGGTACACTACCGAAGGCATTCCATAAAGAGTCATCGTTGCTCCAAGTTTTGAGTTGTAAGTGTGATGATCATCATTGATGGAGCATTGTCCCATGTGAGGAAATAAAAGAGGCCAAAGATGCCCACCAAAAAAAGAGAGGCCAAAGAGCCCATTCAAAAAAAAATGAGAGAAAAAGAGAGAAGGGACAATGCTTCCAATTTTTCCACACTTGTGCATATTAAGCACCATGATCTTCATGATTGAGAGTCTCTCGTTTTGTCACCACCATATAGCTAGTGGGAAATTTTCATTATATAACTTTGTTTGTATATTCCAATGATAGGCTTCCTCAAATTTCCCTTAGGTCTTCGTGAGCAATCAAGTTGGATGCACACCTACCAGTTTTCTTTAAGAGCTTTCACATACCCTTAGCTCTAATGCATCATTTGTATGGCAATCCCTACTCATTCACATTGATATCTATTGATGAGCATCTCCACAGCTCATTGATATGCCTAGTTAATGTGACCATCTTCTCCTTGTTTTTCTTGCACCCTCCACCACACTCCACAACAATAATAGTACTAAAACCATGGCTCACGCTCATGTATTGCGTGAGAGTTGAAAAAGTTTGAGAAAGTAAAGGTGTGAAAACAATTACTTGGTCAATACTGGGGTTGTGCATGATTTAAATTCATTGTGCAATGATGATAGAGCAGAGCCAGACTATATGATTTTGTAGGGATAACTTTCTTTTGGCCTTGTTATTTTGAAAGTTCATGATTACTTTGCTATATTGCTTGAAGTATTATTGTTTCCACGTCAATAGCAAGCTATTGGTTTGAATCTAATGGATTTGAACATTCAAGTCACATAAGAGGAGTTACAAAGGACATCTATGCTAGGTAGCATGAAAGCATCAAAAATTCATTCTTTATCACTTCCCTACTTGAGGACGAGCAGGAGTTAAGCTTGGGGATGCTTGATACGTCTCAAACGTATCTATAATTTTTGATGGTTTCACGCTGTTATCTTATCAACTTTGGATGTTTTGTTTACCTTTTATATCTTTTTTGGGACTAACTTATTAACTCAGTCCCAAATGCCAGTTCCTGTTTTTGTGTGTGTTTTTGACTCTTTTCAGATCTGATTTTGGAATGAAGTCCAAACGGAATAAAATCCCCAAAATGATTTTTTTCTAGAACGGAAGAAGCTCCGGAGACTTGAGGGCCAAGCATGCCCATAGGGAGCCCACAAGCCCTATTGCCGTGGCTAGGGGGGAGGCTGCGACAACCAAGCTTGTGGCCTCCCAGGCGCCCCCCTGCCCTAGGTCTTTGGCCTGTAAATTCCCTAAAAATCCCAAAAAAATCATGGTGTCCACGAAAACACTTTTCCGCCTCCACAAGCTTCCGTTTCCGCGAGATCTCATCTAGAGACCCTTCCCGGTGCCCTGCCGGAGGGGACTTTGGAGTTGGAGGGCTCCTTCATCAACATCATCGCCCCTCCAATGACTCGTGAGTAGTTCACTTCAGACCTACGGTTCCGTAGTTAGTAGCTAGATGGCTTCTTCTCTCTCTTGGATCTTCAATACAAAGTTCTCCATGATCTTCATGGAGATCTATCCGATGTAATCCTCTTTGGCGGTGTGTTTGTCGAGATCCGATGAATTGTGAATTTGTGATCAGATTATCTATGATATATATTTGAGTCTTTGCTGATTTATTATATGCATGATTTGATATCCATGTAAGTATCTCCGAGTCTTGGGTTTTGTTTGGCCAACTAGATGTATGATTCTTGCAATGGGAGAAGTGCTTGGTTTTGGGTTCTTACCGTGTGGTGACATTTCCCAGTGACAGTAGGGGCAGCAAAGCACACATCGTGTAGTTTCCATCAAGGGTAATAAGATGGGCTTTGTCGTAGATATGAGATTGTCCATCTACATCATGTCATCTTACTTAAGGCGTTACTCTGTTCTTTTGGACTTAATACACTAGATGCATGCTGGATAGCGGTCGACGTGTGGAGTAATAGTAGTAGATGCAGAAAATATCGGTCTACTTGTTTTGGACGTGATGCCTATAGATATAATCAGTGCCATACATATCATCACGACTTTGCGTGTTTCTATCAATTGCTCGACAGTAATTCGTTCACCCACCGTCTACTTGCTTTCATGAGATAAGCCACTAGTGAACACTACGGCCCCCGGGTCTATTCACACCTATCGTTTCCACTTTCGCTTTTACTTTGCTTTGTTACTTTGTTGCTTTCAGTTATCACTTGGCAAACAATCTATAAGGGATTGACAACCCCTTCGTAGCGTTGGGAGCAAGCTCTTTGTGTTTGTGCATGCACTTGTGATACTCCTTCACTGGATCGATACCTTGGTTCTCAAAACTGAGGGAAATACTTACCGCCGCTGTGATACATCACCCTTTCCGCTTCGAGGGAACACCAATGCAAGGCTCCAAGGCCACGGGGAAATCCTTTGCATATTTGCCTAGGAAGTCCCTAAATGCGTAGACGTAGCAGAAGGATTCCTGGTGCCGTTGCTGAAGAGAATAAAGACAAGAATAGTCTCCCGTCAGCACGCTTGTTTCTGGTGCCGTTGGAAGGTCTTTTGTCGCAGTAGCACCACCCGCCGGGAGTGTTCCAGCAACCCCCCCCCCCCCCGCCGCAAGGGGACCCCCAGCGACAGGAAGATCGCGACAGGTTCTAGAATAACCCCAAACAATTGAACAACGGGCAGTGCCACATGTTCACCACCAACACCTGTAAGCGGGATCATAAGGTGAAGCATAGAACCTTCAGCGTAGCTGAGCCGGCGCTCCCCCGGTACCTTCACTGGTCTGAGCAACCCATAACCTGGAGCAGGGAAGACCATCCACCCCGGGTAGACAACCCTCGTGACTTGGCTTTGGTCATGGCTCCCCAAGTCGGAGGATACACCCTCTCCAAGGTCCTCATGGACGGAGGTAGCAGCATCAACATCCTATATTTTGACACATTCCGGTGGATGAACCTCTTGGAGAAAGACGTGATGCCATCATCCACGCTCTTCCACGGCATCGTCCCTGGTAAGTCGGCATATCCAATTGGGCAGATAAAGCTTAACGTGGCTTTTGGCATAAAAAGTCAAATTACAGGAGTGAGTCCCTCCTGTTCGAAGTGGTCAAAATCAATAGCCCCTATAATGCGCTGTTTGGATGGCCGGCGTACGCCCGATTCATGGCCCGCCCATGATATGTTTATCTCAAACTAAAGATGCCCGGACCTAAGGGTCCTATTACCATCAGCGGCGATAGGAAGATAGCCCAAGAATGTGAAGAAGAAGACACGGCTTATGACGAGTCAGCTTGCGCGACTGAGGAGCTCAAGTTTCACCAATCTAATGTTGACCCGGCGGACATGACGCCGCTCAAAAGGACGACCATCGATTCTGAGCCACCCCTCAAGTTTAAACCAACGGACAACACCAAGGTTATCGACTTTACGCCTGGCGACTCCACCAAGCAGTTCACTATTGGGGCGGGTCTCGACCCCAAATAGGAAAGCGCGCTCATCGAATTCATCCGTGAGAATCGGGACATCTTTGCATGGAAACCTTCTGACATGCCGGGTGTGCCGAGAGAATTCGTTGAGCACCATCTTAATACTGACCCTAAAGTTAAGCCGGTTCGACAATACCTTCGCAGGTTTAATGAAGAACGTTGTAAGGCGATTGGAGAGGAAGTAGCTCGGCTCCTTGCCGCCATTTTCCATCCTGAATGGCTGGCCAACCCGGTTCTGGTGCTCAAGAAGAACGACACTTTCCGCATGTGCATTGACTACACTGACCTCAACACAGCCTGTCTGAAGGATCCCTTCGCCCTTCCCCACATTGATCAAATTATTGACTCGATGGCGGGTTGTGAACGTCTGTGTTTCTTGGACGCTTATTTGGGATACCATCATATCAAGATGGCGGTGGCGGATCAGGAGAAGACATCCTTCATAACCCCATTTGGAGCTTTCTGTTACGTGTCCATGCCGTTTGGGCTCAAGAGTGCGGGGGCGACTTACTAGCACTGCATCCAAAATTGCTTGCACAGCCAGATAGGTCGTAACGTCCACACTTATGTAGACGACATCGTGGTCAGGTCTCACCGAAAGGAGTCGCTCTTGGAGGATCTCAAGGAAACCTTTGACAACCTGCGCGTCTACCAGATGAGGCTTGACCCCACCAAGTGCGTCTTTGGTGTCCCTCCGGGGAAGTTATTGGGGTTTTTTGGTGTTAGAGCATGGCATTGAGGCCAACCTGGACATGATTGAGGCAATTACCTCACTAGGGAAACCAGCCAACGTGAACCAAGTCCAGCGTATGGCGGGTCGAATCGCAGCCCTGAGCCGCTTCATAAGTCGCCTTGGGGAGAAGGCCATCCCTCTCTACCAGTTGCTCAAGAAAACTGATCGTTTCGTATGGACGGACAAAGCCAATGAATCATTTGAAGCCTTGAAATGACAATTAGCTAACCCACCAGTGTTGGCGGCTCCGGCAGACAACGAATCTATGCTCCTGTACATTGCAACCAATTCTGAGGCGGTCAGCGTGGCAGTAGTTGTCGAACAGAAGGAAGAAGGAAAGGAGTACCCGGTCCAGCGACCGGTGTATTTCATCAGCGAGGTCCTCACCCTCTCCAAGCAACGTTACTTGCATTGTCAAAAGCTGGTTTTTGGGGTGTTTATGGCGAGTCGAAAGCTGAAGCATTACTTCCAGGAACACCCGATCACGGTCGTCAGTTCTGCCCCCTCGACGACATCATACAGAATCGAGAGGCTACTGGACGGATTGCTAAGTGGGCCATCGAGCTTGGAGCCCATCATGTGTGATATACGCCTCGGACGACCATCAAATCTCAAGCACTCGTGGACTTCATCAACGATTGGACCGAGTTACAAATCCCTGAGGAGAGACCCGATCTTACTAATTGGACCATCTATTTCGATGGGTCCACACAGCTGGAAGCCTCGGGGGCTGGTGTGGTGATAACTTCACCTCAAGGTGACAAGTTTTGCTATGTCCTTTGGCTCATGTTCCCATGTACCAATAATGCAGCAGAATACGAGGCTTTGCTCCATTGTTTGCGACTCGCCAAAGAGATGAATCTCACACGAGTGAGGTATCTAGGCGATTCAGATCTAGTGGCATAACAGGTTTCTGGCACCTGGGATTCACGAGACCCTTTGATGGTGGCTTACAGACGAGCTGTGTCGGATGTGGCGGGTCACTTCAATGGTTATCAAGTGGATCACATCGACCGACAGCTTAACGAAGCAGCGGACGCTCTTTCCCGTCTTGGTTCACAACGTAAGCAAGTTCCTCCCAATGTATTTTTGGATATATTGCATAACCCTTCGGTGAAACTGCCTTCACAGGAGGATTTAGGGGTACCGGACCCCGAGTCTCAACTCGTGGCGGCTCTTCATGCTACTCCGGACTAGGCAATTCCTTACATGGCATATCTCACCAGAGGCGAGTTACCAGCCGACGAGTTATTAGCTCGCCAAATCATCCGTCTGTGTAAATCCATGGTCATACACAATGGCGAGTTACACAAACGAAGCACCTCAGGGGTATTTCAAAGATGCGTCTCTTCTAAAGAAGGATGTATGATCCTCAATGAGATTCATGCGGGTGACTGTGGTCATCATGCCGGGTCCCGATCCTTGGTTTCTAAGGCCTTTAGACATGGGTTTTATTGGTTGACGGCTCACGCACACGCAGAGGAGATCGTTCGCTGATGTGATGGCTGCCAAAAGTTTGGATGCCAGATGCACGTGACGGCTCAGGAATTGCGGATGATACCAATCACTTGGCCGTTTGCAGCCTGGGGGCTTGATATGGTCGGCCCTTTCAAGATGTCTTCCACCAAAAAGACTCACCTATTGGTGGCGGTTCACAAATTTACTAAGTGGGTGGAGGCGGAACCCGTTAGCAGTTGTGACGCAGATACGACCGTCAAATTCTTGAAGAAGCTGATTTTCAGATTTGTATATCCTCATAGTATCATTACTGACAATGGTTCTAATCTATCCAAAGGTGCAATGCAAGAGTTTTGTTCACGAGAGCACATTCGGCTTGATGTTTCCGCGGTTGCACATCCCCAGTCTAATGGATAGGCAGAGAGGGCGAATCAGGAAATATTGCGGGGGATTAAGCCTCGGCTCATGGTACCTTTGGAACGCACTCCAGGATGTTGGGTCGAGGAGTTGCCTTTAGTACTGTGGAGTATCAGGACAACCCCAAACCGCTCCACGGGTTTTACTCCTTTCTTTCTGGTCTACGGAGCAGAAGTGGTGTTACCAAGTGACATCAAACATGATTCTCCGCCTACATGGAACAAGACAACGAGATGGCGCGACAAGACTCGCTGGACTCCTTGGAGGAGGAACGTGATTTGGCCGCATCACGATCGACGATTTACCAACAGGACTTGCGACATTACCATAGTCGTCGGGTCAAGACACTACAAGAAATCTGTTGATCCATGATGGAATTCAGATGACGTTCCTCAATCCGTCACACATACCGTCACCGATTAGTAAGCCGTGATTGGGTCAGAGGACAGCAGGGCCTTGATGACGGATGACCGGATACCATCACGGAAACCGTCATGAATTGAAGAACTGGGCTTAGTCGGGCCTAGCAATTTTTCGTATACACCATTGAAACCGTCATGGATTGTCGTCCTGCTGATGTCGCGTATATGCCCCTTCTTTGGCCCACATGTCAGTTGGCCCATATGCCCCTTCCATTCATCCACTCCGGAACCCATGTACACCTCCACGTGACCACTATCGTCGCCTCCGACGACCACGATGCCACCGGTGAGCCTAGCACTGCTGCCGTCGTGTCCCTGCATCGTCTCGACGGGGCGGGCGGGCGAGTCGACAAACTTTGACTAGTTGTAAAAGAAAATAAATAACGCAGTGCTGTTATCGTGTCCCTGCATCGTCTTCCTCGAGTTCGATCGTGGCACATAAATAATTTCAAGTAATCATTTCAAGTAACTATTTCATAAATACATAGTTTGTAATTAAATATATGTCTTACTAATTATAGAAACAAATAACTTGCTTCTGATGTATTCTCTAGAATGTTCTTTTAGATCAATTATCTCTCTTTTTTTTAGTTGAGAGATCAGTTCTCTAAATGTTTCTAAACGGGTTTGGCGGTAAGAAAACGCGCGCGCGGCATAGTTTTCGCTCCACCAGCGCGAGGCCAAAAAATGCATCTTGAATTGACTCTATTGCCCATCAAGTTTACAAGAAGATACTCTACCATCAGTAAGGGTAACACTGTAATTTCAAACTCAAGAATCCCTAACACCCCGCACAGCCGTCCCTGACCCCCAAATCGCGAGTTCACCAAATCCCAAATCGCACGTCCGCCCCAAACCCCAAATCCGCCTCCACCATCGGCATCACCTCCTCCACTGCCGGCATCACCTCCTGCACCGCCGGCATCACCTCCTCCACCTCTTCCACATCCACCACCGGTCACACCCCCTCCCTCACTGCAGGCCAAGACTCGCTCTCCCCCACCTCCGCTCCACAAAACCCTAGAAGACTCCGCCATCGCCGGTCACCTCCACCGCCACCGGCCACCTCATCCGCCGCCGACCACCTCCGCCACCGCGGAGCACAAGTCCCCTTCCTCTTCCTCCTCCACCAGAGGTCACAAACCCACACCCACTGCCTGCCACGAACTCCCTCCTCCTCCTCCTCAACCCGAGAAACAAGCGGTCACCGCCACCACACTTCGCTGTTTCAAGGGCCTCGCCGTCACCATACTTTGCCGTTTCAAGGACACACTGATGGGGAAAAAGCTTGCAGCGAAGAAATCCCGAGCACACAAGACAGCAGGTATAATCTTCTTAACCCACTCCACGCTTGCTATTTGCTGCAACTACGTATGTATGTCTATGTTTTTTCAGTCTAAAAACAATACTGTAGGGTGCGTTTGGGAGCTAAGGCCTGTTTGATAACAAAGTAGTAAAACAATACTGTAGGGTGCGTTTGGGAGCTAAGGCCTGTTTTTTCAGTCTAAAAACAATACTGTAGGGTGCGTTTGCTGCAAATACTTGATCTATCTGGCCAGTGGTGTGCGTACACGTACAGATGATTCAGACTTTGTATCCTAGCATCTACAGAGAACCCGCTCATACCCAACATGCATACAACGCCTGTTAGCATGAGTTGATCCGGCCGTGCGTGCAGCTAAGTTAGGTTCGGCTATAGCTATCACTAAGATTATCCATGTAACTACAGAACAATCGTTCAAAATCAGAGAAACTTAATAAAGAATAACATTTGCAGTTTTTACAAAATATTGCGGTTTCTGAAATAACCTTGGTATCAAATACTTTGGGGTGTTTGGATGAAAGAAATATTGCACTTTAAGATACCATGGTATCTCTTATACTGTGGTATTTTTGTAGTATCTAAAAATACTGTCGGGTGTTTGGTATTTTTGTAGTATCTATACAACACCTAGCATCCTGGAGAGGCCGAGAGTACTTGTGTGCAAGGCATGGCTGCATGTATTGAGCGGCCGTTTTTGCACACAGATCTTAATTACCACAGTTTTAAAGTATTTATTGGCACGCCTTGAAAAACTGAGGTTTGTCCAACAAGCTGCTGGAAGCTACGTGAATGTGAGATATACTGCTGGAACCGGCTTATTTTGTCATCCTTTTGTTGTGCAAACTGCGTACTGTTGGATGCAAACTCGTCGCTCTTTGATGTTTGATGGTTAGTGGATCTGGAGATGTAAGCTGAATGCTATGCTGGATGTGTTATGCAGAATGAGTACTTTAGTAATGTGGCTTGTGCTTTGGTATGTTGTGCCTTTTTCTGTCTTAATATTGTACAAATAATGAATTGTTTCAATGTCCCGTGCTGAATTGTTCTGTGTAAAAATTACAAATGGGCTGTGTTTGGTAAACAAAACACTTTTGGGCCGGATGAAGCAGGCCTGGAAACATGTTCAGGTAAAAAAACACAACTGGCCCAAAAATTTAGTGGGCCGATGTGCTTGTTGGACCACTAGAGACATGCTAACATACAAATTTTTAAAAAAAATAGTCCGTACCAAAACAAATGGGCCAAAATTTACTAGGCCGAAGGATACATGGGCACAGGCGGCACCACGTCAGATCCAACTAGAGGGTTGTTGGTGCCACGTCATCATATAAATCCGTGACGGAAAAGTGTGTCACAGTGGCCCGGGCCTGGGCGGGCCGGGTGGGTTCGAGGACCTGATCGGTGACGGTAGAGAGCCGTCATGATTTGACCAACATCGATGACGGACTACTAAATCTGTCATAATTTGTGGGATGGACAAATTATGACGCGATATACATGACGAACAGGTCGACCGTCGCAGATGGCCATCGTTGACAGTTTTTGGGCTGTCGGTGACGGATAGGGGCTGTCATAGATTAACAGATTTCTTGTAGTGAGAGCCGGGCTTTCCAAGAAGGCGACTTGGTGCTCCGTTTGATTCAAGATCATACTGGTATGCACAAGCTATCACCTTCGTGGGAAGGACCGTTTGTCGTCAGCAAGAATCTTCGGAACGACTCATACTATTTGGTGGATCTTCGCCCAGATCGGCCGACTATAGAGGTTGAGACAACTCGCCCCTGGAACATAGCCCATCCGCGGCCTTACTACACTTAGAGCCATGAGCTTCCCTTTTTCTTTACCAGTTTTCAGAAAATTGTAATCCATGAATTATGAAAGCAATAAAGCACGACCCACGAATTTCGGGGTCCTTTGCCGTTTCAGCTTTTGAAAGCATGAGTCTTTATTGTTCTATAAATCGCCCAAACATGGACGCTATCAAAGTCAAAGAGCATAAGTCGCCACGCTGCACTTACTTCAAAACTGGGCTTTGATAAAGCCAAAGAGGACCAATGTTGCCATGTTTCACGGTTCAAACATAGGCGCCTTATGTGGTTTTGAGAATTAAGCCGGCTTACTTGGGGGCTACTAGTCCCCAAGTCGTTTCACAGTAAGAGCGTATACGCTTCTGTGATCCTATGCCTGGTTTCTTCCTATATCATAGGTCACTTGGGGGATTCCACTCATTGAGTTCAGCCTGAATACCCTCTTGGCTAGCAAAAAATTACCGCATTACAAATGGTTATACTGGACTATGTGTTGAACAAGTCGCCATATGGACCTATGTACTCACCGTGTAACATCCCAAATTTTGGAATGTTAATAAAATTATTAGATTGATTGTTTGTTTGTTTGAGTGCTTGAAACTTGAGTGAAATTTGAAACTTTTCAAATACTTTTGAATGAGAGGGAATAAAATGACTTTCCCCTTCTCAGGTGAATGCAAATTCGTCCATTCAAAAGCAATGAGAGAAGATGACATGACTTCTTCAACTATAAAGAATTTGAATGGAGTTTGCACTTGAATTCTTTCAAATTTTGCATCTGCATTTCTATTTTTCTTCTCCGAGAAAATATCCCGAAAATAAATTCTTGCAAGCAAGAAAGAGCGGAGGAAAATGACCCTCCCAAGCCAGGGGTATTTTTGAAAATATTTGAGCCAAGAAAAGCCAAAATTTAATTGAGAAAATAATTGCCAAAAAGAAATAAAACCTTAGGGGTTTTTTCTGATTTTTTTTAAGTTTTTATTTTTGCCTTGGAAAAATGTTAAACGGATAGAGAATTTTTTTCTGAAAATTTTGGTATATAATACCCCTATTTTAGGATTTTATTTACTTGCCTTTTATTTGTTCTACTTTCTGTTTTTTTGAAAAAAATAAAAATCGAGAATGCTTTTTTTTAAAATTGGAAAGCGCCTCAGGCACTTTATAGCGCTGCTGGGCCGGATCCCGCCTGGCCCGGACCTTCCTTCTACAGGTCGGTCAACCGACCCGATTCCCTCCCCCTCTCTCTCTGGCCGCTGGGCCCTGCGTCGACCCGATCCCCTCCCTCGGTCTTCTTCCATCCCCGAGCCCGATTCCCTTCCTTTCCCCTGCCGACCGGAGCCGAGCTCGCCAGAGCCCGATCCCCTCGCCGGATCTCCCTCCACTTGCCCTCCCGAGCACCCCCTCTCCCCTATAAAGCTCCCCCTCGCCACCGCACCCGTTCCCCTCCCCAACCCGAGCCCCTCGCCACCCCTGCCCCTGCCCTGCTGCTCGCCGGAGCAAAAGCTCCAGAGAAGCCCCTCCTCGCCCTGCCTCGCCACCCTCGCCTCCCCGCCCCGTCCGACCCCACCAGCGAGCTCGCCGCCGCCGTCGTGCCCCATTTCTCCCCTACTCCCGAGCCCCTCCACTGCATCGCCACCCCGCGCCTCGCCGGAGTTCCCAGCCACCACCGAGCCTCCCCGAGCTCCCCCTGCTCGCCCACGGCTCCCTCTTGCCACGCCATCGCCTCCCTCGGAAGCCGGAGCACCGCCGCCATGTTCTGGGACCTTCGGATGCCGCCGGAGATCGCCGGAGAGCCCGCCCCGACAGCACCTCCTCTCGGCCTCGCCGGAGAAGAGGAGCACACCGGCAGCCCCTGTGAGCAACCACCCCACCTCCCTTAGCCGTCCGATTGAAGATCAACGCGGTAGATTAGATCGAGATAACTGTTCGGTTTTTAGTTAAGAACCGAGCCGGTTTTACTTCACTTATGATTTAGCCGGAAGGTTTTACATAAGCATCGGCCGTTTGCTAGCTATCCCCGCAGCACACACCACCTAGGCCAACCAGAAGCTACCACGTGTACCCCTATCCGTTAGAATCAGTTCTATTTTTTTCTGTTTTAATTCCAAAACAGAGAGTAATTCAATTTTGTTTTGATCATAACTTTTGATCCACAACTCCAGTGAGGTTGATTATTTTTCCAGTAGATCACAATTTTTCTGTAGTTTTTAAAACCATATAATTTGTCTATGTTTGAAATTTTCAAATTTGAATTAATCAGATTTCGTTTAAACCTTGGTTTGCTTATTCTGGGAGTTTAAAAATAGCTTTTAATTTAATTATTTTTGCTACTGATCACTGGTGATCTTAATTATCAGTGGTAAAAATTTCAGAATTATTTGAGTATTTTACCTCATTGTTTCTTGTGAACAATTTCTGTTTCACCTCTTTTAGGATTGTGACTAATTTCCTTTCTTTAGTTGTTTTTAAATTATTTTCTTTTATATTTCAGAAAGATTATGTTTTGTTTATGTTAGTTAACAGTAGGTTTGCAACAAGTTTTGATTTCTATTTTTATATGTTATCATGAAATCAATTCTAGTTCTCTAATAACATGCAATTGGTTTCTCCACTGTTTCAAATCCCGTTTGGAAATAATTTCAAATAGTTTTATGAAAAAAATACTTTATTTTATCTTAGTTAAATTTATATCCTAGTTCCCTGTTATTTAAGTATGTTATTTTCTGTTAGAGAAAAAAAACTATTCAGTGTTTGACGTAGTAGAAGACTCCCTAGCCTTATTTGAAGTTTCCTCCGGATTCTTAATTCACTCTCTCTTTTGTTTTGATTGCTAGAATGATTGCTAGTATGAGTGCTTATGTGAATGACATGTTTGTTATATAGATTTCATCGGAGAGTGACGAGTAGTCTATCAAGTTATTTCTCGAGAAATTCTTCTTCGTCAACATCGCCAGGCAAGTCATTTGATCATGTATCACCTATGTTTTTATGCATCGTAGTTCTACCATCCTATGCCCAATTTGCATGACGACTAGGTACTTGGAAATTATGGTTACATATTGTAGTATCATGTGGTAGGCACCCAACAACCCCGTTACTAGGCCCGGGACGACAAATTTCATATTGCTATGCTTGAGTAGACGGGATTCTGGTTGAGAGTTTATCACGAGTGATGCGAGGATACCTTAATAACCAAGACCGGTTAAGCCAAGATTTTTCAATACCTCGTAATGCAAATGCAACTCTGGGTGAAGGACGGTTGATCGGCTCCCTGGAGAAACCAGTGGATGACCCGGGATGCTGGAGACGCCCATGACATCTTGCGGAAAGCTTCACCCAGGCTCAAAGAGACGGACGGATATTTTCAAAACCCAAGGCTTATCTGCACAGCCACAAGTCATTATGGGTTCTGGCTTGGTTGGACAACGCGGCGACTCTGGACAGGCGGTGCCAGCAGATGTAGAAGAACGGTAGGATTGGATGGGCACCGACAGGGATTCAGAGGGACCCGTTGAAAGACCATGTTTTGATCATCCGGTCTTCAAACACCCTGAAGTGCGAGGACATACACGGAGGCGATCAAATCTTGTGGGGAACGTGTGCAAAACTCTGCAGAGTACTCAAACCTAATCGATTAGCCGTGTCCACGGTCATGGACAACTTGAGCCAACGGAACTGAAGTTATCTGAAATTCTCAACACAAATAATAATATTGATGTGGGTAATATTGATAACCTGGGTATGAGAACTGGTTGGCGGAACCATCTCATTAACAACCAACAACCTAGTAATATATTGCTTTTAGCCCCTCTTCTTGTAGGAGAAAATTTGCTTTATGCTAAAACTTACAACTCCACCTGCCATATATGCATATAGTATAGATGATATTTTACCCCCTCTCATATGTGACTTGCCGGCATATTCAAATATGCTGACCTACACGGCGGCAACGTCTTATGTTGCAGATATTTTTCTTTGATGAGTAAGAGTACGATTCAGGGTTACGGTCTACACTCAACTTGCTGTTGGTGTTTATTGGGACTCTACTCCCTTGACTGCTTCCGCTGAGATATTTAAGGTATATATCAGTTTTACGCTATTTCCATGTGATTGCACTTTGATATATACATTGATGTACTGTGTGTGCCAGCATACTGATCCAGGGATGGCACAGATACACAGAGGCTTGACTCGTTTTGAGTCCGGTCGCTACAGAAATGGTATCAGAGCACGTGTTGATTGTAGGACGTGACCCTAGAAACTGGAAATCTCTTAGAAAATGATCTCTCTGAAATTTTATTTCCAAGAACACCTTTTACTTCTCATCTCTTCTGATTTCATCAAACGTTCTCTCCCACCTCAAATAGTTAGACAATGCCCTTTCCCCTTTGACCACATGAAGGATCAACCGACTCCCACTTCAAAGTAAAGAGGATTTCATCATGCAGTTGAAGCTACACAAATTGAAGACTCTCAAGACCCGAAGAATTCGAAGACCCCGGAATGTTCCAATGTTTATTAGTAGTCCAAACCCCAATTATATACCCACGTTAGTTACGATGATTTGTGAGCCGTCATTGGTGTGTGTTTTCCGACGGCCACAACTAAAACCTATTCTCAAAAATATTGTTTGTATTGTGTGTATCTCCCTCTCTCTTACGCGTCTCATCCCCAAAACCTCAACCCTACCAGAAGGAGTATGAAGCTGGACTTGTAGTCTCTGGACCAATGACCCACCTGGAGGCTGATATATGGATTCAAAACATGGAGAACCACTTCGGGAGCAACTTGATCTCAAGGAAGTATGAAGTGGAACTCGCTCTCTAGTACTTTACCCAAAGTGCTGCTATCTGGTGGAAAATGCACCATGCCATACAAGGAGTTAGTGGAGCAGAAACTTGGGACGAATTCAAGAAGACTCTGTTAAGATCCCATCTCATTAAGAAGTGCTATGATAATCCGAAGGAGAAGACTTGTGCATGCAAGATCTGTGGAGAAATAGGACACACCCAGGAAGAACACAAGGAGGGATGCACTCATTGTGAAGAAAATCACCCAGCTGAGGAGTGCCCAAGTAGTCAGGTGACTTGTTTCCTTTGTGAAGGAACCACCCACTACCCAGCTCAATGTCACATTTACCCCAAGGTACAACAAGTTGTCCAGCAGCAGAAAGAAGCAATGAAGGAAACACTCAAGAAGAAGATTCTAGAAGAGCCGATGGTGAACGAAAATATTGAAGACCCTCATGGGCAAGGTCTGACCAGATTTTTCTCCAATGCATGCTACTCATGTGGAGAAGAAGGACATTATTCACAGGATTGCACGAAGGGAAGCCAAGAGTATCTGGGAAACTTCTCGACCAAAAAAGTGGAGTTTGATCCACTTGAAATAGAAGAACTGGTCAAAATAAAGGAATCCGGAAAGAAAAAAAGGTACCCTCGGAAGAGCCAGCATACATTGATGTACTATGTGTGCCAGCATACTGATCCAGGGATGGCACAGATACACAGAGGCTTGACTCGTTTTGAGTCGGGTCGCTGCACAGGGCGAGTTAATCCGTTATGTGGAACCTAAACTCGCCTTGGTTAAAACATAAAAGGTACCGGCCAGAGTCACACATGGGAAATAGAGAAACCATTGGTTCATTGAACCTGCTTCACGGAAGCTTGACAAGCGCCTGATCAGCCGGTCTAAAACAACAAGGCTTTTTGCAAAAGCTTTCTAAGGGTAACACTAGAGTTTCGCAAACTCGTCTTATCCTATCGAAACTCACTGAGTCGATAAAATTTTACTTCTTGATGGCAAGACCACAAGGTTTCTTAAAATATCTTTGAGTCGGCTTTTGATTACAACTCGCCCTGACTCATTTTTTAACCATTATTCGCCATTACCCCGGGGCTGATCTATTATTTGCCATAACCCGGGGGGCTGATCTATTTTTTGCCATAATCCAGGGGGATGGTATATTCTTGGCCGTGCACTCACTGAGTCGGCTTCCATTTTTCCTAACACATCAGGTAAAAGCTTGTTTGTCAAATTATGACATTCCGTGGTTTATCAAAATTGCAGGCGAGTCATGCATAGATTCAAGGACTAAACAATGGTTCCATCAAAAGGCGAGTCATGCATAGATTCAAGGAATAACAGGGTTTCCGTCAAAAGGTAATACTACCTGATTATTTTTCCACAAACACTAAACAAAAGCTATTACATGGCTCGCGTGGCCAAAATGGGCGTCATCCCCTAGAGAAGAAAGGATCTGTTGACAAACCAAGCCGCCGCCGAGTCACCTTGCCTTGAGCTCTCCCCGCTTTCGATTCGTAAGTCGCCCAGTTTCCAATTACACTTGGACAGGGAAACAAACTCATCGTCATCATCAAGAAAGAGAGATAGGTCCATGTCCAGATCAAAAGGATTCTTGGGTCGGCGAGGAACCAATCTAGCAGTTTCATATGAAGGAGGCGTCAGCTCTTTCTCTTCTCGTCATAGGCAGCTTGGTATTTACTCAAATCTAAGCTGGCTGCTAGTTGAGTCGCCGCATAACGAGATTCTATGATAACTCGGTGGTAGTCCACCTCGGTGAATTTTGACCCATCATCCTTTAGCTCAAGGTAGCCGGCGGCTATTTCTTCGGGTTTGAGCTCCGGAGCATAAGCTAAGCACCGACTGAGGGTGTTCAAAACTCCCTTCCGGGCGGCTGACCTTTTTAGTTCCTCTATCTGAGGAGGCAATGTAGACAGAAAGCCGAGCATGTGCTTGATGGTCCTGACTGGCTCCTTGCTACCTATCGCCGCATTAATCGTTAGCACGCCCCCGTGTATAGCTACTCAGCAAAGGTATAAATGGCTTTTAACTTCATCATGCAGTCGTCTGGAAGATTGGCGGCTCGTGCACCTGCAAAGGACACATCAGTATTTGATAATTTTGATACCAAAGTAATTAGTAAACAGTCAAGAGTTAATGCTTACCAAAGATAGCGACAGTCATGTTGGAAATATGTTTCTTTAAGCCGGAAAGTTCTTGCAGGGCAGCTTCCAGTTTCTCCTCAGCTTGCTCGGCACACTTAAGAATGGTAGCTTGGTCAGCCTTGGCTTTCTTCGCAAGTTTTTGCTGGTCAGCCTTCATCTTCTCCAGCTTAGCCTGAATTAAGCGGTATTTCTTCTCCAACTCGGAGTGTGCATCTTGTTGTTCAGCCAGATTTTTCTTCAAGTCGGCTACAGCCGACTCAGTCCGGGTCACAGACTCCTGCACATTAAAATTGGGGAGACAAGTTTCAGCATTACTGCAAGCAATACTCCTAATACTTGGGGGCTAATGTATGATTTTCTTCAAAATCATACCATATTCAAGACCCGAATCATCTCTCAAAAGATGACCCGGCCCTTGGGGCTACAGGTTGAAGTTTTTATCTAATGCAAGACCCGACTCATCTTTCAAAAGATGACCCGGACCTTGGGGGCTACAGGTTGAAGTTTTATCTCATGAAAGACCCGGCTCACCTTTCAAAAGATGACCCGACCCTTGGGGGCTGCAGGTTGAAGTTTTTATCTAATGCAAAGACCGACTCATCTTTCAAAAGATGACCCGACCCTTGGGGGATACAGGTTGAATTTTTTTTATTATATTCAAGACCCGGCTCATCTTTCAAAAGATGACCCGGACCTTGGGGGCTACAGGTTGAAGTTTTTTTTCAAAGACCCGTCTCATCTTTCAAAAGATGAGCCGGCCCTTGGAAGGCTAATGAGTGCAGGAAAATACATAAACAGGCGTACCTCATGCCTAATCCTCATAATACGAATCAAGCTCTTGTTCATCTCATAATCCCTCTCCAGATGACTTGCGAAGCCGGAACAAAGTTGCTCGAATTCCAGCTTCTCATAATGGGGGAGCTTGAATTTGTTTGTGTCTTTGTCAGGAGAAAGGCGAGTTTCCTTGGAGGTATGCTTGGAAAGTACTGCAATCGGAGGAGTGGAATAGCCAGTACCGGTGACCACGACGTCGTTTGGATCGTCCGTCACCTTGAGAGGGCTTGGCGGGTTACCCTTATCAGCGGTTTCCTTCAGAATAACGGGCGAGTCATCCCGGGCTTCAGGAATATCATCTACAGGAATATCATGAGTCGTTGTTTGCTCTTCATCAGTCTCAGGGACAGAGGTGCTCGTGCGCAAGGCGTCATATGTTTTGGGAGCAGAAGATAGGTCGCCGGTTTTCCTTCTCTTCGCTTGTGCTTTGCGACAAAAGCACCAATATTAAAAGCACATATCGTTGTTTAGAAGAAATTGGGATTAACAAAGAGACTCACCCTTGGACACGAATCATCGGCGGGAGAGCTGATATTGCCGAGTCGCTAGATGTAGGGGCAGAAGTGTGATAGAACAAAGGCTTGAAGTTAAAGAGGCGGCGAGTCACATTTTATACAAGAAAGGGTATGGTAAAACAAAAGTGTACCTCGCTGGTGCGTTTCCGACCGGTTGTCTTCTCAAGAAGCCCGGTGATTAAGTCGCTAGAGCGACTACGGGTCTTGCACTTGGGGGTATGTCTTGCTTTCTTCAAAAGGAAATCAGGGTCCATATAAGCATATGGGTGAGACAGGGGCACTTTTCCACAGATCCACCTGGCTAGTCTAGGAGAAGGAGAAGGTGAGCCGGAAGAAATGGAAATTACCTCGACTGCACCATCTTGGCTCTCATTGTCCTCGCCCTACACACAGGGACGCATGGTATAAACATAAGTTGGAATACATATATAATGAGTGAGGGGGAAGCCTTACCTCTGAGTGCGCTTCGTCACCTTGTGAGTCGCCAACAAAAGATGAATCTTTGGTGGCGGCTTTCATGTTGCTTACTGTCTTCTTCTTTTTTTGTGGCGGCTTGGCAGTCTTCTGGGCGGCCACTTTGGGGCCCCTTCGCCAAAATGCATCAGTTTTCTGATGAATACAAGCAAATTTCAAACCAAGAGCATTGTTAAGCATAAAGAAGACGAAAGGCGGCTTGGATTCTTACTGGCGGCACCGGGTTGGAGCGGCAGAAGGCCTTGAGCCCAATCTTGGCACATTCTTCCAAGGTGTCACCGGTTTGTTTCTTGATGACTCCGACAATTTCGCTCTCCAAGAGTCTTTTGCGACTGAAGCACTGCGGATGGTCTATTGTACCATCATATTCATACATCAGGCCATTCCAGCGACTCAAGGGAAGGATGTTCCACTCTATCCAGCAGCAGAATGGATCGATCCCGATGAGCCCGTTGTTGGTCAGAGACTTCAACTCGGAGAAAATAGGGATAAACTCCGACTCTTCTTGTTCTGTGAGCTTCTCGGGCAGTTTGAAGTCCATGGGCACGCGATCTGCTCTGAAACCCGGGAGTGTGTTCTCGCCGGGTGGAGAGGTGTGTTGGCAGTGAAACCATGACTCGGCCCAGCCCTTGGGATGGCTGGGTAGAAGAACTGTCGGAAATCCACGTTTGCGGCGCCTTTGGATGTTGACTCCTCCGAGCTCGTGGTTGGGACCGTTGGGAAACTTGGTCTGGTGATTCAAATGCAAAAGTTCCAAAATAAAGGAACTACGGGCTCTCTCTGCAAGTATACCTCACACAAGACCTAGAACTGACACAGGTTGCTGATGGAATTGGGTCCCAGATCTTGAGGATGCACATTAAGAAAATGCAGGATGTCCCGGAAAAACTTTGACCCGGGAGGTTTAAAACCTCGTTCGAGGTAATCGGTAAAGATGAGTACTTCTCCGACAGCGGGGTTGGGAGTCAACTCGCCCGGGGCGGTTCTCCAACCGATGGTTTCCTTACTGTCAAGAAGACCCGCCTTAACAAACTTTTCAAGAGTGACATCATCGATTTTTGTTGGTAACCAGTCGCACTTCATAATGGCCATGACTACAAAAGAAAGGGGAACGAGGCGATTGAGTAACAACGAGAAAGTATTCTAACTTGCTAGTATGTGTATATGGTATGTTCGAAAAGGATTTGGTGACTCGCCAAATGGTTGACATACATCATAACCCGCTATTCGGGCGATTTGTGGACGAATCTTCAAAGCATTGTAACTCGCCCTTCAAACTAGAAGGGAAGGTGTCATAGCTATAGTGATAAAATTAAGTCGCTATGGAGGCTGGAGCTAAACGGCGACTCTTAGAGGTGCTTTTTTCCTTAGGGATATTATCGACAGACGAGCAAACATGTTTCGAAAGACAGGTAGTAAACTATGGATCTACGAGTGGATCAAAATAGAAGAAAATTGCTCGAAACAATGGAGGAAAGCTATGAGTATAAGGTAGTGATAGCGTTGGATCTACGACATGAAGACTTAAGATAGCAAAAGGACGCGATAAAGTGGCCAAAGCGTGCTACTGCATAAGGTCTATTGCAAAAACGTAAAATGGATCTAAGGCAGGTAAGGGTGTTCATCGCATCGTGGAAGCTAGCCCGCAGGAAACTAAGGTCATGGTGTTCTCAGCCTAACCCTAAATGGGGGGAATACGTGTACGTGGGAGAAGGAGATCAGTGCCAGGGACGAACGCACAGTACTTCGTGCTTCTTGGCTCCCAGAAGACCACGGTCGATGAAGGAGCTCCACGAGCCGGTGACGACGCTGGGGCGCTGGTGCTTGAAGAGGAGGTGTGTGAGGAAGACGAGGAAGAGATGGAGGTAGGCGACGGGGTTTCCTCCCCCCATTTCTCCTCTTGTTATTTAAAGGGCAGGAACAGAAACCGAGGTTGTCGAGGCGGAGATCAAGGCGACAAGTCAGAGACTGCGATGATGGCGCCTAGATTTTCGGGATAAGTGATTATGAACAAAAGATCCATTGATGGTTGCGGTGCTAAAATTCCCGGGACTAGGGGGATGAGGTGATGTCATCCAAGACTACACGCCGACTCAGATCAAGTTACAATGGGTGGTGACTTATGGTTCATCGAAGGATAGAAATGGTAAGAGTCGCCCGAATTGATGGAGGTTTATTGACATGAATGAATTCTGGACAATCTGGGGCCTAATGTTGGGGATATTACCTGCGGGTAACCCACCCTTAGTGGGTCGGGTCGCCAAAAGGGGCGACTTACCATTTACTGCGCGCACCGTGGCCTAGAAGCTGGATGGCGTTTCAAGAGGTCGTGCCGATGATGGATTACCAAGAAAGCTCCTGATCATGGAAGACACGGCGACTTAGAGATAAGGAAAGCCACAAAGAGTAGCATGGCTGGACTTTGTAAACCCTAGGGTCTCGACCTGTATATAAAGGTGAGTCCCAGGGAGAGGTCAAGCGAGTTAGAGAGAATCGAGAGCTAGGTCAGGCGAGTTACGCCCTCCTTGTAATCGAAACCACCATTAATCCGCACAAAGCAGGACGTAGGCTTTTACCTCCTCACGAGGGGCCGAACCTAGGTAAATCTGAGTCTCGCTTTCGTTCACCCCCTTCGAGTCGCCACCAAGGTGCGATGGCTCCATCTTTAAATCCTTTCACAAGGACATCTGCAGTGAAAAAACCACGACAGACCATCATTCTAAGCATTGAGCTTCGAGTAAATTAAAGTGTGATGATCATCATTATTAGAGCATTGTCCCATGTGAGGAAATAAAAAAAGAGAAAAAAGAGGCCAAAGAGCCCAAACAAAAAAAAGAGAAAAAGAGAGAAGGGACAATGCTACAATCTTTTACACAATTGTGTTTCATAATAGCACCATGTTCTTCATGATTGAGAGTCTCTTGTTTTGTCACCACTATATGCTACTCGGAATCTTCATTATATAACTTGACTTGTATATTCCAATGATGGACTTCCTCTAAATTTCCCTAGGTCTTCGTGTGCAAGCAAGTTGGATGCACACCCACTAGTTCTCCTTTTGAGATTTCACATACTTATAGCTCTAAGTGCATCCATTGCATGGTAATCCCTACTCTTTCACATTGATAACTATTGATGGGGATCTCCATAGCCCTTTGATACGCCGAGTAGATGTGTCGGGACCCCGATCCTAAGTCATAGGAATCCAGCTTGTAACACATCGCATCTCTTTGCGGTCTCACGCACGGTTAACTCCACGGCTGCAGCCTTACCTTAGCCGGGACCGTTTGCGTCTTTTGACTCACGTATGCAATAGTGTCGCTAGCATTCCAATGTCAAAGAACCCGGATCGACAAGTCTAGTCACAAACCAAAGTGGCAGTACCGCACAAGGACAGGCATACTTGACCCAAGAAAGCAGGTGTCGGTCATCAGCGAGTGTAGACGAGTCGTAGCAAGCTACAAGGACTCCATTACATCGCGTGACATTTCCCCAAAGGGGACAGACACAGCAGCTAAGAAGGACACAGGCCAGTCAACCAATGTGTCCGGAGCAGTAGCGAACTACCAAGGCTCGTTGGATCACAAAGGGGCATTTCCTTGTAAGGAGTGCTACTAAAGTTCACGACTAGGTAATCGAACCCCATACATATCAAGTGCGACACACGTACGCATGGCATACCAATATGTATAGATACATCGATGGCATCACAACATAACCATAAACATACAAACTTTATTTAAGAGGCTCAGAAGAGCCACACACATAATATTACACATTAAGGGTCTCACGACCCATAATAGCTGTCATTCAGTTACAAGCCAGCGGAAGAGTTTAAAACTGTCTGAGTACAGCAGGTGCAACTAGAAGGCACATGACCTGACTATACTACAGACCCAACGTAGGGCCAGATCGTAGCTGGGACACCAGCTACTCGTCGTCGTCGATGTCTACGAAGAAACTTCCATTAGGGTCATTAGCAACCTCTGCAACATTTATTAAACAAACATGAGTACGAAGGTACTCAGCAAGACTTTAGGATAACTAACTACTCATGCAAAGTATCAATATGGTATTGTGGGGTTTGATGCGGAAAGCCAGCATTTGACTCGTGGCTAGACAAGTTGCATTTTAAAATAATTTTGACAACTTGATTTCTCGCACACGAGTCCACTAACACCACAACAATACACCATCGTGGAATCATTCCGTCTCCATACGGAAATGCCGTCCACGACACTCACGCTTATCTTGACAATTTTCTGAGTAGACATTGAAGTTATCTGTGAACAACATATGTCTCCAAGTAGTCCATATCCGCGGACGCGGCTATTCGAATAGATCATAACCCTGCAGGGGTATACTTCGTCACACACGCTCTCGCCACTTATCGCTATGTGCACGTCATGCACCTCGGCAACCTTCAAGCGGAAGCCTAGCGAGGGAGTCGGCCACGACCGTTAACCACATTAGTACCTAGTCCAGGTTTATCGCCTATCTGAGAGTAACCCGTACGGAAATCCGGCCGAGGTTTCCGCCATGGCCTCAAACAATGTGCGCAGGGTTCCCAAGCCCACCATCCGGGTGCCACTTGGTACACCGTGCCACTGCCTACCGCATCATAGCCCACCTCTCAGGTCAGCACTATGCACGACCTCCAACATGACTATAAACACCAGAAACTACTTGCAACTCCTGGACCGAGTGCTAAGCGATTAATAAGTCGAGAGGGTCAATTAAGTATCCCAACGTGTGGTAGTATCTAGTCTTGGACTACATACACGGAACTCAGTTCCTAAGGACGGTTCCAATGAAACAACCCGCCATGTACTCCTACAGAGCCTTTCACCGGTACCTTTACCAAATCAGGTTCAACGCACAACCTCTGCTTACCGAACACAATCTCACAATTCTGTTCATCTCCCAGATGACAGACCATACACAACTCTAAGCATAGCATGCATAGAAGGATAAGACACATCATGGCTCAAGCAACTACCAGGTATGCTAGGTTGCAAGGTTCGGCTATTTACTGTGACAAGGATAGGTCATGCAAAGGAAGTGGGTTCAACTAACGTGGCAAAAGCAGTTGAAGAATTTGATCCTAATGCAATAAGTAAGTGCAGGAGCAAGAACATGGGATTTATCGGTATGATCAAAATGGTTGCTTGCCTTGTTGCTCAGAGGAGTGACAATATCCGTCTGACGGATATTCCGTGGAATCCGGGGGAGCGGAGCCTACCGAAAGGAATGACAACAATCAATATCAAGCATATGCAATCAAGATGATGCATGAGCATGGCATGGGAATGCAAGGTGATATACTAATATAACTAACATGTATTAGGTTTGAAGTTGATTTGAATCAAAATCAAATATCACTTCAAACGAGGTATTCTTAGATACCATTTTAATTGATTCGACCTGATGCTCAGATCAACTTGATGTTAACATGCATGGAATGACATGTTAGGTTGTTGGTTTGTATTTAAGACAGTATTTGATCATGTCAATCATAGTGAAATTTAAATATTTTCCATATTCCATTTATAAAGTATTTATAAGAATTGACTTATTCATTAATCTACATGTTTGGGTTCAGTAACTTTTTCAAACATGTTTGAAAATAACATATTCAGATTCCTTGAATTTTTCTGATACTTTTTCATATATAAATTATTTTCATTGGAGTTACAGATTAATTTCTATGAATTTTTGAAGTTTTAAACATTTCTGGAATTATTCTTATACTGGAAAATCCATTTATTGCGTCAGCCTGACATCAGCAGGTCAACCGACCTGTTCAGGTCAAACCTGACAGGGGGGACCCACTGGTCAGCCTCTCAGGGGTTAATCCCGCGCTGACCAGCCCCTAACTGAGTTTGACTTGGCCTTGGGCCCACTGTCAGCGAGAGATTAAGCTTAAAACTTCTGGATTAGACTGGCCACGTCGGCCCTCGCCGGAGCCTGGCCGGCGGCGACCAGATCCGCGGCAGAACCTCGCCGGCGACACGCTAGAACGTGTTGTGGTGCTCGGAACAAGATGCTGAGAGCACTGGAGTGATCTACAGGCTCGACCACATCCATTGCTGTCCTCAGGGAGAGCTATAGGTGGCCGGAGTAAGCCGGCGACGAGCCGGGGCGGCTGCCGGAGTACGGGTTCGATGGTCCAGTGGCTAGGGGGCTCGGATCCGAGGGGAAATAGAGGGGAAATGACCGCATGCTCACGAGGAGTGCAGAGCAGGGCTTAGCCAGCTCGGGGAAGGGTTGTTGCCGGCGTTTCACCGTAGATTTGCCGGCGACCGAAGGTGTAAGACGATGGCGTTGGGGCGTAGCAGAGCTCGGGGAGACTTCGGCTTCTGCAGGGAGGACCAGCTCGACGAGGCGAAGCTGCTGGACTACTCAGAGGGAGGTTCCTGTGGCTAGAGGCGCGACGGCTCGAGCTCGAGCTCGTAGCAATGGCGGCAGAAGGAGGGAGGAGAGATCCGAGAGGAGGGGGGAACTGGAGCTGGGGAATGGATAGGGACGGCCTCGGGGAGGTTATCCCCGTGCTTGCCAGCGCGAGGCAGCGGCCAGGCAGCCAGGGAGCTGCGTGGAGGCGCGCGGCGACGCGGCGGCCACCTCATGCTCCTACTGGCGAGGAGGAAGACGACGGGAGCAGTTGGGCCGGGCCAGGTAAGCGTCAGGTAAGGTTTTCTCGTTTTCTTTCTGTTTTAAATACTGAAATTGATTTACTAATTATTTCAGCTCCCAAATGGTTGGTAAAAAATATATTGAGCACCCTAGAATATTTGTTGGAATATTTCCAACCATTCCTAAAGTTTTCAACATTTTTTAAAGTTTAAAGTTTCTGGTTTCAAATTTAAAACTTGAAACCAGTAGCTTTTTGCATTTATTTAAAATGATTATAGTGTCAAGAAAAAGGTTTTCTTCATGGCTCATTTACTTTCATGATTTATCAGAAAGTTTGAACTTTTCTTGAGTCCATTTTGGGTTATTGATTTTAACTAGTTTGAATTTCCTTTAATTTGAGAAGTGGCTAGGGTTTGTTGAATTTTCCTTCACCTCTTACTTTGTTCTTGTTGAGAAATTCCTAGATGCAATGCAAAGAAAACATGAGCACAAATCTAACTTGCTTAAGGGGTCAGGGATGTGACAAGATGTGACCATCTCCTCCTTTTTCTCTCACAACCTCCACCACACTCTATTCCACCTATAGTGCTATATCCATGGCTCACGCTCATGTATTTCGTGAGAGTTGAAAAAGGTTTGAGAAAGTAAGAGTGCGAAAACAATTACTTGGCTAATACCGGGGTTGTGCATGCTTTAAATTAGTTGTGTGGGGATGATGGGGCATGGCCAGACTATATGATTTTGTAGGGATAACTTTCTTTGGCCTTGTTATTTTGAAAGTTCATGATTACCTTGCTAGTTTGCTTGAAGTATTATTGTTTTCATGTCAATGGCAAACTATTGTTTTGAATCTTACAGATCTGAACATTCATGTCAGATGAAAGAAGTTACAAAGGGCAAATATGCTAGGTAGCATTCCACATCAACAATTCAGTCTTTATCACTTCCCTACTCGAGGATGAGCAGGAGTTAAGCTCGGGGATGCTTGATACGTCTCCAACGTATCTATTATTTTTTGATGGTTCCATGCTATTATCTTGTCAAACTTTGGATGTTTTGTGTGCCTTTTATATCTTTTTTGGGACTAACTTATTAACTTAGTGCCAAGTGCCAGTTCCTGTTTTTTCCTTGTTTTTGACCCTTTTCACAGGACAATATTAAATGGAGTCCAAACGGAATAAAACCTCCAAAAAGATTTTTTCCAGAACAGAAGATACGCAGGGAGCGTGAGAACGAAGGCAAAGGCCACCAGGGGAGGCCACAAGCCCCCTAGGCGCGGCCAGGGGGGCCCGCGCCTAGCAGGCTTGTGGGCCCCCTGTGGCTCCTCTGCCCTACTTCTTCCGCCTATAAATCCCCGAAAAATCCAAAACCACGGGAGAGATCCACGAAAATACTTTTCCGCCACCGCAAGCTTCTGTCTCCGCAAGATCCCATCTGGGGCACGTTCTGGTGCCCTGCCGGAGGGGGGATTCGTATACGGAGGGCTTCTTCATCAACACCATTGCCTCTCCGATGATGCGTGAGTAGTTCACCATAGACCTTCGAGTCCATAGCTAGTAGCTGGATGGCTTCTTCTCTCTCTTGGATCTTCAATACAAAGTTCTCCATGATCTTCCTGGAGATCTATCCGATGTAATCTTCTTTTGCGGTGTGTTTGTCGAGATCCGATGAATTGTGGATTTATGACCAGATTATCTATGAAACTTATTTGAGTTTATTATGATCTCTTATATGCATGATTTCATATCCTTGTAATTCTCTTCGAGTTGTGGGTTTTTTTGGCCAACTTTATCTATGATTCTTGCAATGGGAGAAGTGCTTGGTTTTGGGTTCATACCGTGCGGTGACCTCACTCAGTGATAGAAGGGGTAGCGAGGCACACATCGTTTTGTTGCCATCAAGGGTAAAAAGATGGGATTTATATCTATTGCATGAATTTATCCTTCTACATCATGTCATCTTGCTTAAGGCGTTACTCTGTTTGTCATGAACTCAATACACTAGATGCATGCTGGATGGCGGTTGATGTGTGGAGTAATAGTAGTAGATGCAGAAAGTATCGGTCTACTTGTCTCGGACGTGATGCCTATATGTATGATCATTGCCTTAGATATCGTCATGACTTTGCACGGTTCTATCAATTGCACGACAGTAATTCGTTCACCCACCGTAATATTTTCTATTTTGAGCGAAGCCTCTAGTGAACACTATGGCCCCCGGGTCTACTTCACATCATATTTTCCGCCTTACACTTTTACTTTGTTGCACTTTCCGCCTTCAAATCTCCCCTTGCATTCAATCATGAAGGGATTGACAACCCCTTTGTAGCGTTGGGTGCAAGTTTGCTGTTTTTGCGCAGGTACATCGGTGCTTCATCTTGATACTCCTACTGGATTCATACCTTGGTTCTCAAACTGAGGGAAATACTTACTGCTACTGTGCTGCATCATCCTTTCCTCTTCAAGGGAAAAATCCAACGCAAGCTCAAGAGGTAGCAATGATCAACACCAGAACTTTATGGGTGTTAGATTCGTTGCATTGTAAACCACATAGAGATATGAAGCTAGATTATTGACTCTAGTGCAAGTGGGAGACTTTTGGAAATATGCCCTAGAGGCAATGATAAAATAGTTATTGTTATATTTCCTGTTTCAAGATAATCGTTTATTATCCATGCTATAATTGTATTGAATGGAAACACAAATACATGTGTGGATATATAGACAAAAGAATGTCCCTAGTAAGCCTCTAGTTGACTAGCTCGTTGATCAAAGATGGTTGAGGTTTCCAAGCCATAGAGAAGTGTTGTCAGTTCGTAACGGGATCAGATCATTAGGAGAATGATGTGATGGAAAAGACCCAAACTCTAAACGTAGCATGTGATCGTGTCATTTTGTTGCTATTGTTTTCTACGAGTCAAGTATATGTTCCTATGACCATGAGATCATGTAACTCACTGACACCGGAGGAATGCTTGTGTTTATCAAACGTCGCAACGTAACTGGGTGACTGTAAAGGTGCTCTACAAGTATCTCCGAAGCTGTCCGTTGAGTTAGCATGGATCAAGACTGGGATTTGTCACTCCGTATGACTGAGAGGTATCTCGGGGCCCACTCGGTAATACAACATCACATACAAGCCTTGCAAGCAATGTGTCTAAAGAGTTAGCCACGAGATCTTGTTTTACCGAACGAGTAAAGAGACTTTCCGGTAATGAGATTGAAATAGGTATAGAGATGTCGACGATCAAATCTCGGGCAAGTAACATACCGAAGGACAAAGGTAATGATATACGGGATTAACTAAATCCCTGACATAGAGGTCCGATCGATAAGATCTTCGTAGAATATGTAGGATCCAATATGGGCATCCAGGTCCCGCTATTAGATATTGACCAGAGAGTGTCTCAGTCATGTCTACATAGTTCTCAAACCCGCAGGGTCTGCACACTTACGGTTCAGTGACATTTTCAGTATAGTTGAATTATTGATGTTGGTAACCTAATGTTGTCTGGAGTCCAGGATGAGATCCCGGACGTCACAAGGGTGTCCAGAATGTTCCAGAAATGAAGATTGATATATACGAATGTTGCATTTGTCTTCCGGAAAGATTTCAAGCATTATCGGTAAAGTACCGGGAGTGACGAATGGGTTCTGGGGTTTTACCGGGAGAGGCTACTCACCCAGGAGAGGACTAATACATCTCCAACGTATCTATAATTTTTGATTGTTACATGTTATTATATTATATGTTTTGGATGTTTTATATGCATTTATATGTTATTTTATATTATTTTGGGACTAACCTATTAATCTAGAGCCTAGTGACAGTTTTTGTTTTTTCCATGTTTTTGAATACTGCAGATAAGGAATATTAAATGGAGTCCAAATGGAATAAAATCTCCGAAAAGATTTTTCTTGGACCAGAAGACACGCAACAGACTTGGAGTAGGGGGCAAGGCAATTATCGAGGAGCCACAAGCCTACAGGGCGCGCCCTGGGGGGTGGTCGCGCCCCCTGGCTTGTGGGCCCCCTGTAGGCCTCCTAACCCTAATTCATGGCCTATAAATTCCCATATATTCCCATACCGCCAAAGAGAGGAACAAAAATACTTTTACGCCGCCAGGAGACTCTATTCCCGAAAGATCCAATCTAGGAGCTTTTTCCGGTAATCTGCCGTAGAGGGAATTGATCACGGAGGCCATCTACATCAACTCCATTGCCCCTTCGATGATGTGTGAGTAGTTTACCATAGACCTACGGGTCCATAGCTAGTATCTAGATGGCTTCTTCTCTCTCTTTGATCTTCAATACCATGTTATTCATGATCTTCATGGAGATCTATCCGATGTAATACTCTTTTGAGGTGTGTTTGTCGAGATCCGATGCATTGTGAGTTTATGTTCAGATTATCTATGGATATTATTTGAGTCTCTTCTGAATTCTTATATGCATGATTTCATATCTTTGCAAGTCTCTTTGAATTATTGGTTTGGTTTGGCTAACTAGATTGGTAATTCTTGCAATGTGAGAAGTACTTAGTTTTAGGTTCAATCTTGCGGTGTCCTCACCTAGTGACAGTAGGATTAGCGAGGCACGTATTGTATTGTTGCCATCAAGGGAAAAAAGATGGGGTTTTCATCCTATTATTTGAGTTTATCCCTCTACATCATGTCATCTTACTTAATGCGTTACTATGTTCTTCATGAACTTAATACTCTAGATGTAGGCAGGAGTCGGTTGATGTGTGGAGTAATAGTAGTAGATGCAGAATCGTTTCGGTCTACTTGACACAGACGTGATGCCTATATGCATAATCATTGCCTTGGATATCTTCATAATGATTTGCTTTTCTATCAATTGCTCGACAGTAATTTGTTCACCCACCATATTATTTTCCTTTATGAGAGAAGCCTCTAGTGAGACCTATGGCCCCGGGTCTATTTTCCATATTATATTTTCAGATCTATAAACCAAAAATACTTTCCTGTAATTTATTTACTTTTTTTCCGCAATCTTTTATATCTATCTCTATTAGATCTCATCCTTGCAAATAACTTTGAAGGGATTGACAATCCCTTTTGTTGGGGATCGTTGTAATTTCAAAAAAATTGCTACGCCATGCAAGGATCTATCTATGGAGAAACCAGCAACGAGCAAAGGGGTAGAGCATCTTCATACCTTTGAAGATCTCTAAGCAGAAGCGTTGCTAGAACGCGATTGATGGAGTCGTACGCGCAGCGACTCAAATCACGGTGGATTCCGATCTATGCACCGAATGATGGTTCCTCCGTGTTCAACACACGTGCAGCCCGGTGACGTCTCCCGTGCCTTGATCCAACAAGGAGGAGGGAGAGGTTGAGGGAGAGCTCCGGCAGAACGACGGCGTGGTGACGGTGGAGCTACGTGGTACTCTGGCAGGGCTGTGCCTTGGAGAGTATGGCTGTGCCGTGGAGAGATCAATTGTGTGTCTCAAAAAGGCAAAAACCCTCCACTATATATAGGAGGAGTGGGAGGAGGTGCCCACCCTTTAGGGTTTCCCACGCCTAGGGTTTGCCCCTCTCCACCCTTCCTATGCCCTGGGCCTTTTGTGGAGGCGCACCATCCCACATATGGGCTGGTTCCCTCCCACTCTTAGCCCATGGTGCACTTTGGGGCTGGTGGCCCTTGCCGGTGGACCCTCAGAACCCTTCCGGTGGTACTCGTACATTGTTGGTCACGCCCAAAACACTTCCAGCGTCCAAATCCTCACTTCCTATACATGAATCTTTACCTCCAGACAATTCCGGAGCTCCTGTGATGTCCGGGATCTCATCCAGGACTCCGGACAACCTTTGGTAACCACATGCACTATTTCCCTATAACCCTAGCGTCATCGAACCTTAAGTGTGTAGACCCTACGGGTTCGGGAGACATGCAGACATGACCGAGACACCTCTCCGGTCAATAACCAATAGCGGGGTCTGGATATCCATGTTGGCTCCCACATGTTCCATGATGTTCTCATCGAATGAACCACGATGTAAAGGATTCAATCAATCCCGTATGCAATTCCCTTTTGTCTACCAGTATGATACTTTCCCGAGATTCGATCGTCGGTATCCCCATACCTTGTTCAATCTCGTTACTTTGACTTGGGTCATTTCTTTGACTTCTTCCCGGTAACTGGCTTACCAGGCGCGGCAACGGCTTTGCCTTATTTCTTGAAGTTTTTCTTACCCTTTCCCTTTTTGAAACTGGTGGTCTTATTGACCATCAACACTTGATGCTCTTTCTTGATTTCTACCTCCGCAGATTTCAGCATTGAATACAACTCGCGAATAGATTTTTCCATCCCTTGAATGTTGTAATTCATCACAAAGCCTTTATAGCTAGGTGGAAGCGACTAGAGGATTCTGTCAATGACCGCATCATGTGAAAGTTCTACTCCCAGCCGAGTCAAGCGGTTGTGTAACACAGACATTTTGAGTGCTGGGTAACGGTTGATGGAGTCGTACTCGCGGCGATTCAGATCGCGGTGTGATTCCGATCTAGTGCCGCACCACGGCACCTCCGCGTTCAACACACGTGCAGCCCGGTGACGTCTCCCACACCTTGATCAAGCAAGGAGGAGGGAGAGGTTGGGGAAGATCTCCGGCAGCATGACGGCGTGGTGTCGATGGAGAGATGAGGTCTCCCGGGAGGGCTTCGCCAAGCACCCTGGGAGAGGAGGAAGAAGGGGGGCAGGGCTGCGCCTAGGGAGAGGGGAAAACTGTGTGCGAAACAGCCCCAAAACCCCCACTATATATAGGAGGAGGGGAGGGGGTGCGCCACCCCTAGGGTTCCCACCCTAGGTAGTGCGGCAGCCCAGATGGGAGAGGGGGGCGGTGGCCAGGGCAGGGAAAGGGGGGGCGGCGCCCTAGGTGGGCCTTGGGCCTCCCCTGTGCCTAGGGTTCCCCTCCCTCCCTCTCTGGTGCGCATGGGCTGGGTGTGGGGGGTGCACCAGCCCACCTAGGGGCTGGTTCCCTCCTGCACTTGGCCCATGTAGCCCTCTAGGGCTTGTGGCCCTTCCCGGTGGGCCTCTGGAACCATTCCGGTGGTCTCGACACTTTGCCGGTGGTGCCCAAAACATTTCCTGCGTCCAAACCCATCCATCCTATATATCAATCTTTACCTCCGGACCATTCTGGAGCTCCTCGTGACGTCCGGGATCTCATCCGGGAGTCCGAACATCCTTCTATAATCTTGTATAACAATTCCCTATAACCCTAGCGTCATCGAACCTTAAGTGTGTAGACCCTACGGGTTCGGGAGACAGGCAGACGTGACCGAGATACCTCTCCGGCCAATAACCATCAGCAGGGTCTGGATACCCATGGTGGCTCCCACTTGCTCCACGATGATCTCATCGGATGAACCAGGATGTCAAGGATTCAATCAATCCCGTATACAATTCCCTTTGTCTGTCGGTTTAGAACTTGCCCGAGATTCGATCGTCGGTATACCTATACCTTGTTCAATCTCGTTACCGGTAAGTCTCTATACTCGTTCCGTAGCACGTCATCGTGTGACTAACTCCTTAGTCACATTGAGCTCATGATGATGTTCTACCGAGTGGGCCCAGAGATACCTCTCCGTCACGCAGAGTGACAAATCCCGATCTCGATTCGTACCAACCCAACAGACACTTCCGGAGGTACCTGTTGTGCACCTTTATAGTCACCCAGTTATGTTGTGACGTTTGATACACTCAAAGCACTCCTACGGTATCCGGGAGTTGCACAATCTCACGGTCGAAGTAAAAGATACTTGACATTAGAAAAGCTTTCGCATACGAACAATACGATCTAGTGCTATGCTTAGGGTTGGGTCTTGTCCATCACATCATTCTCCCAATGATGTGATCCCGTTATCAATGACATCTAATGCCCATGACCAGGAAACCATGATCATCTATTGACTAACGAGCTAGCCAACTAGAGGCTTGCTAGGGACACATTGTGATCTATTTATTCACACATGTATTACTGTTTCCTGTTAATACAATTATAGCATGAACAATAGACGATTATCATGAACAAGGAAATATGATAATAACCATTTTATTATTGCCTCTAGGGAATATTTCCAACAAACCCATCTCTTGCATTTACTTTATTTTCCATTTACCTCTCGTTTTCCTCTCCCCCACTTCTAAAAAGATTTTCAGAAAATACCAAAAATATTTGCCCTTTTTATTCACCCTTTTTCCGTTCGCCTTTTTGTTTGCTTGCTTGTGTGCTAGATTGCTCGCTTTGTCATGATGGCTCAAGAGAATACCAAGTTATATGATTTTTCCACTACTAATAATAATGATTTTATTAGTACTCCGATTGCTCCCGCCACTAGTGCGTAATCTTGTGAAATTAATGCTGCTTTTCTCAATCTTGTTATGAAAGAACAATTTTCTAGCCTTTCTGGTGAACATGCCGCATCTCATTTAAACACTTTCATTGAGTTGTGTGATATGCAAAAGAAGAAAGATGTGGATAATGAAATTGTTAAATTGAAGCCTTTTCCTTTCTCATTACGAGATCATGCTAAAACTAGATTTTCATATTTACCTAAAAATAGTATTGATTCATGGAATAAGTGTAAAGGTGCCTTTATTTCCAAGTAATTTCCACCCGCTAAGATTATCTCCCTTAGGAGCGATATAATGAATTTTAAGCAACTTGATCATGAGAATGTTGCACAATCTTGGGAGAGGATGAAACTAATGATTAGGAATTGCCCCGCGCATGGTTTGAGTTTATGGATGATTATACAAAAAAATTATGCGGGATTGAATTTTCCTTCTAGGAATCTTTTAGATTCCACCGCAGGTGGTACTTTTATGGAAATCACGTTAGGATAAGCTACTAAACTCCTAGATAATATTATGGCTAATTACTCTCAATGGCATACCAAAAGATCTCCTACTAGTAAAAAGTGCATGTTGTGGAAGAAATAAATACTTTGAGTGGAAAGATGGATGACTTAATGAAATTGTTTCCTAGTAAGAGTGCTCCTATTGATCCCAATGATATGCCTTCGTATTCTTTGATTGGGAATAATAATGAATCTATGAATGCGAATTTTTTTGGTAGGAACAATTCTGGCAATAACACGTATAGAGGTAATTTTAATCGTAGGCCATTTCCTAGTAATTAATCTAATAATTATGGTAATTCCTACAAAAATTCTTATGGAAATTATAATAAGATGCCCTCTGATCTTGAGAATAATATTAAAGAATTCATTAGCTCTCAAAAAGGTTTCAATGCTATGATTGAAGAAAAATTGCTCAAGATTGACGATTTGGCTAAGAACGTTGATAGAATTTCTCTTGAGATTGATTCTTTGAAAATTAGATCTATTCCACCCAAGCATGATATTAATGAGTCTCTAAAAGCTATGAGAATTTCTCCTGATGAGTGTAAGGAAAGAACCGCTAGAATACGTGCTAAGCGTGAATTGCTTGAAAAGGTGTTCTCCCGTGATAACAATGATGAAGATCTTAAAGTGACGGGTGTGACACCTATTGAATCATTGTTTTCTACTATAAATCTTGAAAATATGGGACTGGAGATGAGTCAACTTTAGTTAAAAGGCGTCCCAATGATTCAGAGTTTTTAGATCTTAATGATAAGATTGATAAAAATGGGATGGAAGAGGTCAAAACTTTAAATAGCAATGAGCCCACTCTTTTGGATTTCAAGGATTTTAATTGTGATAGTTTCTCTTTCATTGCTTGTGTTTCCTTGTTGTAATCCATGTTGAATTCTCTGCATGCTTATAGTCAAAATAAAGCTGTTACTAAACATATTGTGGATGCCATGATGAAATCTTTTGAAGAGAAACTTGAGTTAGAGGTCTCTATACCTAGAAAACATTATGATGAGTGGGAACCTACCATTAAGATTAAAATTAAATATTATGAGTGCCATGGTTTGTGTGATTTGTGTGCTAGCGTTTCCACGATTCCAAAAACTTTATGTGATGTGTTAGGATTCCATGAATTTGATGATTGTTCTCTAAATTTACATCTAGCGGATTCTACAATTAAGAATCCTGCAGGGGGAATTAATGATGTTCTTATTGTTGCTAATAGGAATTATGTGCCCGTAGATTTCATTGTTTTTAATATAGAATGCAATCCTGAAAGTGCGTTATATCGACTAGAGGGGGGTGAATAGGAGATTTTTACAATTTCATCACTCAGGAAATTCCTAGTGAGGAAAGTCCTCAGTCATGAGCTAAGTGCGGCGGAAGTAGAACTAAATCAGGGGCACAAAAATGTCTATAGTAAAGTACTCGGCGAGATTATAGAGATTCAGTTTGCACAGGTCACAAGTACATGGTAAGAAGGTGAAGATTAACTCAGGTGAAGAATTTGAGGTTGAGGAAATTAAGAGAAAGTCTTCAGACAAATTCTTCAAACAGTTCAGATGAGAATCTTCAACATACAATTGAGGAAATGAGAGAGTTGAAGAAATAGAACTCGTAGCTTGATCAAGATAGTTGTTGATGACCCAGTTCCAACTGCTGTGACATTTGTACGTCTAGTTCGGAGCAGCTTGGTATTGAAACCAAAGGACACACAGTCCCGGGACACATAGTCCCTACGGTATTGTCCTTGAGCTAAGGACACACAGTCCTCGCACAACACTCATGGTAAGTCTTCAGGGCAGACTTCCAAACCCTCACAAACTTGGTCGCCAGGCGATCCACAATTGACTGCTGGATGATCTAGACCATGACGCCTAGCCGTCTGGAGGATACACGGTCCTCAAAGGTAACAAGCGTCGGTTCCACACAGGAACAACTTCTTAAGTGATGCTCAATCACTTGGGTTTTTGGTTTGGGTTAGGTGTTTGGGGTATTTCCTCACTTGATGATTTTCTCTCCAAGACTGTGAGGAATTTGGGTTGCTCTAAATGACTAGTATCAGTTTCTCTCGGAGCATCCAACCAACAAGTGGTTGTCCGGGGCGGATATTTAAAGCCTAGGAGCATCCCGACATGATTTGGATTAAAAGCCCTTTAATAATATGACCGTTGGGTGGATAAGATCTATGACAGGTGGCGCGTGGTGCGGCAATGGTTGGAACTCTCAACTATGAAAGTCCTCATGTCTCTCATATTTCTCACTTTGAGGATGTGGTAGATTTAGGCTTGGGTTGAGCATCATGAGGAAAATCGTTCTGTAGTTTTAGCTCGACAACCTTTAATAGTACGGTGTTCCTATGACTCAAGAGTAAAGAGAATGAAACTGAAAGAGTAAATCTTCACGCTTCAAAGTCTTCAGAGTGTTTTCTTCAGAAAACACCAAATTCCTCATCTTCAACATCTTCATGTGGAATATCAATTTCTTTGCAATTTCTTCGCGGTCAAAGTCTTCAAGGAATGACCAATGTCTTCACCCGAAGACATTCATTTTTAGGGTCAATATTCATCGAATAACTCAAACTCCTCAGCGACTTATAGAGCCTGTGTACACTTACAACATATCAGTCTCTTAACCTATAAGTCTTCAAACCACCCAAATCACTAAGGGGCACTAGATGCACTTATAATCTCCCCCTTTTTGGTGGTTGATGACAAATTGGTTAAGTTTTCAACGGGGATAATAATATGAGATATAAGTACTGAGTTTGAGGAATTTGAAGTTAAGATACAGAGAAACTCTCCTGAAGATGTGCATATTTTGAGGAATTTGCTTTGAACAGCATATGCACATTGATGATTTATATCATGGAGTTCTCCCCTTGTATCTTGCAATTCATGCATGCATTTGACATATAGTATGAGGAATTAGATATGCATGATGAAAAATGGTGTCTCACGAATTTCAGCATGCCTGCATTAATTAACTTAGATGAAAAAGCATGCGAGGAAAAACTTTCAGAAGTACCAGAACACCATCAGGATTAAGTTACAAATCATTACATTAAAAACTTTAGAAGAACCAAGAGTTTGCACCTTAATAAAGTTTATAAGCCCATAAATAAATCCCGCTTGAAGACTAACTCTCAGATTTCTCCCCATTTGTCATCAAGTGACGAAAAGGGATGAAACTAAGGACTAACGCCCATGAAGAATTTCACTTGTGTGTTGAGGAAGAGGCGCGAGCAGTCTTCGAGTCAGACTTCCTTGTTGGGCCTGTTGCAGTGTCCTCAGGTTCTTCATCAGAATTGGCAGTGCGGAATGAAGAAAATGAGATGTCCAGCAAGTCAGGGACTGTAATAGACTTGAATTTCTTCTTAGGTGCTCATGACCTGTCAAAGTCGTAAGAGAATTCCAATTCTTCAAGTTCCTGTGGACTCTTCAGGTGAGATAGAATGGCCCAAGTGCGATCAAATACCTCATGAAGGTACTAGTGATTTTTCTTTACAACATTTTGAGTCTCCTTGAGGGTTTTCACAATGGAGCCAAACTAGCGTTTTACCCACTTGTGATTGTGTTCAACTTTTTGGTGAAGACTGAGGAGAAGCTCTATATTAGTCATCACCCTTGGGGCAGTTGGGCTTGAGGGTTCTTGAGTGGCAGTGTCGTCATATGAGGAATAAGAGTCAGCCATGCGAAATTGTCTATCCACGGGCGGATTTCCTTCATCAATCACTGACTTGCCTTTGCCTTCAACTGGTTCAAAAGATTTCTTGATGACTTTGATAGGCGGCACAGAGCCGAGGTGATTCTGAAAGTCAGCTTGGTAGTTGATGGCGGATCTGTTCCTGATGAATCTCATGATCCAAGGCGCATAAATCTTCAGATCAATTGGTTACAAAGCATTATCGGCCAACGTCCTCAAGAATAAATCATGAAGGTTCATAGGGATGCCATGAATGACGTTGAATAGGATATTCTTCATGATGCCTACAACATCTTCTTCATTGTCATGCCCTTTGATAGGTGCGAAGGAATATGACACGATTCTGTAGGGAGTTATGGGCTCATACTTCAAGTCCTTCGCCAGGAATCTAGTCCTTGGAGGTTGGCCCTGAGCCAAACGTTTCATGAGGACTTCCATGAGCTTATTTGGCAGTTCCCTTTCATCATACATTCTGACTACATCTTCTGAAAGAATTGATATTGGAAGAGCTCGAATCAATTCTGTGGTTGGAGCTTTGTAGTGAGTGTGCTGAGTCATCCAGTCCAAGACCCACGTGTTGACGTCTTTGGGGTCACCTGAGATATGTAGTGTGGCATAGAGTTGAAGAATCTGTTAGTATTCCAATCACCGATATATGTACAAAATGGCAGTAGCCCTGCTTCATGAAGAACATTCAGTACTGGGGTGAAGCAAGGAATTTCCTCCATGTAACAGTGAGGAATGTGGGTGTGAAGAAATATCTTCTTTATTCCACAAAGCACAGAAGCATAGTAGTTGAGTTGAGTTCTAGTCCAAAACTTTATGTGCCTGATGTGAAGCCTATCATAGGGATTTTCTCCTGTGAAGTAGTGACATTCATCATAGAATGCTTGCTTCTGAAACTTTGGCCTCTTTGAGAATCGTTGATGAGGCTTTGGTTGAAGATTATGTTGTTGTTAATCTTGAGGAGTTGTGGCCACCACAATTGCAGTTTCAGGATTTACCACCACAATTCCAGTTTCATCATTTTGAGCTGGAGCTTGTTCTTCAGCTCGAGGAATTTACTGATCCGAGGGAGCAGATACAGTTTTGGTGCTTTAGTTTCTTCACATGATGCAGCTGATTCTCGGTCTTGTGTTGATTCCTCATGTGAGATCTTTTCATCAGAGCCAGTCAGAATATCAGTGGCTACAGGAGTTTGAGGAATTGGAGCTGTTATTGGCGAGTTTGGGTGGGCCTTTCCCAGAACTCGTCATGGATAACAGGTGTGTTGCATCCAATGTCTTCATCACCCTCCATTTCTTCGGTAGTCATTGGAGGTGTTGTGACTTGAGGAATTTCATCTGCTTGAATTTCCTCATCCATTGGCGTGGACGCAGCAGAGCAATTATCGTCCATTTCCTCATCCTATTCTAGAATGATCTATTGTTCACCAAATCGAACAATCATATACGGTTGTGCTACATTGAGGGGAGTAGCATCCACTCGAGCTGATGATGAGGTAGGCATAGTCTTCAGGTGTTTCGCCTCTGAAGACTCTGAAGTAGTTGAAGCCTTTCTCTTCTTGGCTTCATTTTCAGCAAATTTTGTTTTCTTCACGTCTATTGCATGCAGAAGACTCACTTTCTTCACCTTTGAAGACTTAGGTGAAGGAGCAATTTCATCAGGCATTGCTTTGGCAGTGTCTGGCCTGGCAGATTCTTTAGTTGAAATATTCTAAGTAATTTCATCAGCAGCTGGTTCTTCATTTTCATCAGCCTCAGCCATTTGTAGAGTATAGCTTCACTGAGGTTTTGTTGGCTACTTTGGAGCGGCAACCCTGCTATTGTATTCATCAATTGTAGTAGTTGCGGCTTTGACAAATTGCACTTTGACACCCTTTTGATCAGCATAAAGACTTATATATCTGTCAGTGAGGGTCTTGAGCTCTGCCTGAGTAGAAACAAACTTCTGAGGCGACAAGTTTAGGATGTTTTGCTTCAGAAATTTCTCCTTTTAAACCTTTGCAAGCCTAGCTTGTTTGTCTTGCTGATCCTTCTATTTTGCTTCATTGATGAATGAAGCAACCATATGACTGACTCCAGGAGGAAGCTTCAGATCATCAATTGGAGTGTTTGGATCCTCATGACAAAGATCGATGAAGTTCAACAGTTCTTTCGGATCCAGTGCGAGGGGAATGGTGCTGCCAGTAGCTTGTGCAACTCTTTCTTGATTGTTTCTCATGATGGCTTGAAGAGTTTCATCATCATATTCTTCACTTCCTTCTGATGCAGAAGGAATGTTGACAACTTTGCCTTGGCTTGACCTTGTACCTCTACCAATAGCCATCTTTGTCTTGAGCACACTAGGTGAAGATTTTGGAGCTAAGACTGAGGTAGATGACACAGGGAACTTGGGTGTTTTTATTGAAGCTTACTGAGTTGTTTCTGCGGAGGAGGTGATGACTTTGGTGCAGTTAAGGACTTGGCAGTTGTTGCTACTTACTGAGGAAGTTTCTCTTTTGATACTGCCGATGAGGCCTTTGGCTTGAGACTTGGTTTCTTCAACATAACCTTCTTATGAGGTTTTTCTGTTGCAGAAGCCTCAGCAAGATAAGAAGTGGCAGCTATAGCTGTAGCAGGAGAGTCCTCATTAAACTTTGTAACAACAACTTTAGCCTTTTTCTGCATCTTACACAAATACTTGTATTTTTCATCAGGGTAATCCTCAATTGTGGCTATGCTTGAGGGATGTGCTGCTTGTTGATCTCCCTATGGGAACCTTTTGCAAGGAGGCTTGAGGGCAAACTTCTTGGCATATTTTGGAGTGACATACCTATATTCCTTCCACTCCTTTGCCCATCTGCGTTCAATCTTTTGAAGCCTTATCTGGCGTTTTTCCATGGTCTCTTTACCATGAATTTCCTCATCAGGCGTGCAGTACTCTGCATAGATTTCCTCAGGGATCTCAAAGGCAGTGTTCTATTCCAGCTTCTTGCCACCCTTCTGTTTTCTGTCTTCCTCCATTTTCTTCAGCTGAGGTTTTTGCCGAGGAACCTCTATTCTTGAGGAATCTAAGGACACAGGTAATGTTTCTTCAAGAAATACTGCAAATGAGTTAAGTTGACGAGAACCTAGTGATTCATCAACTGACATTTTGTATGTGTGAACACAGTATAGGTGCAAAGAATTTGGAGAGGTCATATGTGTTCTCAGATTTGAGGAAATTGAAATTTTTCTTAAGTTGAGGAATTTGACTAAGCATTCTGATCTTGGGTTCCATAGTTGTGTAGATTAGAAAATTTACAATATTGAGGAATCTCGTGAAGAATTTAGTGGCTTAGTGAAATTCATCAAGTCTTCTAGACATGGATGTGCACAACTGAGAGATTTTCTGAGGAGAAACTGACTTCACAAATCTTAAGAGAATAAAGAGATCAACAGGGGCACTAAAATAGGATTTTAATTACCCTGTGCGAAGAACACGATGAACTGAGGAAGTAAAAGTAGAAGTTCTTCCATCCAGTATTCATTGCCCTAATTTGGCGACTGAAGACATCTACGGTGACGACGGAGGAAGATGTTCTGCAGTCGGCGTGAGTCCGACGACGGAGAGGTCAAGGCAGTGAAGCTTTTCCTCACCGACGACGAAGATGCTAGCGGCGACGCTAGGTTTTGAGCTCGAGCGGAGATGATGAGAGGGAGGAAGAGTTTTTGACTGAGGGGGGGGGTAAGGGGCTATTTATAGCTCAGCTAAAAACGGTCTGAAGCAAAAACTTCGGACAAAACTGTCCTTGCCCCTTCGTCTCCGCATGACACGTGCTACCCACGATCGAAGTGGTGGAGATCGTGGTTATCCGTTCGTGAGTAATGGGTGCGGTTACTGTGGTAACATTAAAATAAATATTTGAATTTTTAGGATTTTTTTCAAAGTCCTCAGCTCACAAGGACTCAGTGAGGATTTTGAACAAGGGTCAAACAGAACGCATATGAAGAATTGAGAATAGACTGGGTTGAGCTTAGCATAGAGGGGAGTCGGGTCCGATCACATTCACTTAGAAGAAATACCAGCTTGAAGATTTAGTAATAAGTGAATGATGTTGAGGACATTGAAAGCTCACTATAATATATATATATATATATATATATATATATATATATATATATCTGTGTGTGTGTGTGTTTGTGTGTGTGTGTGTGCGTGTGTGTGCTTGTGTGTGTGTGTGTGATGAATAGACTTTATAGGGATTGACTATTTGTCACCCTGGGTGAGGAATGGTTATTCTTCACCCCCTCTATTTTCATATCAATGCACCGTAATTTTACATTCCGTTAATGTTGTCTTATTTCATACATACAAAGAGACCGTAAGAAATATATAGTCACCGTAAAAAAATAATTTGTGTCATGTAAAATTACAAACACAAAAACATAGTGTAATATATATAACACCATTTTTCTGGTCTTACGACCTATATTTTTGTTTTCTTATGTCAAACATTACGTGGTGTATCAATAGAAATGTAACTACTTGCATTTCAAATGTAATTTATTTATGAAACAATCGTACGATTACCTCGGGTGAAGAATAACTTATTCTGCATACTGGGTGATGAATAGACTTTATATATATATATAGTCAAATGAAGATCATCAGAGAAAGTTTTGAAGAATGATGATTTCACGCGCCGCGTACAATTGTCGTAGGGCCCTGAGAACCAAATTCTTCATTGATTTCTCCACACTTAGAGTGATATTCTTCATTGATTGAAGAAAATCGTTAATTTGTGTGTTGCACATCTAAGTAATCAATTTTGCATAAGTTTCAGGATGTGTGCATGTTTACAAGACATTTGAAGATTCTAGGATATTTAGCTCACACCGCAACTTGCAAAACCTTCTCTCATCCAAGGGCTTTGTGAAGATATCTGCTAGCTGGTCAACAGTCTTCACATGGTCGATGATTATATTGCCCTTGAGTACATGGTCACGAAGAAAATCATGACGAATCTGGATGTGCTTAGTCTTCAAGTGTTGTACTGGGTTGTAGGGGACCTTGATTGCACTCTCATTGTCGCAGTAGAGGGGCACATTCTGCATGTTGATGTCGTAGTCTCTGAGGTTTTGCTTCATCCATAGCAGTTTTGAGCACAACAAGATCCAGGAGCAATGTATTCAGCTTCGGAAGTGCAGACTGATACACAGTTCTGCTTCTTTAAGGACCAGCAGACTAATGATGTTCTGACGAAATGACATGTGCCTGATGTTGACTTGAGATCCACATGGTCACCAGCATAATCAAAATCAGAATATCCAACAAGGTGAAAATTTGAGCCATCAGGGTACCATAATCCTAGTGTTGGTGTGTGAGCTAGATATCGAAGAATATGTTTCACAACCTTATGGTGTGATTCCTTCGGTTTTGCTTGAAAATGTGCACACATGCAAACACTAAGCATAATATCTAGCCTAGATACACATAGGTACAATAAAGATCCAACCATAGAACGATATACATGTTGATCGAAGTCTTTACCATTTTCGTCAGTGCACAGGTGGCCGTTGGTAGGCATAGGAGTCTTGACGCCTTTGCATTCATGCATGCCAAATTTTCTCAGAACATCATTGAGGTATTTCTCCTCATATATGAAGATGCCATTGCGTTGTTGACGAATTTGCAAGCATACGAAGAATTTCAGCTCCCCCATCATGGACATTTGATATTCTTCACCCATCATGTAGGCAAATTCATCACTGTAATGTTTATTAGTACAACAAAAAATAATGTCGTCGACATATATTTGGCACACAATTAGTTTATTGTCATAGGATTTTGTGAAAAGAGTAGGATCAAGTGAACCGGGTTTGAAGCCTTTCTTCATGAGGAATTCCTTCAATGTATCATACCACACCAGAGGGTTTGCTTGAGGCCATAGAGTACCTTTTTGAGTCTGAAGACTTTGTCGGGATGCTTCGGGTCATCAAAACCTGGGGGCTGAGCAACATATAGTTCTTCCTCAAGCTTACCATTGAGGAATGCACTTTACACATCCATTTGATATAGAGTAATATTGTGATGGTTAGCATAAGCAAGTAATATTCGAATAGCTTCAAGTCAAGCAACAGGTGCAAAAGTTTCATCAAAGTTAATTCCTTCAACCTGTGTGTAGCCTTGGGCTACAAGTCGTGCCTTGTTCCTCACAACCTGACCATCCTCATCTTTCTTGTTTTGGTAGATCCACTTGGTGCGGATGATATTGTGCTTGCGAGGATCTGGTCTTTTGACGAGTTCCCGTACGTCATTTAGCTTGAACTGAAGAAGTTCATCTTGCATGGCTTGAATCCACTTAGGTTCCATGAATGCTTCAGCAACTTTTGAGGGTTCTGTGATAGATAAAAAAGAGGAATGCTCACAAAAGTTAACTAAATGTCAAGCTTTTGAGCGAGTGAGAGGACCTGGCGCATTGATGTCATTGAGGATTATGTCAAGTTCTACTTCATTTGCAATCCTTGGATGAGCTAGTTGAAGACTTTGGTTGGGCTGAGGAATTTGATCTGTAGCATTTTCCTCAGGTGCACCTGCTTGAATTTCATCAGTGTTGGGGACGACTTCTTCAACAAGGGGTTGTTCCTGAGTAGGAATTATATCTTCAGTAGCTTTGAGCTTGATGGCTTCCTCAGGAGTCAATTTATCTAGCACAGGAGGCAGTTGCTCTCTTTGTGAGCCCTTAGTTTATCGAACCGCTTTGTGATAGGTGTTGAGGACTCTATAGGTGTGCGAGTCCTTTCCGTAACCAAGCATAAAACCCTTATGTGCTTTGGGTGCAAACTTTGAGCTATGGTGAGGATCTCTAATCCAGCCTCTTGCACCGAATACTTTCAAATAACTCACATTGGGTTTCTTGTCAATGAGAAGTTCATATGAGGATTTCTTGAGGAATTTGTGAAGATATACCATGTTGATGATGTGGCAAGCAGTGTTGATTGCTTCAGGCCAGAAGCGACGAGGAGTTCGATATTCTTCAAGCATTGTCCGTGCCATTTCAACCAGATTCATGTTCTTGCATTCAACGACGCCATTCTGTTGAGGAGTATAAGGAGCATGCAGTTCATGTGTAATACCAAGTCCATCAAGATAATCATCAAGACCAGTGTTTTTGAATTCTGTCCCATTGTCATTCCTGATGTGTTTGATCTTGACGCCGAAGTTCGTCCAAGCCCTTGAGGAAAATCGTTTGAATACTTCCTGCACTTTAGTTTTATACAGAATGATGTGTACCCAACTATAGCAAGAATAGTCATCAACGATGACAAAGCCATATAAAAATGTTGCATTGGTTAGAGTAGCATAATGATTAGGTCCAAACGGACGAGTAGTAGTCGTGATAGTCTTCGAGGGGTGTTTGGATCTGGTTATTTTTCCACACTCACAAGCACTGCAGAGATGGTCCTTGAGGAATTTGACAGATTCGATGCCAATGACATGCTTCTTCTTTGCCAGTGTGTGCAAATTCCTCATGCCTACATGACCAAGTCGTCGATGCCATAGCCAGCCTTCTGAGGTTTTTGCTAGTAGGCATGTGGCTGGTTGAGGACGCATGCAAAAATCAACAATATACAAATATCCTCTCCTAAAGCCTTCGAAGACTTTAGGTTTGTCAGATTCCATGATGACTACACATCTATATTTTCCAAGGATGATAATCATATCAAGATCACAAAGCATTAAGGCTGACATGAGTTTAAACCCAAGGGATTCGACAAGTATGACTTTGTCCATGTGCCGGTCCTTGGATATAGCCACTTTATCAAGTCCCAATACCTTGCTTTTATCTTTATCAGCGTAAGTGATTTGCTTCACTCGTGATGGAGTCAGTGGCATATTCATCAATAAGCTTTTATCACCAGTCATGTGATTTCTGCAACCACTGTCAAGAACCCACTCTGTATTCTTGGGTTTGTCATCCTGCAGATGAATTAGTATAGCTTACCATCTCATATGCTTCAGACTTGAAGAATATGATATCAATTTCATCACATAAGAATTTCATCATAAACAGTAAATGTGAGGACGTGTGAAATGTTAGATCATTTCATCATGTTTTAGCTTGCGTCCAATCAAGTAATTTCCTCGGGTCTCCAGCAAATTCTTCAGATGATGACTTTCATCTAGAGATCTGACCTGCAGAAGTGATTAGTTCGATTTCTTCACCACCCACATCTGAAGGGGTGGCAAAGAGTTCATCATCCCGCGAGCAGCATATGAGAATGGAGGCATTGAAGCTAATGCACTTCTTTTCACAGTAGGGGGGGGTCAAAGTACTCAAATGAATAGGCAGAGAAATTCTTTGAGGACTTATGAACATAATGATTTGAGGAATAACGCTCATATTCATGTCCCTTGTAGTTTCCCTGCATATCAAAAGCATTAGTGTGAGTACGAGCATAATATTGACCATTTGAGGAATTTGATCCTCGTGAAGACTTTGGTCCACCTAAGGAATTTGATCTAGGGTTCTGGTTCTTCACACGTGGTGTTATGAGGACATTCACCTGAAACTTTTCCAAGCAACTTTTGGGAACCTAGATTTTCCTCACGGGTGGTCCATTCCTGCAGTTAGTTCCAATATATCGAGCAAATACTTCACCAGATTGATTTTTGAACAGTTTATAGTTGGAGTCAAATGACTCATCACAGGAATAGGACATTTCACATGCAAAGCCTGTTAGAGTAGATGGATCAATGGAAGGGCCTTTAGCAGCAACCCATGAAGTTTTGGGATATTGCTCAGGTTTCCAGGACGATCCATCAGCATTCAATTTCCTCTCGAAGGCAATGCCCTCTTTCCTCGGGTTCCTGATCAGGATCTCCTTTTTGAGCACATCGCAAAAGTTTTGATGCCCTTTGAGACTTTTGTATATGACTATCACATACAATTCCTTCAACCCTGCATTTTCGTCAGTAGCATTTGTAGTTTCCTCAAGTGAAGAATTTGATACCATAGGAACAGTTGAAGAATTTATAGCGATAGAAGCATTTGATGATTCTGGTGAAGAATTAGCAATTTCACGCTCGATGCTTTTCACACATGGTGGAATGAATACGACCTGAGCGATATTGATCTGTTGAGCAAGCAATGAATCATTTTCCATTCGAAGATCATCATGAGACATTCTTAACTTCTCAAGATCAAGCTTCCTTAGAAGAAATTAATAGGAAAGTTTCTCATGATCAGCCAACAGTATGCCATAACGATCTTGAAGACTATCAAATCTAGACTGAAGACTTTTTACATCTTTAGTGAGGACTTGAGTACGATAAATTTCATTGTTCAACAGATCATTGGTTTTGTCTAGCAGTTTCTGAAGCTTTTCAATGGGACTTTGTTTCTTAGTGGCAATTTTGGCAAGTTTGTAGTAACTGGGTTTTCGATAATCATCAGGTTCACAGTCACTAGAATCAGAGGAGGAAGTGTGGTTTGGTACCTTTGAACCTTTTGCCATGAAGCAATATGTTGGAGCAAACTCATCAGCATATTCATCAGTTTAGACAGCGTTGTCATTTTCTTCAAGGTTGAAGATTGACTTGCCGACGGATGTGGTAGTCAGTGCAAGACTGGCCACACCAGACTGTGACTCCACTTCAGATCCTTCCTCTTCATCACATTCCTCAGCTTCTTCTTCAGAATCCATTTCCTTGCCAATGAGTGCCCGAGCCTTTCTGAAACTCGTCTTCTTGTGCGATGAGCACTTTGAAGATGAGGATTTGGAGATTTCTTCTTTTTCTTCGAGTCATCAGAACTTTCATCCTTGTATTTCTTATTCCTTTATTCTTTCACCCAACAAGGACAATCAGCAATGTAGTGACCAGATTTCTTGCATTTGTGGCAGGTTCTTTTCTTGTAGTCCTCAGATGAAGATTCTGATTTCCTCATATCCTTTCTTGAAGATTTTATGAACTGACCACGCTTTGTGAACTTCTGGAATTTCCTCACAAGCATTGCAAGTTCCTGTCCAAGTTCTTTAGGGTCACCAAGACTGCAATCCGAGTCTTCTTCCTCATATGAGGAAACAGCCTTAGCCTTCAGCGCACGAGATCTTGAGTAGCTTGGTCCATACAGATCTCCCTTTTCTTCTTGTTGGAATTCATGAGTATTGAGTCTCTCAAGTATATCAGTGGGATCAAGCATCTTGTAGTCTCTTCGTTCTTGTATCATTAGAACCAGTGTGTCAAATGATGGATCAAGAGACCGTAGAAGTTTCTTCACAACTTCATGGTCAGTGATGTCTCTAGCTCCCAATGCTTGCAGTTCATTTGAGATGTGAGTGAGGCGATCAAAGGTATCTTGGCAGCTTTCATTTTCAAGCCTCTTGAAGCGATTGAAGAGATTGCGCACAAAATCGACACGAGAGTCACGTCGTGTTGAGACTCCCTCATTGACTTTGGACAGCCTATCCCAGATAAGCTTAGCTGTGCCCAAGGCACCCACTCTGCGACTGACCTTTGCTCCGATGACCACAAATGATATTCTTCGCTTGCGAGTCAAGTTGCTTGAACTTTTTCACATTAGCGGCAGAGATAGTAGCCGTGATGGTGGGAATACCATTTTCCACAATATACGAGAGATCATTGTGAATTGCCTAAAGATGCATTTGCATCATGGTCTTCCAGTAGGGGAAGTACTTTCCTTTGAAGGTAGGACATCCTGTAGTAACCTTGATCATACCTGCGGTAGACATAACTAATACTCCAGGCGGTTAAACCAAAATCACACAAAACAAGGGAGTACCTTGCTCTGATACCAATTGAAAGTGTGTTATATATATTGACTAGAGGGGGGTGAATAGGCAATTTTTACAATTTCATCACTCAGGAAATTCCTAGTGAGGAAAGTCCTCAGTCATGAACTAAGTGCAGTAGAAGTAGAACCAAACCAGGGGCGCAAAAACGTCTATAGTAAAGTACTCAGCGAGATTTCACAGATTCGGTTTGCACAGGTCACAAGTACACGATAAGCAGGTGAAGTCTAACTCGGGTGAATAATTTGAGGTTGAGGAATTTAGAGAAAGTCTTCAGACAAATTCTTCAAACAGTTCAGATGAGAGTCTTCAACATACAATTGAGGAAATGAGAGAGTAGAAGAAATAGAACCCGTAGCTTGATGAAGACAATTGTTGATGACCCGGTTCCAACTGCGGTGACAGTTGTACGTCTGGTTCGGAGCGGCTTGGTATTGCAACCAAAGAACACACAACCCCTACCATATCCTCCTTAAGCTCAAGACACAGTCCTCGCCCAACACTCGTGGTAAGTCTTCGGGGCAGACTTCCAAACCCTCACAAACTTGGTCGCCCGACGATCCACATATTAACTACTGGATGCTCTAGACCATGACACCTAGCCGTCTGGAGGATACACAATCCTCAAAGGTAACAGGCGTGGGTTCCACACAGGAACAACTTCTTCACTGATCCTCAATCACTTGGGTTTTTCGTTTGAGTTTGGTGTTTGGGGTATTTCCTCACTTGATGATTTTCTCTCGTAGACTCTCGGGAATTTGGGTTGCTCTAAATTAATAGTGTCAGTTTCTCTCAAAGCAGCCAACCAACAAGTGGTTGTGGGGGCGGCTATTTATAGCCTGGGAGCTTCCCGACATGATTTGACATAAATGCCCTTTAATAATATGACCGTTGGGTGGATAAGATCTATGAGAGGTGGCGCGTGGCGCGGCAATGGTCAGAACTTTCAATTGTAAAAGTCCTCATATCTCTCATATTCCTCACATTGAGGCTTTGGTAGATTTACGCTTGGGTTGAGCATCAAGAAAAAAATCGTTCTGTAGTTTTACCTCGACTCCCTTTAACGGTACGGTGTTCCTATGACTCAAGAGTAAAGAGAATGAAACAGAAAGAGTAAATCTTCACGCTTCAAAGTCTTCAAAGTGTTTTCTTCAGGACACACTGAATTCCACATCTTCAATATCTTCATGAGGAATATCATTTTCTTCGCAATTTCTTCGCGATCAAAGTCTTCAAGGAATGACCAAAGTCTTCACCCGAAGACATTCATTTTTAGGGGTCGATATTCGTCGAATAACTCAAACTCCTCAGCGACTTATAGAGCATGTGTACACTTACAAACATACCAGTGTTTTAACCTATAAGTCTTCAAACCACCAAAATCACTAAGGGGCACTAGAGGCACTTACAAATCCTACATGTCCTATTATTCTTGGTAGACCTTTCCTTAGAACAACTGGTGCAATTATTAACATGAAAGAAGGTAATATTAGATTCCATTTTCCATTAAGGAAAGGCATGGAGCACTTTCCTAGAAAGAAAATAAGATTACCTTATGAATCTATTAAGAGATCTACCTATGGATTGCATACCAAAGATGATAATACCTAGATCTATTGCATTATTCCTAGCTAGGGGCATTAAACAATAGCGCTTGTTGGGAGGCAACCCAATTTTATTTGTTTTGATTTTATTTTTGTTTCTGTTTTTGAGTGCTGCACATATTATTATATCTTGTAATAATTGTGTTTTCTTGTTTTAATTAGTGTATGAGCCAAGTAAGACCTTTGGGATAGTCTATGGTGCTTGCAAGTTGATTTTGCTGAGAAATAGAAACTTCCGCCCTCAGTCCATGAATTTTGTAAATTCACTGGGACGTGCTTTTCATCTATACTTTTTACACAATATTGGTTTAAAATTTCCCAGATCGTCCTAATGTTCCAGAATTTTTGAAGTTACAAAAGTATTTGAAGTAAACATATTGCTACAGACTCTTCTATTGTTGACAGATTCTATTTTCTTTGTGTTGCTTGCTTATTTTGATGAATCTATGGGTTGTATCAGGGGGGTATGAACCATGGAGAAGTTAGAATACAGTAAATATTACATAAATACAAAAAATAATGAGTTCACAACAGTACGTAAGTGGTGATTTATCTTTCTTATACTAATGAATCTCATGAGTTTTCTATTGAGTTTTGTGTTGTGAAGTTTTCATGTTTTGAGTAAGGATTTGATGGACTACGGAATAACGAGTGGAAAGAGACTAAGCTTGGGGATGACCAAGGCACCCCAAGCCATATTAAAGGATACCAAAGAGCCTAAGCTTGGGGATGCCCCGGAAGGCATCCCCTCTTTCGTCTTCAATCCATCGGTAAATTTACTTGAGGCTATATTTTTATTCACTACAAGATATGTGTTTTTCTTGGAGCGTCTTGTATGATATGAGTCTTTACTTTTTAGTTTGCCACAATCATCCGTGTTGCACACATCTTTTGAGAGAGACACACACACTGAATCGTGAATTTATTAGAATACTCTTTATGCTTCACTTATATCTTTTGAGCTAGGCAATGTTGCTCTAGTACTTCACTTATATCTTTTAGAGTACGGCGGTGTTGTGAAATTATTAGAACTCTCGTACTTCTCTTATATTATTTTGGGAGTTCTTTAAACATCATGGTAATTGGTTTAGGTTATGAATTTAGTCCTAATATAATAGGCATCCAAGAGGGATATAAAAAAACTTCCATATTAAGTGCATTGAATATGATGAGAAGTTTGATTCCTTGCATATAATTTTGAGATGTGAAGATGGTAATATGAGAGTCATGCTAGTAAGTAATTGTGAATTAGAAAAAAATACTTGTGTTAAATCTTGTTATTCCCTTAGCATGCACGTATGGTGAACCATTATGTGATGAAGTCGGAGCATGACTTGTTCAACGATTGTCAACCATTGTGTGGAGGTCGGGATCATGCGATGGTTAAATCCTACCAACCCTTCCCCTAGGAGCATGCGTCTAGTACTTTGCTTCGATAACTAATAGCCTTTTGCAATAAGTATGTGAGTTCTTTATGACTAATGTTGAGTTCATGGATTATATGCACTCTCACCCTTCCACCTTTGCTAGCCTCTCTAGTACCGCGCAACTTTCGCCGGTACATTAAACCCACTTTCCTCAAAATAATTGATACGTCCCAAATGTATCTATAATTTCTACTTGTTCTATCATCTTTTGGGTGACATTGTTATATGTTTTTCTACAGTTTTATATCATTTTACAAATATTTGGACTAACGTACTAACTCCGTGCACCCAGTGCCAGTTTCTGTCTGCTGATGTCTATTTTGTAGGGGGCTTTACCCAATTTTTCAAAGCCCAAAAATTCCAGAAAAAATATATAAAAAATCAGCGAAACAGAAGCTTCCGGATCACCGAAGATGGGCCACAAGGGGGCCAGGGGCCTCCCAGGCGGCCTGCTGGCGCGACCAGGCCCTAGGCCGCGCCAGGAGGTCGCCTGGGTGGGTCCCACCTCCTCCGGTGCCCTCCTTTGGCCTATATTTAGAGTCCCGAGAGGAAACCCTCGCATACTTTCTGGAATCGCGAATTTCTCAATCATTCCGCCGCCACAGCGCTTCCGAGATCGGGAGCGTTAGGAGACCTCTTCCCGGAACCCTGTTGGAGGGAGGATTGACCTCCGGGAGCTTCTCCACCGCCATGGACGCTTCCCGGACGTGCGGTGAGTAGTCCTCCTTGGACCATGAGTCCATGACCAGTAGCTATGTGATGTCTTCTCTCCAATCTTGTGCTTCAATGGTTAGTCCTTGTGAGCTGTCCTACATGATCAAGGCATCTATGTAATTCTCTTTCTATTGCTACGCTCAGTTTGTTGGGATCCGATGGATTATGAAATTATGTTCGGATTGTTATGAGTTATATATTTGATTATCCTTTTATATTATGTTCCTTAGTGATTCATGCATGTTCTTCATTGCTATTTATTGCTTTGGTCAAGTACTATATTGTAACTCCAGGAGAGAGTGTTATACATGATTGTGGGTTCATGCCCCTCGATGTCTACCTTGAGTGACAGAAACATGATACTAGGGGATGTTCTTGTTGCCACCAGGGAGAAAACAATGGTGCTCGTGACCAGGATTGTAAGGATTGTTTACCTTACGCATAGTTCGTTAATGCAGTTGTCCGTTGCTTTGAGTTTACACTTCGGGTGGGGCTCGCAACTTAATACCGGAGAGATGTTCTGGATAGATATCTCAAGGTGGATGATTAGTAAGTAGATGTTGATGAATAAATGGTCTACTTTTCTTGGCGTACTGTCCATTACTATTGAGCCTCTAACTATCAAGTACCATAATTAGCAGTGCGGTGCGATCAATAATTCGGTCAATTGCCGAACTGTGATTTGTTTACCCAAGCATAGTTGTTTGTCGTCTTTTGGGAGAGAGACAACACTAGCGCACATCATGTGACTCGATCCATATCACCATCATTGTTTACACCTCCATCATTTTCCGCTTTCATTTACTTTTCCGTTGCAATCGCTATTACCTTCCCGCTTGTGTTTTAATCCTTTGCAAACTACAAGGCCGGAGAGATTGACAACCTCTCTGTACTCGTTGGGAGCAAAGTTATTTGTTGTGTGTGCAGGTCCTCGTCTTCTACTAGCGCCAGGGTGGAAGACACCTACTTGTTGAGCCTAGGAGCCCTCGTGGTTCAATTAACCTTATAGTCTCTGTGTAAGGGAAATCTGCTGCTGACTACATCTCCACCTTCCACTTGGGGTAACCAACGAGGGGCGAGAAGTATATCCATCAGCTTGTCATCAATAACCACCATATATTTTCCTCAAAACAGCCACCGAACCTACCTATTATGGCATTTTCGTAGCCATTACAAGATATATTGCCATGCAACACCACCATCTCGTTTTTATGACACGCATCATCACTTCCATATTGCATAGAGTCATACTTTGTTCTAGTTATCGAGTTATAATCTTTTGAGTTGTAAGTAAATAAAAGTTTGATGATTTCCCATGTGAGAAAAGGATGATGGAAGCTATGATTCCCTCACAAGTTGGGATGAGTATCTGGACTTTACAAAAAAATAAAAGAGGCCGGTGAACCCACAAAAAAAGAGGCCAAAGAACCCACAAAAGAGAGAGAGATAAAAAAAGAGAAAAAAGGAAAAAAAATGAGAGAAAGAGAGAAGGGACAATGCTACTATCTTTTTCCACACTTGTGCTTCAAAGTAGCACCATGTTCTTCATGGAGAGTCTCCTATTTTGTCACTTTCATATAACTAGTGGAACTACATCTTTTGCAGGACCACTTAGTTTTCTTTTTGAGCTTTCATACACTTATAGCTCTAGTGCATTTGTTGCCTGGCAATCCCTACTCACTCACATTAATATCTATTGATGGTCATCTCCATAGCCCGTTGATATGCCTAGTTGATGTGAGACTATCTTCTTCCTTTCTTTTTGCAACCTCCACCACACTCTATTCCATCTATAGTGCTAAATCCTTGGCTCACGCTCATGTATTGCGTGAGAATTGAAAAGGTTTGAGAACATAAAGGTGTGAAACAGTTGCTAGATTTTCACCGGGGTTTTGCATGATTTAGATACTTTGTGCGGTGACGATGGAGCATAGCCAGACCATATGATTTTGTAGGGATAACTTTCTAAGACCATGCTATTTCGAAAGGAAGCAATTACCTTATTAGTATGCTTGAAGTATTATTGTTTTTATGTCAATATAGACTTGTATTTTGAGTCTTATGGATCTAAATATTCATGCCACAATAGAGAATATTACATGGATAAATATGTTAGGTAGCATTCCACATCAAAAATTCTGTTTTTATCATTTACCTACTCGAGGACAAGGAGGAATTAAGCTTGGGGATGCTTGATATGTCTCCAACGTATCTATACTTTTTTTATTGTTCCATGCTATTATATTATATGTTTTGGATGTTTTATATGCATTTTTATGTTGTTTTATATTATTTTTGGGACTAACCTATTAATCTAGAGCCTAGTGCCAGTTTTTGTTTTCCCATGTTTTAGAATATTGCAGATAAGGAATATTAAAAGGAGTCCAAAAGGAATAAAATCTCTAGAAAGATTTTTCTTGGACAAGAAGACACGCAACAGACTTGGAGTAGGGGGGAAGGAAATTGCCGGGAGTCCACAAGCCTGCAGGGTGAGCCCTGGGGGGTAGCCGCGCCCCTGGCTTGTGGGCCCCCTGCAGGTCTTCTAACCCTAATTCTTGGCCTATAAATTCCCAAATATTCCCGTATTGCCAAAGAGAGGAACGAAAATACTTTTACGCCGACTGGAACCTCTGTTCCCGAGAGATCCAATCTGGGAGCCTTTTTCGGTAATCTATCGGACAAGGAATTGATCATAGAGGGCATCTAAATCAACTCCATTGCCCCTCCGGTGATGTGTGTGTAGTTTACGACAGACCTACGGGTCCATAGCTAGTATCTAGATGGATTCTTCTCTCTCTTTGATCTTCAATAGCATGTTATTCATGATCTTCATGGAGATCTATCTGATGTAATACTCTTTTGCGGTGTGTTTGTCGAGATCCGATGAATTGTGAGTTTATGGTCAGATTGTCTATGAACGTTATTTGAGTCTCTTCTGAATTCTTATATACATGATTTCATATCTTTGCAAGTCTCTTCGAATTATTGGTTTTGTTTGGCCAACTAGATTGGTAATTCTTGCAATGGGAGAAGTGCTTAGTGTTGGGTTCAATCTTGTGGTGTCCTCACGCAGCGACAGTAGGGGTAGCGAGGCATGTACTGTATTGTTGCCATCAAGGGCAAAAAGACGGGGTTTTCATCATGTTACTTGAGTTTATCCCTCTACATCATGTCATATTACTTAATGCGTTACTTTTTTCTTCATGAACTTAATACTCTAGATGCAGGCAGGAGTCGGTCGATGTGTGGAGTAATAGTAGTAGATGCAGAATTGATTCGGTCTACTAGACACGGACGTGATGCCTATATGCATAATCATTGCCTTGGATATCTTCATAATTATTTATTTTTCTATCAATTGCTCGACAGTAATTTGGTCACCCACCGTATTATTTTCCTTTATGAGAGAAGCTTCTATTGAAACCTACTCCCCCCGGGTCTACTTTCCATATTATATTTTCAGACCTATAAACCAAAAATACCAAAAATACTTTCCTGTAATTTATTTACTTTTGTTTCCGCAATCTTTTATATCTATCTCTATCAGATCTCATCCTTGCAAATAACTCTGAAGGGATTGACAACCCCTTTATAGCGTTGGGCGCAAGTGTTAGAATATTTGTGTATGTACTACTACTGGGCCTTGCTTGTTCCTCCTACTGGATTGATACCTTGGTTTTCAACAAACTCAGGGAAATACTTATCTACTTCGTTGCCTCACCCTTTCCTCTTCAAGGGAAAACCAACACAAGCTCAAAAGGTAGCAAGGACCTAATAGGACTATAGGTGGCGCACCAGCCCTTAGTGTGCTGGTGAGGTCAGCCCAATAATCTATTTAGGCCAAAGGAAAAATAAAAGGAAAAAGGGAAAAAGGAAGGAGGTGGACAAGTGCGAAGGGAGTCGTCCACCAGACCGAATTGGAGGAGGACTCCTCCCCCTTTGCTTGGCCGAACCCTCCTACTTTGAGTAGGAGGCAAGGCAATCCTCCCTCTTGTTCCACCTATATATAGTGGAGGTTTCAGAGGCTTTTTGCAACCCCAAGCCATTGTGCAGCCCTCTCTCCCTACACCACTTCGTGACACCCTGTAGCTTGTTCGGTACGGCACGACGAAGCCCTGCTGGAGTAGCTCCACCACCATCACCGCCACGCCGTCGTGCTGCCGGATAATTCACCTATCTCTTCATCTCTCTTGCTGGATCAAGAAGGCGGAGATTGTCATCGAGCTGTACGTGTGCTGAACATGGAGGTGTCATCCCTTCGGTACTAGATTGGAACAGAGTTTGTGGGATGCTTGCGATTTGGATCGCAAAGACGTTCGACTACATCAACCGCGTTACTTAACTCTTCCCGCTTAGCGATCAACAAGGGTATGTGGATCCGATATCCCCTCTCGTAGATGATCATCACTATGATTGGTTTTGCGTGTGTGTAGTATTTTTTTGTTTCCCATGCGACGTTCCCCAACAGTTGTTGCCGCCAATGTCAGCTGCCGTAACTACCCTTTTGGTGGTTGCAGCCTCTCTGTCAGAGATTACGGTCACACTCATGGATGGTGTGAGCCCGTTCATGTCTGATGCGGCTGCGCTCAGGCCACAGTGGGTTGCTGAAGTTGCCATCATGACGCGGATCCACATCCCCATCTTTCACCAGCGATGTTTGAACAGTATAGTGGTCTTTGGGAGCAAGTGTGATTGTGTGGTTAATACACCGACGGTGGACTATAGTCGATGAACCTTCCGACGTATGCCATATATGAGGATTGGCCCAAGATGTTTTATACCACATCACACATGTTTCATGATCATGAACTGTTTGCGATGTACTTGCTTTTCATATATTTTTTGAAAAAATGAGGTTACATCAGCAATTGAAGGTGTTTGGATTGCAATAATATTTATCTGCAATGAACATGCAACTATAGGAGTGTATATTAAAATATGGAATTATTCAGGGTTGTTTAGGCCTTTATAAACATTTAAAAGATTTTTTTTAGATATTTCATGTGGATAGTTCAAATATGAATTGCAGTTAAGCACATGTTAGAGTGCACCTGAATAGGTTGAAAATCATATATGTGTCACTAGATACATGTTTGGTCTCATGCAAGAAACGGGAATGAATTTCAAACCTCTCGGTATTTTGGCTCGGCCATAGACATTGAGAATCCATGTTTTCATTTTTCAGTAAATCCAAAGCTTCTTAGAAATTCATGAAACCTTGCATGGTGTCATGACATGGTCATGTGTGTTGTGGTAAAAACATTGCCCAATTTGGCACAAGTTTTGGCAAAAACCTCTTACAAACCGAAGATTGTTACAAGAAGCCATGTGGTTCTGATAGGGAACGTTCACCTTTTACGTGTGAAATAACATCCGCTCTCTCTTCTCATGTTGAATTTATTTCTAGAGTAACCATAGAGCAACATGAGTGTCGTGCTAAACTATGGAAGTTTCCACGGTTTGTTTGGCCTTTTTAATACATAAATTGAGCTTTCTAGCCATTTAATATGCATAATTTAAATTTGAACTACAATCACAAGGTCCAACACATGAAAATTGGTTGAAAAATCATAACTATGTCCCTGGATGCATGATTAGGTCCCACACAAGAAATGTGAATAAATTCCAAACATCTCAGCGTCTTGGCTCAGCCGCAAACATTGGGAAACTTGGTTTGTAAATTCCTCCAAATCCAAAACCCGTCATAAATTCATGAAACTTGCGCATGGTGTCACGACCTTGCCTATTGTGTGTTGTGGTAAAAAGAATTGCCCAATTTTGGACAAGTTGGCACAAGCCTCTTAAAAACCGGAGATTCTCAGAAGAATGCCATGTGGTTCCTAGAGGGAACGTTCCCCATTTATGTGTGAAACACAATCTGCCGTCTCTTCTCACTTTGAGTTTATTTCTAGAGTCGCCATAGAGCAACATGATTGTCGTGCTAAACTATGGAATTTTCCACGGTTCGTTTGGCCTATTTAATACATTAATTGTGTTTTCTAGGCATTTAATATGCATAATTCAAATTTGAACTATAATCACAAGGTCCGGTGCATGAAAATTGGATGGGAAATCATATGTGAGTCACCGGTTGCATGTTTAGGTCTCATGCAAGAAATGGATGAATTTCACATATCTTAGTGTCTTGGCTCAACCACAAAAATTGAGAAACTTGGTTTTGAAATTCACATAAATCCAAAACTCATCACAAATTCATGAAACTTGGCATGGTGTCATGATAAGGGCACACATATGCCTTGGTAAAGAATTGTCCAACTTGGACATGTTTTGACACAAGCCTCTTAAAAACTGGAGCTTCTCACAAGAAGCTTTGTGGTTAAGATAGGTAACATGCACATGTCACATTTGCAGGTGAAACGACATTCGATGCCTCTTCTCTCCTTGATTTTTTTATAGAAACAACATAGACAAATAGGTGCAAAGTACAAAATATGAATAAATTAAGGGATCATCTATCTTTTATACATTAATAGAGTTTTTGTCCATTTAATGTGCATAATTCAAATTTGATGGACAATCACAAGGTCGAGTGCACCAAAACGGGTTCAAAAATCATATATGTGTCCCTCGATGCATGTTTGGGTCCCACACAAGAAAATGGGAATGAATTTCAAACATCCCAGTGTCTTGGCTCGACCGGAAACATTGAGAAACATGGTTTTTAAATTCCCGTAAATTCAAATGTTATTAGAAATTCATGAAACTTGGCATGGTGTCATGATAAGGAACACATATGTCATGGTAAAAAATTCAACTTGGACATGTTTTAGCACAAGCCTCTTACAAACCGGATCTTGTCACAATAAACTATGTTGATTTGATAGGGAACATGCATATCACATCTGCGGGCGAAACGACATCCGATGCTTCTTCTCTCCTTTATTTTTTTTCTAGAAACAACATATACCTATAGGTATGTAGTGCAAAAATATAAAATTATTAAGGGTTCATCTCACTTTTTAATACACTAGTTGAGTTTTCAGTGCATTCAGTGTACATAATTCAAATTTGAACTACACTCACAAGGTCTATGTTGGGCAGGGCCTCGCCATATAGCTCAAATATGGTGTCCTATTTTTTGTGTCCACTTTGAGAGAAGGCGCAAACATTAACAGCCAACAAAGGCATTTTGGAATTAAAAGTTGTTACATTACCATCACAAACAGGCGTATTATTTATAAATCATGGACGTTCTACTCACCATTTACGAGTTGCCACGTCTCACACTTTGTATTGGCAATAAATCATGGATGTTCTACTCACCATTTATGTGTTGCCACGCGTCACACTTTGTATTGGCTAGGAAGTAGCACACGGACAGGTGTTTGAGGATGATAGGCGCGAGAGAAATCTTCTCCATGCTCATCAGGGAGGCGTATCCTTTGACCAACATCGTAAATGTTTTAGTGTCAATACAATATGCAAACCGAGGACAGTAGTTCCTTCGCTACTAAGCCAAGTCAAAATCTGGCGCGAAGGATTTTTTTCATTGCATCATCACAAATGTTTGTGTATGATGACCCATGTGCTTAGTGCATACAATGAGTTTTGATTTGTATGTGTCATATTGGGTAAATTGCCATTTGTCAAATTGGAAATATTAACATTTATCGATCTAGTAACATTGACATTTAATGTCATTGTAACATCGACATTTGTCAAATTTTGGAGGAAGAAAATTACTATTATAGTGCAATTTTGCAAATGAAATTTAGTAAACATAGATTTCATTCGTAGATTAAGTAGTTGTCTTTGTACAAAATAGTTCAACTCGACAACCGAACCGCACAAGCTTTTACCTAATTTTTGTCAACCATGTACTGAAATAGATAGTTCAACTATATATACTAGATAATTTAAAGTACGTGGTACAGTTCAACCATATATATAGTTAGATGAACTGAGCAAAATAGCCTCTAAATACTACTATGGAGAGGCTTTGTACTACTTCCTTCCAGCAGCCTCTCCATTGCCAAGCGCTTCCAGTGAGAGGCAGAGGAGGAGGAGCCTACCGACAAGCTGGAGGAATCCATTTTGTCGACTGCTCCTGCTGACCTCTGCTACTCCTAATGCGCCTCCTCGAAGTGGTGAGACTCAACATAGATCTCTTCAGTACGCACCACAGCTGCAGCCACGACGTCGTTGAGCCTCTTGCTCGACCTGACACTCCTCCTCCTCATGTAGGAAGTTGATGTAGTGTGAGATGCCATTGACGCAAAAAGCTGAGCGACTGGGCTTCGGTGGCGGCCTTCTCCTCCACCCTTTGGGTCGTGGTGCTGGAGTAGGTGATGGACATGGCGTATGATGATGGGATGGAGGCTAAAGCGTCCGATGGTGTGGTGGCGGCCAAGGCAGCCGCTGGTGGCGTGGCGACAACTACGACTGACGATGGGGTGGCGGCCATGGCGGTGGTTGGAAGCATCTGCCTTCAGGAAAAGGTGGTGGAGCATATGTTGAGTGGCGTGCGCACACCCAACAAGGATGCCACACACACCACATGCTTCTGGGTACTGCGGCACTGATGTGGTGCAGCCTCCCAACTGGAGTTGTCCTCTGTGAGAATGGTGGAGCAACAATGACGGACAGATGCCATTGGCGTTTGGAGGAGAAGCAAACTAGAGAAGTTGCGGGCACAGTTAAGCATTATGGGTTTGGGGCATTTCGGCTATCCAAGAAGGTGGCCAAGCATTGGGGGTTTGGGGAATTTCGGCGAGCCAGGCAGGAAGCTTGCGTGAGAACCTGCATGGTGGCACGGGAACAGGAAGGCCAAAACAAATGCATGTGCGATCTCGTTTGCCTTCTGTTACATAGCAAACGACCGTTCTGTATGCACAATCACGAATCGCACTATGCATGAGGCGGTTGAGGCAGTCACGGTGCGCTCTGCTCGCGTTTGTGCGCGCGCCCTATCGGCGTCCCTCTACGTGCGAACGATCACGTGCGTTTGGGGCGCCATATGCATACGGTTCCGTCGCACCCAATGCCACCATGGAGTTATAAGTGCTCCACCATGAAGTTAAGCGCTGCAAAAACTGCCATGCGGACATGCTGAAATTCTAGGCCCTGTGGTGCCCACCCATTTATTACCACTGACATTTACCTTCATCTCTTCCACCTTCTTAAGGCGCCACACAATAGAAGAAGCACACCCTCGATGAAGAATAGAGAGAGGATGCACATCACTTCATCGCTTCAACCTTCCAGCGCGGATCCAATGGTAGCTGCCAGACCTGAGCGGAAGTTCACCATTATTGTCAAAGTGGACACCCACAACAGAAGGATGAACCTCTCAGTGGTGTACACCAACGACTCGGTTGTGGTGGAGAACTCCATCAACACTATGGAGCAGCTTCTTGCTGAGCATGACAAGTACAGAGTGGTCGACTTCGACCTCGAGTACACAAACGGTCGTGTCAGCTATGATCAGAAGGTTGTCGTGCCTAGTTGTGTGTGCGCCATCATGTTCTTGTCTACTAGTACTGACTGGCACAAGGCATTGCGAGCATTTCTCCAGGTTCGTCAACAGTCCTGACTACAGGTTCGCAATAGTGGACACCACCAACGATCTAAAGGTGCTCAAGACTTTGGGCTTGTCCTGCCGAAAGCTTGTCAACATACAAGGTTAGTATAGGGTCTGGGGCAGTGAGAAGAGGAAGCAAAAGAACTCCCTTTTTGACCTCACCACAACCATCATTAACACCTACCACAAAGACATGAAGGCTTAGTGCGACAAGTAAAAATTTGTCTAGCACAAGCTTGGGTGAACGAACTGGATGAAGAATAGGTCAGGTGCGTGTCCAAGGACGCGTACAGAAGCTATGAGATGTACATGAGGATCTGTGACATGAGGAAGTACCTCCTTCCTACAAACAGCGAGGGATAGCCACAAGCAGAGCAGTGGCGGCAACCATCGTCAAAAGAACAATATGATTTGATGATCATCTACTTCTTGTAAATGTATATTGAGGAATGTACATGTGTTGTGTAGACACTTATGTAATGGGATGTTCAAGTTGGTTATGCAACAATGTTGGTGTTCTATAGATAGAGCATAGATGTTCTGCAAACAGAGCAAATCACACCTCGTATGATTGTTTAGTAGCACCGTCTACCCACAACACATACAACTTGTCAGGATGAATCGTTTGGGTTATTATTGGTCTTCTTGCACAATTCTGATGAATGACCTCGTTGCCGAGTATCACATACACCTTCTTATGCTAACTCATTTGTGTTCTGATGGATTAGTGCAAACAGTTTATCCGAGTGAACTATATGACGTACTTCGCACGCATATGTATTTTGTTAACCGTTTCTATTATCTCGGCTAATCGCAAATAGTTCATAAGAAACAACTCTATGCCATGTATCGCGTATGTAAGTATTTTCCAAATCATATTTGATGGATCTGCCATCGCACATAGTTCTTTTTATTGGCGAGGGAGCAAGAACTATACCTATTGTCATTCATGGATTACACACAGTTTGGTCGAAGGGTCTCTGATTCTGGTCTTAGGACCTTCCTGCAGTAGTGTATGCCATGGTATTTGACAAACTTCATGATTGTCAACATGGACAAAGACCGCCTTTTCATGCCCTACTATCCGAAGTAAGTCATTTTGTCTAGCTAGATTGCATACTTATTCCATACAATCTCATTATGCATGCTTCCAATAAAACCATTAACTTGACTATTTACGTAGAGAACATTGCGTCCTCATCATTGTTACCCTGAAGTTCACCGAAAATTATTTCTTGGATTTGACGAGGAAAGTGAAAAAGACTACGGAGGCATTAAGAAGGTCTTGGAAGAAGCACTTTTTGAGTATACCAGCCAAGAAGGAGTGATCAGAGAGGGATATCAGAAGTTTGAAAATTTAAAGCAGCACGCTTTGGCCACAAAACTGGCTTTTTTCATGTAGCAACTCGAAAACAGTGATATAGACGGCTACTATGTCCTCCACCACATGGAGGAGTACATATGGGAAGGAGAACACCTTAAAAATAACTCAGACATCATCACATGAGGGAAGAAAATGCATAAAATTAGCCCGGGAAATAGCAGAGATGAGTTTAGACGCATCCAGGTGAAGTTTGCTACCATCCTCAACAAGGATGTCATCGACCATGCCGGGGGTTTCAACGACGGCACAACTAACGGACCAGATGAGATAAAAGCTCACCTTCAGAAGCAGGAGCGTGATGCTGATTGTCATGTGTCTCTCGTGGATCTCTTGAATAAATACGTTAATGATCCTTATGCCGGTATGTAATAGGATAGTGTCAGCTACCTATGTTGTTGGTTCTACAATACTACTAGCTCAGTCAGCTACATGTGCGTGATTATGTGTTATCGTACTTTAAAACTTGACTAGATGTCTTAACTAATTGTTTAAGAACTATGTATGTCATTACATAGTTATCTTGAATGTCTTTGCATTGTTTTTACTTGTTACCTTATTCTGCCATGCAAACATTGATGTTTCCTGCTACCGTGGCAGCGATTTTCTAATGCTTACGAATTTAGTAATGGTGTGCCGAGAAGCTACGACAGCTGTAATGTTATTTAGTATTTGTGACATTGGAATAATGTGGACACCATAGATACATATCATAATGCTGGTGTACACCTTAATCCTATGCCATATGTATTCCAAATACTGTCGGCATAGGCTCCAACACCAACACTATTTTTAATTGTGGCGCCATGTTTGTGGCGTCGGCCGTTGACACGAGCAAGGCCATTTTTTTCATGCCATAGCTAGGATTTTCTGCACTATTGATGTTCCCCTCTACCTCTACAATGAGAGTGCCATCAAGATTGCTGACAACCCAGTTCAACACTCAAAGACAAAGCACATTCAGATTCGTCATCGTGTTCTTCGTGATCATGTGTTGAAGGGTGGCATCATCACCGACCACGTGAATACTAAAGAGCTATTGGTTGATATCTTCACTAAGCCCTTGGATGAAAAGAGATTTTCCATGTTGTCATGTGAGCTAAATATCTTAGAATCTTTGAATGTTCTTTAAAAGGACACACATCAAACCTTATGCAAAATTGATGACTTAGATGTGCAACACATGAAGTAACATTTTTGTTCAACCAATGAAGAATAATCCTCTAAGTGTTAAGAAACCAATGAAGATTTTGATTCTCAGAACCCGGTAACAATTGTATGTAGTGTATGAAATCATCATAGTTCTTATACAGTGGGATACGCCACCGCCTATTGTTGAAATTCTTCAAATTTGAGCTTTTTTTCATCTGCAAAGTCTTCAACTTTTCAATTTCATCAAAAAAATTAAAATGGTGTCAAAATCTGTAAATTCTTCATTTGAGGTTTCTCTTCATTGACTAGATGTATATACATATATTTGAGTTTTTCAAGGTCCTCAAACGCATTCACTTAGAGCTAATTCCTCAAGTGGATTTTTTTCATCTAAGTGATTGTGATCGGTCCCGTTCCCCCTCTATGCAAAAGTCAGCCGAGTCTATTCTCAAATTCTTCATATGCATTCTATTTGACTCTTGTTTAAAGTCCCCGCTGTGTCCCAATTAGATGAAGAATTAGCGAACAAAACATTAAAATTTTCTTATAATTTTTTTGTGGTTGCCGCTCAAACCTCTCCCACTTCCATATCCGCAATTAAAAATTCACCCATGATCTTCACTATCTACACTACATAGTACGTCAGTGACACATGTCGTTAGGATTGCAAGAGCCGGGGGAATGAACGTCCAAAATCTTCAACTCTTCAGTTTTTCACGTCCCTATATATACCCATCCACTTTCACACTCTCCCACTTCCTCACTCGACCTCAACCTCACTCACATAGCTCTCAAGCTCAAGACCTAGAGCCGCCGCTAAAATTCATTGCCACCGGACAGGAAGAGCTTGAGTGCCTTGAATTCTTCAACTTTGTAATTACGTCGGCCACGGATTTTCTCACTCTGCCACCGTCATAGCTGTCTTTCGCCACCGAGTTAAGGGGCGGGGGATTTGAACTACCAGCTTCTATCTTCTAACTCTTCAGTTCATCGTGTTCCTTCCAAAGGGTAATTAAAATATAATTTTACTAGCCTATTTGACCTTTATCTTCCCAGAAAATCATCAAAAATTGTTTATTCTTCAGAAATCCATCTCCTAAGCAATTTCAATCTGCGCAATCTTGCTTTATATATCTAAGTTATGATTTTTTTTCAAGATTCCTCAGTTGTGTGGATTGTGAAATCTACACAACTCTAGAACCTAAGTCAAGATCACTTGGTGAAATTCTTCAAGACAAAAATGGTCAAATTTCACAACTTGAGATATTTTTGAAAAAATTCTAAATACGCATATGACCTCTCCAAATTCATGGCACCTCTTCTCCTTTCACGGGTACACATGTTAGCTGACGAATATATATGTTCCCATCACCTTAATTAATTTGCAGCATTCCTTGAAGAAAAATTGCACACATCTTTAGAATCCTGAAAAGTACAAAGTCCTCGAGTTAATAAAATGGTTGATAAAAGGCCTCACAAAGGTGGAAAGAAACGGGAAGAAGGGACTCCTTATGAAATTCATAAAAATTGTTTGTAGGCTATTGCACGCCTGATGAAGCAGTTCATGGCAAGGAGACAAAGAAACAACGTGAAACACATTTGCAAAAGATCTAGAGATATTGGGCTAAAGAGTGAAAAGAATACAAATTCTCCATGCATAAATACATGAAAGAACTTGCTATCAAACCTCCTTGTTCAAGACCTCCTTTGGCACATGGCCAAAGAGCTCGCACCACAAGCGTCAAGCTAAACTTCAGAAGCAAGCAGTGAAGCAGTTGCAAAATTCAACAGAGACTCACGGGCTTCGATTGATGCATCTGGTAGTGGAAGTGCACCTAAGAAAGCGATGCCAAAGAAATCGGTTGTGAAGAAGAAGTCTCGAGCTTCAATGCCCTCACGGCTAACTTCCTCAACAACTGCAAAGTCTTTAGTTCTCCCTCCTCCAACAAATTCTTCAAAGAATGTACGCATACCCACAATTGCCACAACTTCATATACTGCTGTCTCATGACCCATAGGTATAGGGGCTCAATCATAGTCCATTCGATAAGTAAGAGTGTCGAACCCAACAAGGAGCAGAAGGAGATGATACGCAGTTTTCAGCAAGGTATTCTCTACAAGTGATGTGAGTAATAGTGGTAGATAGTTTTGTAGCGAGATAATTGGTAGAAAATAACAAGTAACAAAAGTAGCAAGTGAGCAGAAAGGTGGCCCAATCCTATTTGTAGAAAAGGAAAATCCTGGAAGTTCTCTTATATAAAGGAAAACGCTCCCGAGGACACATGTGAATTTCCATCTAGTCAAGTTCATCATGTTGAGTTGATTCACGTTCATTACTTTAATAATTTGATATGTGGGTGGACCGATGTTTAGGTTCTATTCTTACTTGAACAAGCAACCTACTTATGAGTACCCCCTCTCACAAGCATCCGCAACTACAAAAGAAGACTTAAGATAAATCTAATCATAGCATGAAATATGTGGATCCAAATCAGTCCCTTAAGAAATAATGCATAAACTAGGGTTTAAGCTTCTGTCACTCTAGCAACCCATCATATACTTATTACTCTGCAATGCCTTCCCTTAGGCCCAAGTATGGTGAAGTGTCATGTAGTCGATGTTCACATGACACCACTAAAGGAAGCAACAACATACATATCATCAAAATATCGAATGAATACCAACGTGAAATGATTATATAGAAATACTTCTCCCATGTCCTTGAAAACAAAAGAAACTACTCACAAATCATCACCATGTTCAAGACTACAGGTATAATAAATATGATAAAGGATCTGAACATCTTATCTTCCACCAAGTAAATCAACTAGCATCAACTACAGGATGTAATCAACACTACTAGTAACCCACAGGAACCAATCTGAGGTTTTGGGGCACAGATTGATCAAAAGAGATGAACTAAGGTTTGAGATGAGCTAGTTGTGGTGAACATGTTGATGAAGATTGATCCTCCCACGAAGGAGGAAGCGTTGGTGATGACGATGGATTCAACACCCCCCCCCACAAACACACAGAGGGAAGTTTTCGTGGTAGAATCTTTCTATGGGAGAGCAAAAGGGCATCTTCACAGGTTTCGCCCTCGAGACAGCAGTGCTTCATCCCCAAAGTATCTTCTTATTTTTTCTAGGTCAAAACCCATAATATAGCAGAAGAGGGGGCAGAGGACCTGGGAGGTGGCCATAAGCCATCAGGTCGCGCCCAGGGGGGTGGGCGCGTCCTATTGGCTTGGCACCAACAGGTGGCCCCCTTCGGCACTTCTTTGCTCCATAAATTAAAATATATTCCACAAAGAATCCTCATGAAGTTTTAGGTCATTTGGAGTCTAGAGAATTTTCAGCCTTTTCTTGGTTTTCACGTACATAATTCTTGTTCCCAGCAATTTCTCTCTTTGTGATGTACCTTGTAAATTCAGAGAGAAAATGCATAAGAATTGTATCATAAAGTAGAATAATGACCAAGACTAATATAATTATCAATAACAAATCATGATGCAAAATGGACGTATCAACTCCCCCAAGCTTAGACCTCGCTTGTCCTCAAGTGAAACCTTAATTCGATAATAATGGCTGATACGTCTCAAACGTATCTATAATTTTTGATGGTTTCACGCTTTTATCTTGTCTTCTTTGGTTGTTTTATGTACCTTTTATATCTTTTTTGGGACTAACTTATTAATTCAGTGTCAAGTGTCAGTTCCTGTTTTTTCCGTGTTTTTGACTCTTTTCAGATCTGATTTTGGAACAGAGTCCAAATGGAAGAAAAACCCCGAAATGCGTTTTCCCGAATGGAAGAAGATCACGGGGCCTTTGGGCCAAGCCAGGTGGGCTCCATGGAGCCCACAAGCCCCCACTCCGCCTCTAGGGGGAAGCGGCAGTGACAGGGCTTGTGGCCTCCCTGGCCGCCCCCTGACATAGATCCTTGGCCTATATATTCGCAAATATTCCGCAAAAAAACAGGGGAGCCTCGAAAATACTTTTCCGCCGCCGCAAGCTTCCGTTTCTGCGAGATCTCATCTCGAGACCCTTCCTGGCACCTTGCTGGAGGGGACTTTGGAGTTGGAGGGCTTCTTCATCATCATCATCATCGCCCCTCCAATAACTCGTGAGTAGTTCACTTCAGACCTACGGGTCCGTAGTTAGTAGCTAGATGGCTTCTTCTCTCTTGGATCTTCAATACAAAGTTCTCCATGATCTTCATGGAGATCTATCCGATGTAATCTTCTTTGGCGGTGTGTTTGTCGAGATCCGATGAATTATGAATTTGTGATTAGATTATCTATGATATATATTTGAGTCTTTGCTGATTTCTTATATGCATGATTTGATATCCTTGTAAGTCTCTCTGAGTCTTGGGTTTTGTTTGGCCAACAAGATCTATGATTCTTGCAATGGGAGAAGTGCTTGGTTTTGGGTTCTACCATGTGGTGACCTTTCCCAGTGACAGTAGGGGCAGCGAGGCACACATCAAGTAGTTGCCATCAAGGGTAAAAAGATGGGGTTTTTATCATTGGTTTGAGATCATCCCTCTACATCATGTCATCTTGCTTAAGGCGTTACTCTGTTCTTATGGACTTAATACACTAGATGCATGCTGGATAGCGGTCGACGTGTGGAGTAATAGTCGTAGATGCAGAAAGTATCGGTCTACTTGTTTTGACGTGATGCCTATAGATATAATCATTGCATATATATCATCACGACTTTGCGCGGTTCTATCAATTGCTCGAGAGTAATTTGTTCACCCACCGTCTACTTGCTTTCATGAGAGAAGCCACTAGTAAACACTACGGCCCCCGGGTCTATTCACATCCATCGTTTACACCTCCGCTTTTACTTTGCTGTGTTACTTTGTTGCTTTCAGTTCTCACTTGGCAAACAATCTATAAGGGATTGACAACCCCTTCATAGTGTTGGGAGCAAGCTTTTGTGTTTGTGCAAGATCTTGAGATACTACTCCACTAGATTGATACCTTGGTTCTCAAACTGAGGGAAATACTTACCGTCGCTGTTCTACATCACCCTTTCCGCTTCAAGGGAACACCAACGCAAGGCTCCAAGGCCACGGGGGAAATCCTTTGCATACTTGCCTAGGAAGTCTCTTAAGGCGTAGCCACAGCTGAAGGATTCCTGGTGCTGTTGACACACCTATTTCTGGCGCCATTGGAAGGACTTTTGTGCATTAGCATAGCTGACACCAGAAGCATTTCTGGCGCCGTTGCCGGGGAGGAGGATCTCTTGCCGAGGAAGATCAAGACAAGAATAATCTCCCGTCAACACGCCAATTTCTGGCGCCGTTGCCGGGGAGGAGAAATCAAGATCTATCTAAGTAGGTCTCACAAACACTTCTCTTGCATTTACTTTTGTTGCCAGTTGCCTCTCGTTTTCCTCTCCCCCACTTCACATTTTCCGTTTTCATTTGCCTTTCTCCTTCACCGTTTTCTTTTGCCTTTGCCGTTTTCCTTTGCCGGTTCTCTTGCTTGCTTGTGTGCTTGTTTGTTTGTTGAAGTCATCATGGCTGAAAACACCAAACTTTGTGACTTCTCGAGCACTAATAATAATGATTTTATTAGTACTCCGATTGCTCCCGCCACTAGTGCGGAATCATATGAAATCAACGCAGCTTTGCTGAATCTTGTTATGAAAGAGCTATTCTCTGTCCTTCCTAGTGAATATGCCGCATCCCATCTCAATACCTTCATTGAGCTTTGTGATATGCAAAAGAAAAGAGATATAGATAGTGATGTGATTAAGTTGAAACTTTTTCCTTTCTCGTTGTGAGATCGCGCAAAAACTTGGTTTTCTTCTTTGCCTAAAAATATTATCGATTCTTGGGATAAGTGCAAAGATGCTTACATATCCAAGTATTTTCCGCCGGCTAAGATCATCTCCTTACGTAACGATATCATGAATTTCAAGCAACTTGATCATGAACACGTTGCACAATCTTGGGAGAGGATGAAGCTTATGATTAGAAATTGTCCCGCTCATGGCTTGAGTTTATGGATGATTATACAAATCTTTTACGCTGGCTTGAATTTCGCTTCTCGCAATATCTTGGACTCTGCCTCAGCTGGAACGTTCATGGAAATCACGTTAGGAGACGCTACAAAACTCCTAGACAATATCATGACCAACTACTCTTAGTGGCACACTGAAAGGTCGCCTGCTAGCAAAAAGGTGCACACTATAGAAGAGATTAACTCTCGTAGTGCTAAGATGGATGAGTTGATGAATTTGGTTGCTAGTAGAAACGCTACCGTAGATCCTAATGGCATGCCACTATCTTCTTTGATTGAGAGTAGCAACGCTAGTTTGGACGTGAATTTTGTTGGTAGGAACAATTTTGGCAACAACAATGCTTTTAGAGGAAACTATGTTCCTAGGCCTTTTCCTAGTAACTCCTCTAACAATTCTGGCAATTCCTACAACAACACTTATGGAAATCACAACAAATTACCCTCTGATTTAGAGAGTAATATCAAATAGTTCATCAACTCCCAAAAGATTTTCAATGCGTCCATAGAGGAAAAACTACTCAAAATTGATGATTTGGCTAAGAGCGTTGATAGGATGTCTTGTGATATTGATGCTTTGAAAGTTAGATGCGCTCCTCCCAAGATCAACTTGGATGAAACTTTGAAAGCTATGCGTATCTCCATGAATGAGAGCAAAGAAAGAACCGCCCAAATTCGCGCTAGACATGAATGGTTTAAAAGGGTGCGTTCTAGTGATGCAAATCACAAAGATCTTAAAGTGCTTGGTGTGTCACCTCTTGAATCTTTGTTTTCGCGTGTCAAACCTACTTATGGAGGGGCTGGATATGAATCCACTTTGGTTGAAAAACGCCCCAATGATTCGGAGTCCACCTATCTTGATGATAAAGGTGTGAAGAGTGGAATAGAAGAAGTCAAAATTTTGGGTAGTAATGAAACTCCCACTTTGGATTTCAAGGAATTCAATTATGATAATTTCTCCTTGTTTGAATGCATTTCTTTGATGCAATCCATTGCAAACTCTCCACATGCTTATAGCCAAAGTAAAGCCTTTACCGCAGATATCGTAGATGCTATGATGAAATATCTTCAAGAGAAGCTCGAACTAGAAGTCTCGATACCTAGAAAACTTCATGATGAGTGGGAACCTACTATCGAAATCAAGATCAAAAACTATGAGTGCAATGCTTTGTGTGATTTGGGTGCTAGTGTTTCCGCGATTCCAAAGTCTTTATGTGATATTCTTGGTTTTCATGAGATTGAAGAGTGTTCTCTTAATTTGCATCTTGCAGATTCTACTGTCAAGAAACCCATGGGGAGGATCAATATTGTTCTTATTGTTGCAAATAAGAACTATGTACCAGTGGATTTCATTGTACTTGACATAGATTGTACTCTTTCATGTCCCATTATTCTTGGTAGACCATTCCTAAGGACTATTGGTGCTATCATCGATATGAAGGAAGGGAATATTAGATTTAAATTTCCTTTAAAGAAGGGCATGGAGCACTTTCTAGAAAGAAAATAAGATTGCCTTATGAATCTATGATGAGGGCTACCTATGGTTTGAGCACCAAAGATGACTATACGTGATTTCATCAACTTTCGCCTAGCTAAGGGCGTTAAACAAAAGCGCTTGTTGGGAGGCAACCCAACGAATCTATCCCTTTTCTTTCTGTTTTGTGTTTCCCACACTTTCATAATTCTGTTATGATTGTGTTTTTTGTGTTTCTTTTTGCGTTTGTGCCAAGCAAAACCGTTATGATTACTCTTGGGGATGATCGTTTGGTCATGCTCGAAAAGACAGAAACTTTCTGCTCACGAAAAGAATTTTCATTTTTTTCCATAAGAGCTTTTGAGTTTATTCTTTTTGCTAATGATGTCTATGCAAATTATTCAGACTGTCGTAAGTTTTCAGAATTTTTGAAGTACCGGAGGTATACGAAATATACAGATTGCTACATACTGGTCTGCTGTTAACAGATTTTGTTTTTGTTGTGTTGGTTGGTTATTTTGATGAAACTATGGATAGTATCGGGGGGTATTAGCCATGGAAGATTGAAAGTACAGTAACCCAACATCAGCACAAGTATAATTTAAGATTGCTATAGTACCTAAGGAAGTGGTGGTTTTCTTTCTTGTACTAATGTTATCATGAGTTTCTGTTTAAGTTTCGTGTTGTGAAGTTTTCAAGTTTTCGGTGAAGTTCTTATGGACAAAAAGATAAAGAGTGGCAAGAGCTCAAGCTTGGGGATGCCCAAGGCACCCCAAGAGATTCAAGGATGCCGTAAAAGCCTAAGCTTGGGGATGCCCCGGGAAGGCATCCCCTCTCTCGTCTTCAATCCATCGGTAACATTACATGGGGCTATATTTTTATTCACCACATGTTATGTGTTTTTGCTTGGAATGTCTTGTATCGTAGGAGTCTTTTATTTTTGTTATGTCACAATCATCCTTGCTGCACACCTAGAGAGAGAGACATGCACACACCGTGATTTTGTCGAGCTTCACTTATATCTTTTGGTAGACAATTCAGCTCACATGTGCTTCACTTATATCTTTTGAGCTAGATACTTTTGCTCTGTGTGCTTCACTTATATATTTTAGAGCACAGCAGTGCGTGGCTTGGTAGTTGATCTGTTCTTTGAAAGTAGTCTCAAAAGGGGTAGTTATCCAAAGGGATACGAAAACTTCAACCTTCATGTGCATTGAATAGTTAGAGAAGTTTGATTCATCTCAATTAGTTTGGAGTTGTGGTTATGGTAATATTGAAGTCATGCTAGTAAGGTGTTGTGGATCTAGAAACACTTGGGTTGAACTTAGTGATTCCCGTAGCATGCACGTATGGTGAACTGCTATGTGATGAAATCTGAGCATGATTAGTATATTGATTGTCATCCTTTGCGTAGCAGTCGGGATCGCGCGATGGTTTATACCTACCAACCCTTCCCCTAGGAGTATGCGTTGAATGTTTTGTTTCAATTACTAATAAAACTTTTGCAACAAGTATATGAGTTCTTCATGACTAATGTTGAGTCCATGGTTTAGATGCACTTTAACCTTCTACCATCACTATCTTCTTAGTGCCGTGCAACTTTCACCGGTGCACAAAACCCACCATTAGCCTCCCTCAAAACAGCCACCATACCTACCTATTATGGCTTTTTCAAAGTCATTCCGAGATATATTGCCATGAAACTACCACCATGACATGTGCCACCACGTCTACATTGCCATTGCATGATCGTAAGATAGCTAGCATGATGTTTCCATTGATGTCTATGCCATGCTAGATCATTGCCACGGTACACTACCGAAGGCATTCCATATAGAGTCATAGTTGCTCTAAGTTTTGAGTTGAAAGTGCGATGATCATCATTAATGGAGCATTGTCCCATGTGAGGAAATAAAAGAGGCCAAAGAAGCCCACCAAATTAAAAAATAAATAAATAAAGAGGCCAAAGAGCCCACCAAAAAAATAAAAAAATGAGAGAAAAAGAGAGAAGGGAGAATGCTACCACTTTTTCCACACTTGTGCATATTAAGCACCATGATCTTCATGATTGAGAGCCTCTCATTTTGTCACCACCATATAGCTAGTGGGAAATTTTCATTATATAACTTGGCTTGTATATTCCAATGATAGGCTTCCTCAAAATTGCCTTAGGTCTTCGTGAGCAAGCAAGTTGGATGCACACCCACTAGTTTTCTTTAAGAGCTTTCACATACTCGTAGCTCTAGTGCATCATTTTTATGGAAATCCCTACTCATTCACATTGATATCTATTGATGAGCATCTCCACACCTCATTGATATGCCTAGTTAATGTGATTATCTTCTCCTTTTTTTGTCTTGCAACCTCCACCACATTCCACACCATCTATAGTGCTATAACCATGGCTCACGCTCACGTATTGCGTGAGAGTTGAATAGGTTTGAGAAAGTAAAGGTGTGAAACAATTACTTGGCCAATACCGGGGTTGTGCATGATTTAAATTCATTGTGCAATGATGATAGAGCATAGCCAGACTATATGCTTTTGTAGGGATAACTTTCTTTTGGCCTTGTTATTTTGAAAGTTCATGATTACCTTGCTAGTTTGCTTCAATTATTATTGTTTCCACGTCAATAGCAAACTATTATTTTGAATATAATGGATCTGAACATTCACGACACATAAGAGGAATTACAATGGACAGCTATGCTAGGTAGCATGAAAGCATCAAAAATTCATTCTTTATCACTTCCCTACTCGAGGACGAGCAGGAGTTAAGCTTGGGGATGCTTGATACGTCTCAAACGTATCTATAATTTTTGATGGTTTCACGCTATTATCTTGTCTTCTTTGGTTGTTTTATGTACCTTTTATATCTTTTTTTGGGACTAACTTATTAATTCAGTGCCAAGTGCCAGTTCCTATTTTTTGCGTGTTTTTGACTCTTTTCAGATCTGATTTTGGAACGGAGTCCAAATGGAAGAAAAATCCCGAAATATTTTTTTCCCGAACAGAAGAAGATCAGGGGGCCTTTGGGCCAAGCCAGGTGGGCTCCAGGGAGCCCACAAGCCCCCACTCCGCCACCAGGGGGAGGCGGCGGTGGCAGGGCTTGTGGCCTCCCTGGCCGCCCCTGACCTAGATCCTTGGCCTATATATTCCCAAATATTCCGCAAAAACTCAGGGGAGCCTCGAAAATACTTTTCTGCCGCCACAAGCTTCCGTTTCTGCGAGATCTCATCTGGAGAGCCTTCCCGGCACCCTGCCGGAGGGGACTTTGGAGTTGGAGGGCTTCTTCATCATCATCATCGCCCGTCCAATGACTCGTGAGTAGTTCACTTCAGACGTACGGGTCCGTAGTTAGTAGCTAGATGGCTTCTTCTCTCTCTTGGATCTTCAATACAAAGTTCTCCATGATCTTCATGGAGATCTATCGAATGTAATCCTCTTTGGCGGTGTGATTGTCGAGATCCGATGAATTATGGATTTGTGATAAGATTATCTATGATATATATTTGAGTCTTTGCTGATTTCTTATATGCATGATTTGATATCCTTGTAAGTCTCTCCGAGTCTTGGATTTTGTTTGGCCAACTAGATCTATGATTCTTGCAATGGGAGAAGTGCTTGGTTTTGGGTTCTAACATGTGGTGACCTTTCTCAGTGACAGTACGGGAAGCAAGGCACACATCAAGTAGTTGCCATCAAGGGTAAAAAGATGGGGTTTTTATCATTGGTTTGAGATCATCCCTCTACATCATGTCATCTTGCTCAAGGCGTTACTCTGTTCTTATGGACTTAATATACTAGATGCATGCTGGATAGAGGTCGACGTGTGGAGTAATAGTAGTAGATGCAGAAAGTATCGGTTTACTTGTTTTGGACGTCATACCTATAGATATAATCATTGCATAGATAACGTCATGACTTTGCACGGTTCTATCAATTGCTCGACAGCAATTTGTTCACCCACCGTCTACTTGCTTTCATGAGAACAGCCACTAGTAAACACTACGGCCCCCGGGTCTATTCACATCCATCGTTTACACCTCCGCTTTTACTTTGCTGTGTTACTTTGTTGCTTTCAATTCTCACTTGGCAAACAATCTATAAGGGATTGACAACCCCTTCATAGCGTTGGGAGCAAGCTTTTGTGTTTGTGCAGGATCTTGAGATACTCCTCCACTTGATTGATACCCTGGTTCTCAAACTAAGGGAAATACTTACCGTCGCTGTGCTACATCACCCTTTCCGCATCAAGGGAACACCAACGCAATGCTCCAAGGCAACGGGGTAAATCCTTTGCATACTTGCCTAGGAAGTCTCTTAAGGCGTAGCCGCAGCTGAAGGATTACTGGTGCCGTCGACACACCTGTTTCTGGTACCATTGGAAGGACTTTTGTGCATTAGCATAGCTGATATCAATGGCCATGTATTTAGAGAGAGATGGGTGTCGATAAAAACAAAATACATACGTGAGAGCATCATGAATAATAACATGGAAACAAGTTTTCAACATATAACTTCTCATAAACAAGTAACAATCGATCCACAATTATTGGAGTATGAAGCATGAAGTTCATTGACAATCAACAATCTATGTTCTAAGTCACCGGCAGAGTCTATGTAAGAACTTTTATTTTAGCAAGTTCACATACTCAACCATCATTTCGTATTCTATGATTGCAGACACTCAATGCATATTTTTGGAGCAAACATTTTCATTGGACACATAGGAAGATAGGGACTTAATTGTTTCCGCCTGCCAACTTATTTACCTCAAGGATAATGTCAACAATAATTACTCATGATCACCTACATCCAACTAGATATATATATGGATCTTTCCCCAACACATGATGCTTGCCAACTAAAGAATTAATACATAGAAATAGATATAAACATTATTATCTCCTGCATAAAACTAAATACATGAAAGTAAAAGATAGGCCCTTCGTAGAGGGAAGCAGAGGTTGTCATGCACTTTTTTTAATTTAGGATGCGCAAACTCTTAGTGTAAAGGAAACTCACTTTATATTGCCCCTTATGATAATAACCTTTATTATGCAGACTGTCGATTTTATTTCTTTGCCATCACAAGATTGTGCAAGGCTTATTTTCCCTTAAAAAAAGATCATACAAAATTAGGAGCATTTTTTATAGCTTTCTGCACCATTGACAACATACTTGAGGGATTTTATTCAATCCATAAGTAGATATGGTGGACTCTTATGGTAATAAATTGGGTTTAGGGGTAATATTTTATCTACTTAGTGCGAATTTTTAGGATAGCAAAAGATCCTAGACAAGCACCACATGTTAGAGGATCCATGACAATATAACTTCTATGTGAATGTAAACAAACATAAATCATTAAATTGTCTTCCTTGTCCAACATCAACCATTCGATCATTATATAATAATTGATGGTGACTCACAATCATAAAAGATGTCCGAGATAGTATATTTGTATGTTAATTTCCTCTCCTCTTTCATAATTTTGCATGGGTTGTATCAGTGACTAGTGCTATGTTTTCCAACTTCCAACAACTCTAGTAACATACTTCTCTCTATGTGAAATCCTTTATTCCCATGGGATTAGCATATGATATTTCTAATTATTATTTTTTATTAATATGATTGATGCATGAGAGTAAAGCAAGCAAAATCAAAGTAATCTTTATTATATAACTCTCACACTCGGTTACAAGGATAGATAGATCACAAAGCAAGCACTCTAAGCAAAAAATACAAAACTTTGATTCTTGTAGGTCACAAAATAACTAAGGATCGAACTAATATAGATGATGATGTAAAAGTGATGGTGATACGATCCCGGGGAACCTCCCCCAAGCTTGGAACAAGCTAAGGGTGGTGCCCATACACATGTACTCAAGTGTCCTTCTTGGGTGATGGTGTTGATGATGTAATTGTGTTGGCAATGACTCTCCTTACGATATGGATCTCCTCATTAAGCTTCCCAACCTCTAACTTCAGGTCTAGGTTCTCCTTGCGCGGTTTGTTGGTGACGATCATTGCTCCTTCCATCAAGGGATAGGTCTTACTGGTGGAGGAAGCAGTAGTATCCACCTGCGTATGATGATAAGGGGTAAATCGAGTATTGAAAGTGTAACCTTGTCCGGTTGGTTCTACATTTTGAACTCCACATGCATATCTCTGGGTTGAGGTGGAGGTACTTCCACGTTTTCTTCGTCACTCAAGTCACAATCCTTTTCAGATCAGCCTCCACCTCTTACTCCTTTGACCACCCATATGGATCAGTATACCCATAAACTCGGGGGTTGGCAATGATATCTCACACATAATTGTCCTCGTGTGAACCTTGCGATAACATATTACTTCTAAATCTATCAGAAAAAAAGCCGAAAACAAGGACAGTGGAGAAACTTGTGATGCGGTAGACAAAACATACGGTAGTATATATATTGATTTTTTTCAGGGTCAAAATATGAATCCAGGAAGAAAACAAAGTCCGGGAGGGACAAGAGGTGCTCCCAAGCCATTAGGGCATGCCCACGGGGTTTGTCGCGCCCTGTTGGCTTGGGACTCCCTCATGGGTCCCTGTGGCTGGTTTTTTATTTTTGTAGTTTCTCTAAAATACCAAAACCAGTAGAAAATGTTTTTATGGAATTTTTGAGTCGGTTCACTTACCGTATCACATACCTACACTTCTCAGGTTTCTGGAGTGTTCCAGAAGCTCTCTCTTATGTGTTCTTCTGGTGTCATCACTTGAATAATATTCGGTTCAACATTAATGGGCGTACCTGATATATAATGTTTAATACTTTGCCCATTAAACACTCTTGGATTTGTGCCTTCGACATTATTGATGTTGATAGCACCAGGGCGATGAACCTCTTCGAAGATATAAAGTCCTTCCCATTTAGAGATAAGCTTACCTGCAAAGAATCTCAAACGAGAATTGTACAAAAGAACAAGGTCTCCTACATTGAATTAGCGTTTTTGGATCCTCTTGTCATGCCATCTTTTAACCTTTTCTTTAAACATCTCGGCATTTTCATAGGCTTTGGTTCTCCATTCATCTAAGGAGATTATATAAAATAACCTATTTTTACCGGCAAGTTTGAAATCATAGTTAAGTTCTTTAATTGCCTAATAAGCCTTATGTTCTAACTCAAGAGGTAAATGACATGCTTTTGCATAGACCATTTTATAAGGAGACATTCCCATCGGATTTTTATAAGCATATCAATAGGTCCATACTGCATCATCAAGTTTCTTAGACCAATTATTTCTAAATCTATTAACAGTCTTTTGAAAGATCAAATTTATTTCCTACTTGCTTAATTCAACTTGACCGCTGGATTGAGGATGATAAGGTGACGAAATTCTATGGTTACATCATATTTAACTAGAAGTTTACACAAAGCACCATGAATAAAATGTGAACCACCAACATTCATTAAATATCTAGGGACTCCAAACCTCGAGAAAATAGCATAAGCATTTTAATAAAGGTGGTGTGACCATTACTACTAGTTGTTATAGTTTCTACCCACCTAGTAACATAATCAACAACTAAAATATGAGTATACTCATTAGAGGAAGAAAAAAGTACCATATAATCAAAACCCCAAACATCAAATGGTTCAATAACAAGTGAATAATTCATAGGCATTTCCTGATGTCTACCAATGTTACGAATTCTTTGCCATTCATCAAAAGAGAGGAGAAACTTACGTGCATCTTTGAAAAGAGTAGGCGAATAAAAACCAGACTTTAGTACCTTGTGTGCAGTTCTGTCACCAACTTTGTTCCCTGTGTAGGCCTCGGAATGAAAATTCCATAGGATATATTCTTGTTCATGCTCAAGTAGACAATGTTTAATAACACCATCTACTCCCTCTCTATATAGATGTGGGTCATCCTAGAAGTAATGTCTTAAATCATATAAGAACTATTTCTTTTGTTGGTAGGTGAAACTAGGTGGTATATATTTAGCAACAATATAATTATCATAATATGCATACCAAGGAGTACTACTGGAGGCATTAATAAAAAATAATTGCTCATCAGGAAAATTATCATCAATAGACACTCGGTCATCAAGTACATTTTCCATTTTGACAAATTATCTACTACGAGGCTTTCAGCTCCCTTTGTGTCAACAATATGCAAATCGAACTCTTGAACTAATAGCACCCACCTAGATAGTCTAGCCTTAGCAACTTTCTTTTTCATAAGATATTTAGTGGTACCATGATCAGTGTGAATAGTAACTTTGGAATCAACAACATATGGTCTAAACTTATCACATGCAAACACAACTGCTACAAATTCCTTTTCGGTAATAGCATTAGTTCTTTGGGCACTGTACAGAGTTTTACTCCCATAATGGATAACATTCAATTTTATGTCTACCCTTTGCCCTAGAATAGCACCAACAACATATTCACTTGCATCACACATAATTTCAACTCGCAAGTTCGAGCCAGGTGGTTGAACAATAGGTGCAGTGATTAAGGTTTTCTTGAGTATTTCAGAAGCTTCTAAATAATCATCATTAAAAACAAACGGAATAACTTTTTGAAGAAGATTAGTTAATGGCCTAGAAATCTTTGATAAAACACCTATAGAAACCAACATGACCAAGAAAACATCTAGCACATTTAACATCTTTAGAACATGGAATTTTCTCTATGGCATCACCTTTAGCCATGTCTACCTTGATACCCCATTCAGAAATTTTATGCCCAAGTACTATACCATCATTCACCATAAAGTGACACTTCTCCTAGTTCAAGACAAGATTAGTTTCTTCACATCTCTACAAAACACAACAATGTTGTTCAAGCAATCATCAAAACAAATCCCATAAACAGAGAAATCAGCCATGAATACCTCAACAATCTTTTAAAAAAAGACAAAGAATATAGCATTCATACATCTTTGAAAGGTAGCAAGTGCATTTCATAGATCAAAAGGCAAACGTCTATAAGCATAAGTTCCAAATGGGCATGTAAAAGTAGTTTTCTCGTGGTCTTCTTTTGACACAACTATTTGAGAAAAACTAGAATATCGAACAAGGAAGCAAAAGGGTGTGTGCTTAGATAATATTTCTAGCATTTGATCAATAAAAGTCAAGGGTGATAAGGATCGAGATGGACCTAGAGGGGGGTGAATAGGTACAAATCCAAATTTTAATAATTACTTAGCAATTTTAGGCAAAAGTGCGGAATATGAGTGTAAGCCTAATAATTGCTATGACAAAGAGTAAGCTATTTAGAGTGAAGTAAGACAAGCGGTAAACAATAATCAAATACAAGTATGTAATAAGGATTGACACAAGTAGAGAGTTAGGGTTACGAATAACCGAAACTCCGAGAGAGACAAGGATGTATCCCGATGTTCACTTCCTTGGAGGGAAGCTACGTCACCGTTAGAGGGGCGGATGTTACCATGAAGGCACAACAACGCCACGAAGGCTCACCCTATTCTCCCTTTGAGATAACTCCACGAAGGCGTTTCTCAACCACTAGTGGTAAGCCTTGAGGTGGCTTCCAAACCTTCACAAACTTTCCGGGGGATATCACAATAGTTTGATTCCTCTCCGAAGACTCCTACCACCAAGGAGTCTCCAACCTCCAAGAGTAACAAGATCACGGGGATTGCTCAAAACTTGCTCAAATCACAAAGCACTTTGGTGGGAAGGAGGAGAGGGAGACAATCTATCTTTTGATTGGAACAACACTCAAAGGGACTCACAAATGCTCTTGGGATCTAGGATTTTGTGTAGACAAGAGTGAGTGAGAGGAAAGGTGTTCTTGGGTGTATTCTAGCTGTGTTGAACACCCTTTCACGAGGTGGGAGAAGAGTATATATAGTGTGGAGTGAAATCCAGCCGTTGGAGGTACTTTAAGTCACACAGGGTCCGGACGTCCGACAGTTGCCGGAATCCGGGCGTCCGCGAGGGGTCGGACGTCCGACAGGGGTCAGTCGTTCGAGGCCTGTAGACACGACTGGAACTAGTTTGAATTAAACAGCGACCAGACGTCCGGAGAGAGCCGGATTTCCGAGTTATAGAACTCAACTTCTACTGGTGCAGGCTTCCGGATTTCCGGGGCTTGGTCGGACGTCCGGCCCTCGGATGTCCGGAGGGAGCCAGATTTCCAAGTTCTATGCCTCACAAACTTCTGGTGAAGGGCTGCGGATTTCTGAAGCCTGCCAGTCGTACGGCCCTCGGACGTCCGGAGGGAGCTGGATGTCTGAGGCAATAGACCTGTTTTGAATTGAGAACAGAGTGGAGAGTATGTGGTATTGGGTATGATAGTAAAGATGTGGTATGAGCAAGTTCATCGCAAAACATGATCCCCTCTTAATAGTGCGGGATCCCTATACTCAATATCAGTAAACTCAAAATACTAGTCTACATCATCTTTTCTTAATCCCGAGCCTTCTCGAAATATAAATCCCCAATCTTTTCAGACAGCCTTTGGCACATAATTCTCAATCTACTAAAGTACTTGCCATCCTGAGATACACTCAACAAATAGGATTAGTTTGCTATGTATGTGTTGTCGTTAACACCAAAAGACGATTAGGGGCATAGCATGCACTTTCAATCTCCCCCTTTTTGGTAGTTGATGACAACATATACATAGGTCTCAAAAAGATTTAACATACATTATAGTCTAGGAGATATTTAGTACGGAGCTCCCCCTTTGTATATGCATGATAATAAAAAAATCGAAGCTCCAATGGATCAACATGTAAAGATAATAGATCATCATAGAAGTAGTGGAGCAAGACATAATAGTCTATGATGATATCATAGCAATCCATAGCAAATCACAACCATTCGTAAGTAGCCATACATGAGTTTATCCATTACATTAGATCTCCAAACACTAAAAACTATGATACATTACTCCCCCTTTGGCACCAAATACCAAAAAGGGAGCCATCAACAGTACCAATCACGTTCAGAGCTCATCACCATCATCATCAGCATCATCAGCCAAGCCACTGCCACCAGCCTCGTCAAGGAAATCAGACCACTCAGGACCAGAAGGGAAGCCAAAATCAGTAGGAGGAGCAGCAGGAGGGGCCTCATCATCACTCACATCAAGAGCGCCCGAGGCTCTCAGACGAGCCTTGAGGGCATTCTTGGAGGAGACTAAGCGAGAAACCACATCATGGGTTTGACCACACTGGAAAGAAGCGGCCTTCATCAAAGCAGAATGTGCCTTGCCAAGGAAGCTAGATGAGGGGGTGGCGGCCCGTGCAGCAGTGCGGCGAGAGGATGTGGAGGATGAGGGGGCTTTCTTGGGAGCAAAGCCATCCGCCATGTGAGCGGGAATGACCCACTTGCGATGTGTGTGAGTGACAGCCACAGCGAAATCAGCAACATGGTTAATAAGAGCCTGGATGAAAGGAGCGTGAGGAAAGGCTCGCTTGTACTGAAAGCTAGCAAGCCGAATCTCATGCCATAGAAAATGGGGCACATTGATTTTGCCCTTGGGGTGCTCGAATAAGTGAAACATGATGTCGATACAATAGCCACTACAAGAACCCTTATCACCCATCTTGGGATAGATGGTGCGGATGAGACACTGAAAAATGATGAAGTAACGTGAGCGCGAGATGGATACCTGGTTAAAGTCCTTCATGCGTTCATCCGCATCAAGCTCACGTAGTGGCTTGAGAAGATGCCCACACACGTCAATAGACTTAGGCGCATGGTTAGCATCATCCCTATGTATTTTGAAGCCGGAATTGGGGAAACCCAGTGCGGCAACAAATGTATCATAAGAAGCTGTGAAGCGAACGTTAGAGGTGATCCAGCTGACAGTGTGGTCTGAGCCAAAATGGCATGTGGCATAGAACTGGTGAATGGCAGCAGCATTGAAGTCGCAATGAAAGGCAAACGGGGCGGCAAGCCCCGATGCCTCAATAAGCTCAATGGCACCCGGATATTTCGCCGGGTGCATGCGAATATGCTCAACATCAATAGAGTGATGAATAGATAACCCCTTAGGAACTATGATTGTGGTAAAAATGTCCGCCTGGACGTTTGTGCGGAAACGTGAGTCCGTAGAGTCATGTGCGACAACGTATTGATCAATGTCGCGGCAGAAAGTGAGATATGAAGCTGCGCCAAGTGTGGTGAAATTTGTGATAGCACGACCTAACGTGGCAGGAGGTTCTAGTGAGATGCGGCGAGCTTCACCTGCGGGCTGGGCAGGAGGAGGTTGTGGCATGTAGGACGCCTTGCGAATCCCGGGCTTTGGCTTGGACCTTCGATCGACGTGCTAGACAGGAAGGTCCTCGGCGGCAAGCTCCTCCTCGAAGTCGGGGTCATCACCATCAGGCGACGAGGGCAGTTGTGGAGACGGAGAACGCCGGGCCGGAGAATGCCGGGCAGTCCGTTTGAAGGGACGAAGTGGCTCATCCGAGTCCGACCCCATGTTCATAGGGGCGCGAGAGGATGAGCCGGCCACGGTCTTCCAAGCAGTGTGCTTGGTCTTGCCCATGGAGCACAAACACCTACGCGAATAAAAAATCCCCAAATGAGGAACGAACATGGAGATACATGGGAGAGAGAGAGAGAATCAAAACAAACGCAAAAGGAGGCGGAGGAGCGACCTGAGGATGGATCCCGCGAAGAATACGGAGGAAGGAGTGGAGGATCCGCGGAGGAGATCGGCCCGATCTCGAGTTTGGCGGCGCAGGCAGGAGCTCCTCGAGCTGGCGGCGGCGGCTATGGGAAAAGGGGCGCTGAGGGTTAGGGAAAGAGCCCAGCCCCGCGCCCAGCTATATATATAGGCCTGAGGCGTCAGACGTCCGACAGGCGTCGGACGTCCGGAGGTGATTTTGGCGTCGGACGGCCGACACTGGTCGGACGACCGGAAGGGATTTTGCCGCCGGACGTCCGAGACCTGTCGGACGTCCGAGAAGGAGGAGGAGGCAGAGACTGATTCTGGATTTTTTTTTGTTTTGATGATGAGATGATGACTTGCATGGTTTTGAACAAAAAAATACAAACATAGTTTCCTACAAGCATTACATGTATGAATTGATTTATGCGTACTTTGTAAGCTAAAAAAACAGAAAATTAAGACTCACTCCCCCTAAATACATGCCCACATCAAGACACAAACATAATGTGAGTGTGTGTATGTGTGCAAGATTTCAAGATATGTTGTCAAGCTCCAAGATACCAAGTTCACGCCCAAGTGGACAAAACCTAGCTACGCTAAGTGGCTTGGTGAAAATGTCGGCTAACTGCATGTCGGTACCCACATGGGTAATATCAATGTCACCCTTTTGCACATGGTCTCTCAAGAAATGATACCTAATATCAATATGTTTTGTGCGAGGGTGATCAATGGGGTTCTCGGAGATCTTTATGGCACTTTCATTATCACACAGAAGAGGAACGTGTCAATATGTGATACCATAATCCTTTAGTCTTTGCCTCATCCATAGCAGTTGGGTTGCACAGCTTGCAGCTGCAATATATTCGGCCTCGGCCGTGGCGAGAGAAACACAGTTCTGCTTCTTCGAGGACCAACTTACCAAGGAGCGTCCAAGAAACTGACATGCACCGGAAGTGGATTTCCGTCCCACTTTATCACCGGCCCAATCCCCATTGGAATACCCAATAAGATCAAACTTTGCATCCTTAGGGTACCATAAGCCTAACTTTGGGGTGTGAACAAGGTATCTAAGAATATGCTTAACCGCCGTGTGATGGATTTCCCTAGGGGAAGCTTGAAATCTAGCACATATTCCTACACTTAACATGATGTCCGGTCTAGATGCGCAAAGACCAAGCAGCGAACCAATCATGGAGCGGTAAGTAGATGGGTCAAAAGGAATACCGTTTCTGTCTTCATTTAGAACTACATCGGTGGCCATGGGTGTCTTCATTGGTTTAGCATTTGTCATATCAAATTTTTCAAGAATGTCCTTGAGGTACTTAGTTTGAGACAAGAAAATCCCTTCTTGAAATTGTTGTATTTGAAAACCAAGAAAGAACTTCAAGTCCGTGTTGAGTGACATCTCAAAGGTCTTGGTCATGGAGGCCGCAAACTTCTTGCACAAATGGATGTTAGGAGAACCAAAAATGATGTCATCTACATAGATTTGGCATAAGATCAAATCACCATTTTCCCTCTTAGTAAAAAGAGTGGGATCGATCACCCCCACCACAAAGCCATCATCGAGTAGGAACTTCTTAAGATGATCGTACCAAGCACGGGGTGCTTGTTTTAGACCATACAGAGCCTTGTGAAGTTTATATACATGGTCTTTGTGATGAGGGTAAACAAACCCAGGTGGTTGTGATACATATACCTCTTCTTGTAGAGGACCGTTAAGAAAAGCACTTTTCACATCCATTTGATGCAAAGTAAAACAATTGAAAGCAGCATAGGCCAATAAAATGCGAATGGACTCAAGACGAGCAACAGGGGCGAAAGTTTCACCAAAGTCCAAACCTTCAACTTGGGAGTACCCCTGTGCTACTAACCTTGCCTTGTTGCGTAGGATAGTCCCGTTCTCATCTTCCTTGTTCTTGAAAATCCATTTAGTTCCAATGACATTATGTTCCTCAGTTGGTCGTTCTACCAATGACCATACTTCGTTGCATGTAAAACTGTTTAGCTCCTCTTGCATAGCAAGTAGCCAGTCATTGTCACACAATGCATCCTGAACCCTGTGTGGCACGGTACTAGAGACAAACGAAAAGTGAGCACAAAAGTTTGTTAATTGTTTACGAGTCACTCTACCTTCCGACAATCCTGTGAGGATTTGATCAATATCAACACGACCGGCCACACGTGGCATGATGGAGGTCAAGGTTTCACGAGCTTCGACTTCGTTTCCATCATCAACGTCCTCAACATATGGATCATTTATGTGCGGCAGAAGATATTCCTCTTCGCGTTGCACCTGTTGAGGTTCATCATCAAACATACCCATACTTTGGTCTACCTCTTGAAGATCAACTTGTTCTTGGGTGTCATCAGGGTGAGAGACATGTTCTCCCACTTGATCCTCAACAACTGGCATGATGTGTGTGCTAATATCTTGTGGAGGTACGGGCAGTGAACTGTCTTGAGGATGAGAGATACTCTCATCATCTTCATCATCATCATGGGGTCTTTGTTCCATGGGAAGAAGTGCACCTACACCCATGTTTAAGATATCTTGTGGGGAGTCTTCTTCACCTGCATCATCTAGATCAACTTGCTCCCCATGGGAGCGGTTAAATTCATCAAACGTCATGTCATAGGTTTCTATAACACATACAGTGGATTTGTTGTAGACTCTGTAGGCGTGAGAGTTTGACCCATAGCCAACAAAAATCCCTTCAGTTGTTTTGGATTGAAATTTTCCTAACAGTTCCCGTTTGTTGAGGATGAAACATTTGCATCCAAACACACGAAAGTACTTAACATTGGGCTTGTTCCCAGTTAGGAGCTCATATGGAGTCTTTTCCAATATTGATCGGAGGAAGAGCCGGTTTGATGCATGACATGCTGTGTTGACGGCCTCAGCCCAAAAACTATGTGGCGACTTGTATCCGTCTAACACGGACCTTGCAATTTCCACAAGTGTCCGGTTCTTCCTCTCTGCCACACCATTTTGTTGAGGGGTCTAAGGTGCGGAGTACTGATGTTCAATTCCCTCATCACTAAGAAATTCTTCTAGGGTGTAGTTCTTGAACTCAGAGCCATTATCACTTCTTACTGCCTTGATGTCCTTGTCAAACTTCCGCTGGGCTTGTTTGGCAAAGTCAATGAAAGTGATCTTCGTCTCGTCCTTGGACTTGAGAAAGAACACCCGTGTATATCTTGAGTAATCATCAACAATGACTAGGCCATACTTTTTCCCTCCAAGACTTGCCCATGATGGAGGCCCAAACAGATCCACATGAAGGAGCTCTAACGGCCTCGAAGTGGATACAATGTTCTTGGGTGGATGTCTTGATTGATGTTGTTTCCCAGCTATGCATGCACTGCACACACGATCTTTCTTAAAAGATACATTTGTTAGTCCAAGGATATGATTGCCGTTTAAGAGATTTTGAAGATTTTTCATGCCAACATGGGTGAGCCGGCGATGCCACAGCCATCCCATGTCGGCCTTGGCCATTAGACAAGTTGTATGGAAGGTGCTCTCTTTCGAGAAATCAACCGTGTAAAGGTTGCCATCCAACTCTCCAACAAAGGCCACTTCAAGAGTATCTCTCTTAAAGACTTTCACATCCGTTAGTCCAAATAATGTGTCACAATCGACGGAAGCCAATTGGTGAACTGAAAGTAAATGATATTGAAGAGATTGGACAAGCATGACATTTGCAATAGACATGTCATTAGTGATTGCCACCTTGCCCTTTCGACCCTCCACCAAATACAATGCTCATGTATGGTCGAATGGCTTGCATGAAGTCATAGAGCAAGTTACTATCTCTGGTCATATGATTGGTGCATCCACTGTCGATCACCCATTTGGCTCCTCCGGAGAAAACAGCCTGTAACGAATTAAGACTTGGTTTGAGGTACCCATTTTGTCATGGGGCCTTTCACATTAGTTACAAGAGTCTTAGGGACCCAAATAGCATAGAATCGAAATGCATTACGGGGACCAACGAATTTAACATAGACCTCTCCTTCCTTTGATTTGCATAGTACATAGGATGGAGGCATGAATTCGGTTGTCTTGTTGTGAGTAGACGAACCCCTAGTGGCCAATCCACTCACAACCTTACCTTTCTCCGTGTGTCCCTCTCGTACAAATATTTCCTTAAGCGGAGTGGTACACTTGAGAGGAGATGCATTTTTCTTGGCAGTGCTTGGGTTGAACCCAAGCCCTTCCTTGGCGAAACCTCCATTGTGTCGACTTAAGATCTCATTGAGAGTCTTTTGTCCTTGTGCACATGTCATGAGACCTCTGTCTACTTGTGCCTTTAACGAACAGTTTTCCTCAAGGATAGATGTCAGTTCACTACTAGAGTTAGTAGTACAGGTATCAACATTGATAATAGGTGAGGAGTAGGCCTTAGCTAGAGTGTCAAGATAAGTGACTTTAAGTGCCTCAAAACTCTTTGTAAGAACAGTGAGTTTCTCTTCATTGTCTTTGAGAGACAAGGATAGACGCTCACAGTCCTTAGAAAGGGAAGCATGAGAGTTCACAAGTCGGTCTTTATCATTTAGTAATTCTTTGCACACAGATTCAGCCTTTTTCAAGGAGGCAAGATCATTAGCATGTTTATCAAGGTTTTCACCTACTTTTGAACATAGTGCATCATTTTGTGCTTCCTCATACAGGATTTTCTGCTCAAGGAGTTCATTTCTTTCCTTCTCCTCAGTGACGAGGGTTTCGAGTTCCTTGATGGTATTGGTGTGCTTACTCACCATTTCCATAAGTATGTGAAACATAGTGAGCTTCTTTCCTTTAAGAGAGCACATAAATTTGTTTATTTTAGCAAACATGGGATGATCTAAGTCATTATCCTCATAGTGATCTTCCGCATCAAGATACTCATCGGAAGGAGTAGAAGCTAGACTGAAAGAGTTTAACCGTGGAGTTACCTTAACCTTATCATGGGAGCTTTGGTCTTCCTCATATCCCATGGCAGTCTTTGCCATCAAACACTTGTGAGAGTTGCCCTTGTAGTCCTTCATATAGTTGTAGTGAACAACATCACCACTTTTGTTGACTAGCCTCAAGGTGCTTTGTGTATCCTGAGCTACTCCGGCAACTCCACCAACATCTTCTGGATCTGATTCTTCTTGTGCAACCATTGCTCTTCCATCTGTCCACTTGAACTTGGAGTTCATAGGGTTTGGCAACTTCTTCTTTACAAAGGTCTTTGGAAACCTTGGTTTGTCTTCTCTCTTCTCATAAGGGCAGTCATTGGAGAAATGGTTGGTTTCCTCACAGTTATAACATTTCCTTACCTTCTTCTTTGGGAATCTTCCCTTGAACTTTCCTGCACTGAACTTCTTTACAAAGAGAGCAATATCCTCATAAGATGGGCTTTCATCAGAGTCAACATCATCACCATCTTCGCAGTCATCATCACCCTCTTCTTCTTCACTTTCTTCTTCGTCACATTCATGCTTGGCTTTCAAAGCAAGATTGATCTTTGATGTTGAAGTGCCATGCATGGCTAGGTGCTTTGTTGCATTTGCCTTTGACTCTTCAAATAATTGGAAGGTGGATATCATGTCATCCAGAGTCATTTCTTTGAACCCATGATGCTACCTCATGTCCCATACCATTTGATGGTGATACGGAGCAAGAGCGTGAAGTAACTTGTCCACAAGAAATCTCTTGGTCAGATTGAAGCCATCTTGCGTCTTGTCACAGTCACATGACTCAATGTCTGCGGCGAGAGTCATGAGCCGTTCTAGTAGTTTCTTGGGAGATTCACCCTTTTCTATACAGAAATTCTGTAATTGCCCCTTGGCAATTTCATATTGAGCAAGCCGAAGAGTGGAGGTACCGGTCTTGGTCCTTATGATGCTATCCCACAGTTCCTTGGCACTTGTGATGTGAATGTATGGTCTTCGTTGCTTGTCATTCATTCCTTTTATTATGCACATGATCGCAGTGTCATTGAGATGCTTGTCATAAGTTTCTCGGGGCGTGAGGCACCTTGGATCTACAGGATTGTACCCATGCTCGAGGATGTCCAACATCTCATCATTGGCGTACCTAAGATGATCCTGCATACCAACTCTCCACAAAGCAAAATCGGAATTGTCATCAAGCAAGGGAGGTTTTCCTCCAGGATTGTACTTAGGTTTCTCAATTTGAGATCTAGCATAAAGCCATGGAACACTGGTTTGGTTCCTCTCCCGAGGTGGTTGGCCAAATGAAATACCGTGCATGTGGGGCCCTGAGGCCCTCGGGGACGTGGTTGTCCCCGTGGTTAGTGATGCTAGTCTCATTTGGACCATGGCCTCAGGAGAAGCATCATGCTCCTCTTTCTGCTTGGCAAGGGCCCGTTCTAGGTCCTCAGAGGTGAAAGACTTGACTTCCGAGGAAGTCCCGTCCCTCTGCACTGGAGCTACCGTAGCTCGATCCACGTCCATCTCGCTCTAGGGTGGTTAAGCCACACAAATAGAGCACGAGGCTCTGATACCAATTGAAAAGGATCGAGATGGACCTAGAGGGGGGTGAATAGGTACAAATCCAAATTTTAATAATTACTTAGCAATTTTAGGCAAAAGTGCGGAATATGAGTGTAAGCCTAATAATTGCTATGACAAAGAGTAAGTTTTTAGAGTGTAGTAAGACAAGCGGTAAACAATAATCAAATACAAGTATGTAATAAGGATTGACACAAGTAGAGAGTTAGGGTTAGGAATAACCGAAACTCCGAGAGAGACAAGGATGTATCCCGATGTTCACTTCCTTGGAGGGAAGCTACGTCACCGTTAGAGGGGCGGATGTTACCACGAAGGCACACCAACGCCACGAAGGCTCACCCTATTCTCCCTTTGAGATAACTCCACGAAGGCGTTTCTCAACCACTAGTGGTAAGCCTTGAGGTGGCTTCCAAACCTTCACAAACTTTCCGGGGGATATCACAATAGTTTGATTCCTCTCCGAAGACTCCTACCGCCTAGGAGTCTCCAACCTCCAAGAGTAACAAGATCACGGGGATTGCTCAAAACTTGCTCAAATCACAAATAACTTTGGTGGGAAGGAGGAGAGGGAGACGATCTATCTTTTGATTGGAACAACACTCAAAGGGACTCACAAATGCTCTTGGGATCTAGGATTTGGTGTAGACAAGAGTGAGTGAGAGGAAAGGTGTTCTTGGGTGTATTCTAGCTGTGTTGAACACCCTTTCACGAGGTGGGAGAAGAGTATGTATAGTGTGGAGTGAAATCCAGCCGTTGGAGGTACTTTAAGTCACACAGGGTCCGGATGTCCGACAGTTGCCGGAAGTCCGGGCGTCCGCGAGGGGTCGGACGTCCGACACGGGTCGGTCGTCCGAGGCCTGTAGACACGACTGGAACTAGTTTGAATTAAACAGCGACCGCACGTCCGGAGGGAGCCAGATTTCTAAGTTATAGAACTCAACTTCTACTGGTGCAGGCTTCCGGATTTCCGGGGCTTGGTCGGACGTCCGGCCATCGGATGTCCGAAGGGAGCCGGATTTCCGAGTTATATGCCTCACAAACTTCTGGTGAAGGGCTGCGGATTTCCGAAGCCTGCCGGTCGTCCGGCCCTCGGACGTCCGGAGGGAGCCGGATGTCCGAGGCAATAGACATGTTTTGAATTGAGAACAGAGTGGAGAGTATGTGGTATTGGGTATGATAGTAAAGATGTGGTATGAGCAAGTTCATCGCAAAACCTATGATCCCCTCTTAATAGTGCGGGATCCCTATACTCAATATCAGTAAACTCAAAAGACTAGTCTACATCATCTTTTCTTAATCCCGAGCCTTCTCGAAATATAAATCCCCAATCTTTTCAGACAGCCTTTGGCACATAATTCTCAATCTACTAAAGTAGTTGCCATCCTGAGATACACTCAACAAATAGGATTAGTTTCCTATGTATGTGTTGTCATTAACACCAAAAGACGATTAGGGGCATAGCGTGCACTTTCAAAGGGGTAATGATCTTTTCCAGTATCTTTGTTTAATTTCTTCTAATCAATTACCATCCTATAACCAGTTACAATTCTTTGGGGATACATTCATTTTTATCATTAGGAACAATGGTTATACCTCCTTTCTTAGGAACACAATGAACATGACTTACCATCTACTATCAGCAATAGGATAAATTATATGTACCTCCAAAACCTTTATTATTCCACTTCTTTCGTTTTAGGATTCAGGCATTGGTTATCAACAACATGTTTAGCATCCGGTTCCATATTAATCCCGTGTTGGCAGAGACTGGGATTAATGCCCTTAAGATCATCAAGAGTATATCCAATAGAAGCTCGGTCCTTTCTCAGAGTTTTGAGTAATCTCTTTTCTTCATGCTTTGAAAGGTTAGCGCTAATAATAACATGATATATTTTCTTTTTACCAAGATCAGCATATTTCAAAGTATCGAGTAATTTCGTTAGCTCGAACACGGGATCTCCCTTAGTTGGTGGAGGATCCCCTAGAATGTCAAGAGGCAAGTTGCGTTGAAGAATAGGTGTTTGTCTAAAGAAGATTTCATCTATTTCATTCTTTTCATTCATATGCATATCATTCTCATGGTTTAGCCGATATTGTCTAACGGATCAGTAGGAGGTACGATAAAAGAAGAAATGCCAATTATTCACCCTTACTAGATAATTCTTTCTCAAGTGGTTGTCTATCAAACTTAGAGAACTTAAATTCATGAGACTCATCACCAAAGCATACTTTAACATTCTCAGTAACACAATTAATTTCAGCATTAACGATATTCAACAAAGGTCTACCAATTATAGTGGCACAAAAATTATCTTGTTGTGAATCAAGTACTAAGTAATCAGTGGGGTACTTAATTTTTTCACACAAGACTTCAAGATCTCTAAAAAATCCCAAGTGGTAAAATAGTGTCCCTATTTGCAAGTTTAATAGTGGCATCGATATCTCATAGGGTGTTATTTCATTCATAATTTCTTGATCTAATGTAAAAGGTATAACACTAACACTAGAACCCATGTCACACAAGCCACGATAGCAATGATGTCCAGTCTAACATAAATAATAGGCATGTCAACAACTGGTTTATTTTTATCTAACTCGTCATGTTTGTTTGTAACTCGTTTTTAATTTCTAGCAACTTCATCACAGGATAAATGACATGACCATCAATATTATCAACTAGGAGATCTTTAACCATAGCAATATTAGGTTCTAAATTTGCTTGGTCAGAAGGTTTAGGTGTCCTAATATGACTTTTATTAACCACAGTTGGAACATTAGCATGTTCCTTAATCCTAATAGGAAAAGGTGGTTTCTCAAGGTAAGCAGTAGGCACAAGTGGATCAACATGGTAAAAAATTGTTTCTTCTTTAACTTCAATTGGTTACACTAAGAATTCTTAAATTGGTAGATGGAATTTAAACCACTTGTCCTTAGGGAGATCAACATGAGTAGCAAATGATTCATAGAAAGAAGCTACTATCTCAGAGTCAATCCCATATTTATTGCTAAACTTATGGAAAGTTTGAGTTTCCATAAAAGATTTAACACAATCAAACTCAAGATTTATACTTGACTCTTTACCATTATCTACTTCCCAATCTTCAGAGTTGCATTTAATTCTTTCCAGAAGATCTCATTTGAATTCAATAGTTCTCTTCATGTAGGAACCAGTAGAAGAAGAATTGAGTATTGATTGATCATCATGAGAAAGCTGAACATATTTTTTTGTATAATCTTTTTCTTGTGAGATCATGGTTGGGACAAGTGGGCATCATAGATTTAAACCACCCCCAATATTGAGAGATGCTTCTCCTTCATGAGGCCAAAAATTATAGATATAATTCCGATCACAATGAATTAGATGCATAGGATAAAACTCTTAATGAAATTCTAGCTTCAAGCGATTGCTATCCGATGATCCAATATCATCCAATAGCCTATACCAAATCAATTATTTTCTCTCCAAAGATAATTGGAAAACCTTCTTCTTAACTTTGTCCTCGGATAAACCTGCAAGCTTAAATAATCCACAAACCTCATCTACATAAATCAAGTGCAAATCAGGATGAGTTGTACCGTCTCGTGCATAAGGATTAGCTAGCAATTTGTCTAACATACCCGAAGGAATTATATAGTAAATATTTTCAGTAGGTTCAGCATGTTGAGGGGCAACTTTTTCCACTTCTGTTCGGGGTGAAGATACCCCAAACAAGCCCTTCAAGCGATTATTATCCATAGTGACAAGCAACGGTAAATCTCAGCACGTGCCACAAATGTTTCCTTACCTAAATAAACTTACCAAAGGCGCTTCACTCATCGTAAATGGTGCTAGAAAAGAGTCTTGATGACCCACAAGTATAGGGGATCAATGGTAGTCCTTACGATACGTATGAGTGTCGAACTGTAACATCCCAAATTTCATAATTTGGAATGTTTTACAAATGTAGCTAAGCATCTATGCATTTTGTTTGCAATAAAATTTTGCATTTGATTTCCGTCAAATACTTGCTTTTGCTATTCTATTTTTCCTCCCCGAGAAAATGCCCCGACAAAATTCTTGCACGCAAGAAAGAGCGGAGGAAAATTACCCTCCAAAATGTGAGGCATTTCTGAAATATTTTGAGCCAAGAAAACCAAACTTTTATTGAGAAAATAATTGCAAACAGAAAATAAAGCCTTAGGGATTTTTCTAAAAAAAATATTTTTTAAATTTTTTTCTTTTGGTGTTGGCAAAATGATAAACGAGTAGGAAATATTTTTCTAAAAATTTTGGTATATAATACCCCATATAAATATTTTTATTTTGTTTCCTTTTATTATTTTTCCCTTGCTGGTTAAAAAAAAAGAAGGAAATCTTTTTTTTTTGAAACCGCGAGCATGCGTAGGAAAGGATCGGGCCAAATCCCATGGCCCGGATCCGAAATCCCACGGGATCTCCTCCACCCAGCGCACCCCTTTCTTCCTTTTGTTCCTTCCTTCTTCTTCCTCTTACCTTTCTTCTCCCGTAACCCTTCCTTCCCCAGCGCACGGCACCCTCCATGGCGCCACCTCCTGGATCGCCGGGATCCCCCCGATCCGATCCCCCCTTCCTTCCCCGAGCCCCCTCGCCCCTATATAACCGCCGCCTCCAGCCCCCCCCCTCGGCCCCCTCCTCCCACAGCAGAACCACCTCGCCCTGCCCTCGTACCTCGCTGGAGCCCAAGCTCCAGTAGGAAATCCTCCACGCCGCCCCGGCCACTACCGCACCTCCCCGCCCCAGCCAACGCCACCGGAGAAACCCCCATCGCCACCGCGCTCCATTTCCCCCCCCCCCAAACCCCCTTCGCCGCCCCACGCCGCTGCACCTCCCCTCGCCGGAGTTCGGCCAACGCAGAAGCTTGAAGGGCTCATGCCACTCGCCCCCGATGGTCCCTCGACTCCTCGATACAGCAAACGGACGTCGGAGCCCCGTCGCCACCCTCCCCACGCCTCGGACGCCACCGGAGATCGCCGGAGCCCCCTCCCCGATCACCACCTCTTCTCTGTCTCGCATGAGAAGAAGCAACCCCAGCAACTCACGGTAAGACCCCCCATCTTTTCCTTAGCCGTTAGATCGTGAGTAAACGGTAGAGATTAGATCACCCGTACCCTTTCAGTCTTTTAAACAAAACCGGGCCGGATTTTCATTACTTAATATTAGCCGAAGATATTATTGTTAAGATGCGGCCGTTTGTTAGATTTCCCCGCAGCATACACCCATAGACCAATCAGAGAGCGCCACGTGTACCCCCTATCCGATAGAATTCAGATTTTAGTTTTTTTGTTTAATTCTAAAAACAGAGAAAGTTCCAATAATCTTTTGATCATAACTTTTGATCTAGAGATCCAATGAGGTTGATTCGTTTGCCAGTAGATCACAATTTTTCTATAGTTTTTAAAAACATATAATTTGTCTATGTTTGAAATTTTCAATTGTGAATTATATCAGATTTAGTTTAAACCTTGTTTTGCTTATTCCAGGAGTTTAAAAAATTATTTTATTTGATTCTTTTTGCTACTGCTTCCTAGTGATTATATCATACTGTGGTATAAGTTTCAATGTTTTTAAAATATTTTTACTTGAGGTTTAACAGAAACAATTTCTGCCTTAGTTAGGTGAAGTGAATTCTTTCACTTAGGCCATAGCTATTTTATACTTGTGATGTTATTTTACTTGTTGATGATTGTAGTGCTTACGGTGTGTATTTGTTTGTATCGGTAGATCACCCGGACTGCGAAGCTTGTTACTTAGAAGCGCTCGATCAAGACAACTATCATCAAGGCAAGTCATTTTGATCATACTATCTCCTATGTTTTACTATGCATGGTAGTTTCACCTTTCTTTGCCCCATTGCATGCTGAGTAGGTACTTGGAAATTTTAGTTATAGGTTGTAGTATCATGTGGTAGCCACACAACAACCCCGATACTTGGCCCGGGACGACAAATTCATATTGCTATGCTTGAGTAGACGGGATTCTGGTTGAGTGCATAACACGAGTGATGCGAGGATAAATAAATAACCAAGACCAGTTAAGTCAAGATTTTCAAGACCTCGTGATGCAATGCAACTCTGGGTGAAGGACGGTTGATCGGCTCCCTGGAGAAACCAGTGGATGACCCGGGATGCTGGAGACGGCCATGACATCCTGCGGAAAGCTTCACCCAGCTTCGAAGAGACGGATGGAGGCTTCAAGACCCAAGGCTTACCTGCACAGCCACAAGTCATTATGGGCTCTGGCTTGGTTGGACAACACGGCGACTCTGGACAGGCGGTGCTAGCAGATGTAGAAGAACGGTAGGAATGGATGGGCACCGACAGGGATTCACAAGGACCCGTTGAAAGACCATGTTTTGATCATCCGGTCTTCAAACACCCTGAAGTGTGAGGACATACTCGGAGGCGATCAATCTTGTGGGGAACGTGTGCAAAACTCTGCAGAATGCCCAAACCGAATCGATTAGGCATGTCCACGGTCATGGACAACTTGAGCCGAAGGCATTGAAATTTCCCTGAACTCTCGACACAACTTTATAATGATGTGGGAATTATTAACAACTCGGGTACGAGAATTGGTTGGCGGAACCATCTCGTTAACAACAAACAATGTAGTAATATTTTTCTTTCAGCCCTCTCTTGTTGTAGGAGAAAATTGTCTTTATGCTAAAACTTATAGCCCCACCTGCCAAATATACATGTAGAGATAGTTGGTTATTATTTTTCCCCTCTCTTTGATGACTTGCCGGCATATTCCATATGCTGACCTACACGGCTGCAATGTATCATGTTGCAGAGTACTTTTCCGACTAGGAGTGAGGCTACGATCTACGCTCAACGACATGCCCTGGAGTCGGATGGACTCGTCTACCTGATGCTTCCGCTAGTATTCGATAGGTATCTCATGAGATGGCCTTCAGCCACTTTATTATAATTCATTATTCTAATAAAGTACTCGATATGAGATTTTCGATTAATAAAGATGTGTGATTGAACTCTTGATATATACATTGATGTACTGAGTGTGTACCAGCATGATCTTGGGATGGTACGGAACACCAGAGGCTTCACTCGTATTGAGTCGGGTCGCTACAGAAATGGTATCAGAGCCAGGTTGACTGTAGGACGTAACCTCTAGGAATGGAAAAGCCTCAGGAAGATAACTATTTTCTTATGTCTATAAATCCTCTATTTCCTCTTCTGATCATTTCTGTCTTCTCTTCGATTTTCCAATGTTTTAGATGGCCACCTTCATCCCCGTTAAGTTCACGGAGTTTTGCCAGCCCAACGCCACTATGCCTTTCGGAAAGGAGCTGATACAGATCACCAAGGACTTGAGGATTGCTCTGCCGACTATCACAGGGAAGCCTACTTCGTCTTACCCGGAGGATCCACGCTACAGGATTGAGGTGCACGTTCCCGGAAGGACATTCGAGCCGCGCACTCAGCCTGTGGACTTCAAGTTCATCGCACCCAACTGGATTCTGGGAAGGGACATGGCGGTCCATTGTGCACTCGGACGTATCAAGGAAGTGTACAGAGGCTGCCCTATTTCACCGGACCAATTCACGGTATCCCGGAGAGGAGAAGATGGAGAAATCATCTCAAGCAAGATCAAGGACGCTCTCTTTTCCTATGCCCACACCTTGGAGAAGCACAATGGGATTCTGGAGCATCGTGGGATCAAGGACGCCAAGAAAATCAAGCAACTGTCGCTCCGCGAACTCGAACTCGAAGAAGCAGCCCGGGAAGCCCACTATGAGCACGAATTGGAGGTGAAGGACTTTCTGGAGAGGATCGAGAAGCTGAAGACTCGAGTTGCATACCTAGAGGAGGAACTGGACATGGGCGAGAACCTTCATCCCGAAGGAGACGTAGCCCCCTTGATCAGCAATGATGAGGACTATGAAGAAAGCTCCATCGAAGGACCCACCACCATGCTTTTCTGAGGAGGACACTTAGACTAGACCACCAAATTTATCTTATCGTTAAACGTTTAGGCCGATGTTTAGGTTATCGAATTTTGTATCCCCGTGTGTGAACCTTTTGTGATGGTATTGAATAAAATGTGTGGTGTGTTACTTGTTTGTTGCATTTCATATGGGTAGTGTAATTACTCTTTAGACCATTGTTCATGCTAATATCACCCCTCTACAAACATCATATGCCTCCGAGACGTGCCCCTGCTTCCAACTTTCCGCCGGAACTCACCCAGTTGATTCAGCAGTAAAATACCCTGATGCAGCTGATCATCCAGAACCAGAACAATAACAACAACCATCATCCACCCCAGGCCGACAATCTCACCCGTTTCCTGAGGTTGAACCCTCCGACTTTCTCCAGCAGCATTGAGCCCATTGTGGCAGATGATTGGCTCCGCAAGATGGAGTGGGAACTTATCACTTCTGGTTGTACTGAAGCTGAGAAGGTGCTCTTTGCCGCGCATCAACTTGAAGGCCCTGCGGCCGCATGGTGGGAGAACTACACCACCACATACCCCATTGCTGGAGTCACTTGGGAGAAGTTCAAGCAAGCCTTTCGCACTGCACATGTCTCAGCTGGTGCAATGAGTCTGAAGAAGCATGAGTTTCGCAACTTACGCCACGGAAATCGCTCTGTGCCTCAGTATGTCGATGAATTCAGCATGCTCGCTCGTTATGCGCCTGGAGATGTGGCCGATGATGCGGCCAAGCAGGAAAAGTTCTTGGAGGGACTCAATGATGAGCTGAGCATTCAGCTGACCGTAGCCAACTTCAACAACTACCAGGAGTTGGTAGATAAGGCCCTCATCTTGGAGGGGAAACATCAGCAGATGGAGAACCGCAAGCGGAAGTATGGCAATGGAAAGTTCAACTCCGGCACTCAGCAGAAGCCTCGCTACACCCCCTACTCAGGGAATACCGGGACTGGATCCGGTAAGTTTGGAGGACACGTCCAGCATAACCACCCAGTGCACAACCATGGAGGCCACAACCATGGAGGAAATGGGAACCACCGCAACAACAGCAACTTCAAGAATGGCGGTACTGGCACTCAGCATCATTCAGCTCCAGCTCAGAAGGATCTGAATCACATCACCTACTTCAAGTGTCAGAAGACGGGACACTATGCCACTGAATGTCCCTAGAACAAGCAGGGAAATGGAAACGGCAATGGCAACTCTGCAGCAAAGAAGCCCAATCCTTTTCCTCGAGCTCAGGTGAATCACATTGATGTTGAAGAGGTATATGATCACCCCGATACTGTGGTTGGTAAGTTTTTGCTAAATTCACGTCCAGTATTGGTACTTTTTGATTCTGGTGCAATGCATTCATTCGTATCAAGGGTAGTTGTGGAAAAGTATAGTTTGCCAACTAGAACCCTCAGCCAACCTATTAAGGTCAGTTCCCCAGGAGGCATGATGACAGCCGGGATAGGATGCCATGCCTTGAGTCTCAACATTGGGAACCATAATTTTCCCACCGACCTCATCGTATTAGAGTCCGAGGGATTGGATATAATCCTAGGCATGGATTGGTTGGCCAAGTATGAAGGGAATATTGATTGTGCCCTTAAGTCTATTTTGCTCACCACCCTCGAGCAAAAGCGGATTAAGTACGTGTCTCAGCGCCCGACACGGAGTAAACGAGTAGATTCTCTCACGGGAGTAGTCCAGGAGGAAGTACCGATTGTACAAGAATACCCAGATGTATTCCCGGAGGAATTTCGGGCATGCCACGTGACAGAGAGATTGAGTTCCTGATTGAGCTATTACCCGGAACAGCCCCGATATCCAAGAGACCCTATCGGATGCCCGCAAATGACTTGGTAGAAATCAAGAAGCAAATTAAGGAGTTGTTGGACAAAGGGTGTATTCGCCCAAGTTCTTCACCTTGGGGAGCCCAGTGCTCTTGGTTGAAAAGAAGGATAAGTCCTTGAGAATGGTTGTCGATTATCGTGCATTGAACGAGGTGACCATCAAGAACAAGTACCCCTTGCCGATGATCAATGATCTGTTTGACCAGTTAGTTGGAGCCCGAATATTCTCCAAGATCGATCTTCGATCCGGGTATCATCAGTTGAAGATTCGTGAACAGGATATACCCAAGATAGCCTTCACCACTCGATACGGCTTGTACGAGTGCACGGTCATGTCATTTGGACTGACTAATGCTCCGGCATATTTTATGAATCTGATGAACAAGGTATTTATGGAATACTTGGACAAGTTTGTCGTGGTGTTCATCGATGACATACTGATATTCTCCAAAAACGAGGAGGAACACAAGGAACATCTGCGTCTAGTTCTGGAGAAACTTCGAGAGCATAAGCTGTATGCAAAGTTTAGCAAATGTAAGTTTTGGTTGAAGGAAGTTGGATTCCTTGGACACGTCATCTCAGGAGAAGGAATAGCAGTGGACCCAGCCAAGGTCGCCGCACTCACCGAATGGGTAGCACCCACTTCAGTTAAGGAGGCCCGCAGTTTCCTCGGACTTGCTGGATATTACCGGAGGTTCATTGAGAATTTCTCAAAGATCGCCAAGCCCATGACAGAGTTGTTGAAGAAGGAGTCCAAGTATGTTTGGACTGAGGAATGTGAAACCAGTTTTCAAGAGTTGAAGAAACGTCTGCTTACAGCCCCAGTGCTGATATTGCCGAACATTCGGAAGGATTTCCAGGTTTACTATGACGCTTCTCGTCAAGGACTCGGAGGAGTGCTCATGCAAGAAGGTATAGTTGTAGCCTATGCATCCAGACAGCTCAGACCCCATGAGTTGAATTATGCCACGCATGACTTGGAACTAGAAGCCGTAGTGCACGCTCTCAAGACCTGGAGACATTTCCTGATCGGAAATAGTTGTGATGTTTACACTGATCACAAGAGCCTGAAATATATCTTCACGCAGAAGGAGTTGAACCTGAGACAGAGGCGATGGCTAGAATTGATCAAGGACTATGACATGAGATTGCATTATCACCCAGGCAAGGCAAATGTTGTAGCCGATGCGTTGAGCCGCAAGAGTTATGTGAACACACTCATAGCAGGAGGGTTACCCCAGGAGTTAGCCGATGACCCCGAGAGCTCAAATTGGAAATAGTTCCAAGAGGATTTGTTGCCACACTAGACATTCAGTCCACTTTGACAGAAAAGATCCGCAAAGCATAGAAATCAGACAAGGAGATAGCTGAGATTAAGCAGAAAATAAAAGACGGGAAGGCTAAAGGTTTTCGTGAGAATGAACATGGAACTTTATGGTTTGAGGATCGCATTTATGTGCCCAATGATCCCGAACTCAGGAAGTTGATACTTCAGGAGGCCCATGATTCCCCGTACTCGATACACCCCGGCAACACCAAGATGTATCTGGATCTGAAAGAAAGTTTCTGGTGGACAGGAATGAAGAAAGACATTGCCGAGTTTGTAGCAATATGCGATGTTTGTCAGCGAGTAAAAGCCGAGCATCAGAAGCCAGCAGGTTTGCTTCAACCTCTGCCGATACCCGAGTGGAAATGGGAAAAGCTTGGTATGGACTTCATCACAGGATTACCCAGGACCCGTTCTGGCTATGATTCTATTTGGGTTGTGGTCGATCGTTTGACCAAGGTAGCTCACTTCATTCCTGTGAAGACTACTTACACGAGTGCCAAGCTGGCCAAGATATATATGACCAGGATCGTATGTCTGCATGGAGTACCAAAGAGTATTGTGTCAGATAGAGGGACTCAGTTCACATCAAAATTTTGGCACCAACTGCATGAAACCTTGGGAACGAGATTGGAGTTCAGTACAGCTTTTCACCCACAGACACATGGACAGACCGAGAGAGTCAATCAAATTCTGGAGGACATGTTGAGAGCTTGCGCACTAGACTATGGGTCTAGTTGGGATGACAATTTGCCTTATGCTGAGTTCTTATACAACAACAGCTATCAGACCAGTCTGAAGATGGCCCCTTTCGAAGCTCTATACGGAAGGAGGTGCAGAACACCGTTGATGTGGGATGGAGTTGGAGACCGACAACTTTTTGGTCCCAACCTTACCCGGGATTCTGAAGAGAAGGTCAAGGTGATTCGTGACCGACTCAAGATAGCTCAGTCCAGGCAGAAAAGTTATGCTGACAGCAAACGCAAGGAAATAACATACAAAGTGGGAGACCGAGCCTATCTTCGGGTGTCTCCACTTCGAGGAATCAAGAGATTTGGTGTGAAAGGAAAGTTAGCACCCTGATTCATTGGCCCCTACAAAATTCTTGAACGTAGAGGCGAAGTTGCATATAAACTGGAACTGCCGGAAGGATTGTCCGGAGTTCACGATGTCTTCCATGTTTCCCAGTTGAAGAAATGCCACACTGAGATGGCTGATGTTCCGTTGAGAGATACAGTGCCCATAGAGGCCATACAGCTCGAAAGTGATCTGACGTATGAGGAGAAACCCGTCAGGATTCTCGATACTGCCAACAGAGTTAGCCGCAACAAGATCATCAAGTTCTGCAAGGTGTTGTGGAGCCACCACACCGAGGAAGAAGCCACCTGGGAACGAGAAGAGGATCTTCGTCGAGACCACCCACACCTATTTTCTAGCCAACCTGAATCTCGAGGGCGAGATTCATCTTAAGGTGGGTAGGTTTGTAACATCCCAAATTTCCTAATTTGGAATGTTTTACAAATGTAGCTAAGCATCTATGCATTTTGTTTGCAATAAAATTTTGCATTTGATTTCCATCAAATACTTGCTTTTGCTTTTCTATTTTTCCTCCCCGAGAAAATGCCCCGACAAAATTCTTGCACGCAAGAAAGAGCGGAGGAAAATGACCCTCCAAAATGTGAGGCATTTCTGAAATATTTTGAGCCAAGAAAACCAAAGTTTTATTGAGAAAATAATTGCAAACAGAAAATAAAGCCTTTGGGAATTTTCTGAAAAAAAACATTTTTTAAATGTTTTTATTTTGGTGTTGCCAAAATGATAAACGAGTAGGAAATAGTTTTCTGAAAATTTTGGTATATAATACCCCATATAAATCTTTTTATTTTGTTTCCTTTTATTATTTTTCCCTTGCTGGTTAAAAAAAAGAAGGAAATTTTTTTTTGAAACCGCCAGCACGCGTAGGAAAGGATCGGGCCAAATCCCATGGCCCAGATCCGAAATCCCACGGGATCTCCTCCACCCACCGCACTCCTTTCTTCCTTTTTTTCCTTCCTTCTTCTTCCTCTTACCTTTCTTCTCCCGTAACCCTTCCATCCCTAGCGCACGGCACCCTCCATGGCGCCACCTCCTGGATCGCCGGGATCCCCCCGATCCGATCCCCCCTTCCTTCCCCGAGCCCCCTCGCCCCTATATAACCGCCGCCTCCAGCCCCCCCCCCCCCGGGCCCCCTCCTCCCACGCCAGAACCACCTCGCCCTGCCCTCGTACCTCGCTCGAGCCCAAGCTCTAGTAGGAAATCCTCCACGCCGCCCTAGCCACTACCGCACCTCCCCGCCCCAGCCAACGCCACCGGAGAAACCCCCATCGCCGCCGCGCTCCATTTTTTCCCCTAAACCCCCCTTCGCCACCCCACGCCGCTACACCTCCCCTCGCCGGAGTTCGGCCACCGCAGAAGCTTGAAGGGCTCGTGCTGATCGCCCCCGACGCTCCCTCAACTCACCGACGCAGCAAACGTACGCCGGAGCCCCGCCGCCACCCTCCCCACGCCTCGGACGCCGTCGGAGATCGTCGGAGGCCCCTCCCCGATCACCACCTCTTCTCTGTCTCGCTTGAGAAGAAGCAACCCCAGCAACTCACGGTGAGACCCCCCATCTTTTCCTTAGCCGTTAGATCGTGAGTAAACGGTAGAGATTAGATCACCCGTACCCTTTCGGTCTTTTAAACAAAACCGGGCCGGATTTTCATTACTTAATATTAGCCGAAGAGATTTTTGTTAAGATGCGGCCGTTTGTTAGATTTCCCCGCAGCAAACACCAGTAGACTAATCAGAGAGCGCCACGTGTACCCCCTCTCCGATAGAATTCAGATTTTATTTTTTCTGTTTAATTCCAAAAACAGAGAAAGTTACAATAATGTTTTGATCATAACTTTTGATCTAGAGATCCAATGATGTTGATTCGTTTTCCAGTAGATCACAATTGTTGTGTAGTTTTTAAAAACCTATAATTTGTCAATGTTTGAAATTTTCAAATATGAATTATATCAGATTTAGTTTAAACCTTGTTTTGCTTATTCCAGGAGTTTAAAAAATGATTTTGTTTGATTCTTTTTGCTACTGCTTCCTAGTGATTATATCTTACTGTGGTATAAGTTTCAATTTTTTTAAAATATTTTTACTTGAGGTTTTAAGAGAAACAATTTCTGCCTTAGTTAGGTGAAGTGAATTCTTTCACTTAGGTCATAGCTATTTTATACTTGTGATGTTATTTTACTTGTTAATGATTGTAGTGCTTATGGTGTGTATTTGTTTGTATCGGTAGATCACCCGGAGTGCGAAGCTTGTTACTTAGAAGCGCTCGATTAAGACAACTATCATCAAGGCAAGTCATTTTGATCATACTATCTCCTATGTTTTACTATGCATGGTAGTTTCACCTTTCTTTGCCCCATTGCATGCTGAGTAGGTACTTGGAAATTTTAGTTATAGGTTGTAGTATCATGTGGTAGGCACACAACAACCCCGATACTTGGCCCGGGACGACAAATTCATATTGCTATGCTTGAGTAGACGGGATTCTGGTTGAGTGCATAACACGAGTGATGTGAGGATAAATAAATAACCAAGACCGGTTAAGTCAAGATTTTCAAGACCTCGTGATGCAATGCAACTCTGGGTGAAGGACGGTTGATCGGCTCCCTGGAGAAACCAGTGGATGACCCGGGATGCTGGAGACGGCCATGACATCCTACGGAAAGCTTCACCCAGGCTCGAAGAGACGGATGGAGGCTTCAAGACCCAAGGCTTACCTGCACAGCCACAAGTCATTATGGGCTCTGGCTTGGTTTGACAACGCGGCGACTCTAGACAGGCGGTGCTAGCAGATGTAGAAGAACGGTCGGAATGGATGGGCACCGACAGGGATTCAGAGGGACCCGTTGAAAGACCATGTTTTGATCATCCGGTTTTCAAACACCCTGAAGTGCGAGGACATACTCGTAGGCGATCAAATCTTATGAGGAACGTGTGCAAAACTCTGCAGAGTGCCCAAACCTAATCGATTAGCCGTGTCCACGGTCATGGACAACTTGAGCAGAGGGCATTGAAATTTCCCTGAACTCTTGACGCAACTTAAAAATGATGTGGGAATTATTAACAACTCGGGTACGAGAATTGGTTGGCGGAACCATCTCGTTAACAACAAACAATGTAGTAATATTTTGCTTTCAGCCCTCTCTTGTTGTAGGGGAAAATTGGCTTTATGCTAAAACTTATAGCCCCACCTGCCAAATATACATGTAGAGATAGTTGGTTATTATTTTTTCCCCTCTCTTTGATGACTTGCCAGCATATTCCATATGCTGACCTACCCGGCTACAACGTATCATGTTGCATAGTACTTTTCCGACCAGGAGTGAGGCTACGATCTATGCTCAACGACATGCCCTGGAGTCGGATGGACTCGTCTACCTGATGCTTCCGCTAGTCTTCGTTAGATATCTCATGAGATGGCCTTCACCCACTTTATTGTAATTCATTATTGTAATAAAGTACTCGATATGAAATTTTCGATTAATAAAGTTGTGTGATTGAACTCTTGATATATACATTGATGTACTGAGTGTGTACCAGCATGATCTTGGGATGGTACGGAACACCAGAGGCTTGACTCGTATTGAGTCGGGTCGCTACACGAACACAACGAGGAGCAGATAGAAATGATAAGCAGTTTACAACAATATATTCTCTACAAATGTTGTGAGTAGCAGTGATAGATAGTTTTGTAGAAAAGTAGCAAGTGTGCAGCAAGGTGTCCCAATCCTTTTTGTAGAAAAGGCCAAGCATACAATTTATCTTATATTAAGGTAAGAGCTAATACACATGGAAATTTCCATCTACTCATGTTCATCATGTTGAGTTGATTCACGTTCGTTACTTTGATAATTTGATATGTGGGTGGACCGGTGCTTATGTGTTGTTCTTACTTGAACACGCAACCTACTTGTGATTACCCTCTCTCACAAGCATCCACAACTACGAAAGAGGAATTAAGATAAATCAAACCATAGCATGAAACATGTGGATCCAAATCAGCCCCTTATGAAATAACACATAAAGTATGGTTTAAGCTTCTGTCACTCTAGCAACCCATCATCGAATTATTACTCCACAATGCCTTCCCTTAGGCCCAAGTATGGTGAAGTGTCATGTAGTCGACGTTCACATGACACCACTAAATGAAGCAACGCCATACATACCATCAAAATATCGAACGAATACCAACTTCACATGATTACTTATAACAAGACTTCTTCCATGTCCTCGAGAACAAAGGCAACTACTCACAAATCATCACCATGTTCAACACCATAGGTAAAATAAATATGAAAAGCATCTAAACATACTATCTTCCACCAAGTAAGCCAACTAGCATCAACTACAAGATGTAATCAACACTACTAGTAACCCATTGGTACCAATCTTAGGTTTTGGGAAAAAGAATGGATACAAGAGATGAACTAGGGTTTGAGATGAGATGGTGCTGCTAAAGATGTTGATGAAGATTGATCCTACCATGAAGGAGGAAGCATTGGTGATGTCGCTGGCTTCGATTTCCCCCTCCCAGAGGGAACTTTCCCCGGCAGAATCACTCTGTCAGAGAGCAAAAGGGTCTCGACCCAGATTTCCGTCTCAAGACGGTGGCACATTGTCCCTTAAAGTATCTTCTTATTTTTACGGGTCAAAACCCATAATATAGCAAAAGAGGGGGCCGGAGGACCTAGGAGGTGGCCCCAAGCCATCACGGCGCGCCTAGGGGGTGGGCGCGCCCTGTTGGCTTGGCACCAATAGGTGGCGCCCCACCGACACTTCTTTGCTCCATAAATTCACATACCACACAAAGGGCATAAAAGTAAATGCTCGCCTCAGTCGGACGTCTTAGCAACACCACACAAAGGGCATAAAGTAAATGCTCGCCTCAGTCAGGCATCTTAGCGACACCATAGAAAGGGCATAAAAGTAAATGCTTGCCTTAGTCGGGAGTCTTAGTGACACTATAGAAAGGGAATAAAAGTAAATGAATATCCGGGTGGTACAACCAACCTTCGGGATATTTGATATAACCAAGTTTCAACATGTTAGTTCCATCTTCTCAATCTCATGTCAACAATTATCACTTTCATAAATAAACCCATTCTTGAGAGACCTAAACTTACACCGACACTTGACATGTCAACCAGTCGTCCTTGACCGTGGACATGGCTACTCGAATAGTTTTGACTCTACAGAGGGTGTACTCTTTACCCACAGCCAACGGGTTTCCATAGTCACTAAGACTAATCATGCGTATGATATTTAAAAAGTAAACACTCGGAACCAGCATACACCCATTTTTACCCAGCGAGGCCTCATGACGAGATGATGTATATACATCTTGCACCTCGTTGGTTACCCCAGGTGGAAGGTTGAGATCTAGTCAGCAACAAGGTTTCCCTCACACGGAAACTATAAGGTTATCGAACCAGGAGGACTCCTAGGATCAACAAGTAGGTGTCTCCCACCCTAGCGCTAGCAGAAGACGTGCACCTGCACACACAACAAATAACTTTGCTCCCAACGAGTACAGAGAGGTTGTCAATCTCTCCGGTCTTGTAGTTTGCAAAGGATCAAAACACAAGCGGGAATAGTAAAAGTGATTGCAACGGAAAAGTAAATGAAAACGGTAAATGGTGGAGGTGTAAGCAATGATGGTGATATGGACCGGAGTCACATGATGTTCGCTAGTGATGTCTCTCTCCCAAAAGACGATAAACAACTATGCTTGGGTAAACAAATTACAGTTGGGCAATTGATAGAATTATAAACGCATCGCAATGCTAATTATGCTACTTCAAAGTTAGAGGCTCAATACTAATGGGCAGTATGCCAAGACAAGTAGACCGTTTATTCATCAGCATCTACTTACTAATCATCCACCTTGAGATATCTATACAGAAAATCTCGCCGGTACTAAGTTGCGAGCCCCACCCGAAGTGTAAACTCAAAGCAACGAACAACTGCATTAGCGAACTACGCGTAAGGTAAACAATCCTTACAACCGTGGTCACAAGCACCGTTGCTTTATCCCTGGTGGCAACAGCACATCCCCTAGTCTCGTCTCATGTTTCTGTCACTCAAGCTAGACATCGAGGGGCATGAACCCACAATCATGCATAACACTCCCTCTTGGAGTTACAATCTACTACTCGGCCAAAGCGTTAAATAGCAACGGAGAACACGCATGAATCACTAAGGAACATATTATAAAAGGATAATCAAATATATAACTCGTAACAATCTGAACATAATCTCATAACCCATCGGATCCCAACAAACCGAGCATAGCAATACCAACAGAATTACATAGATGCATTGATTTGGTCCAAGGCATCTCACAAGGACTAACCATTGAAGCACAAGATTGGAGAGAAGACATCACATAGCTACTGGTCATGGACCCATGGTCCAAGGAGGACTACTCACGGCATGTCCGGGAAGCGTCCATGGCGGTGAAGAAGCTCCTGGAGGTCAATCCTCCCTCATGCAGGGTCCTGGAAGAGGCCTCCTGACGCTCCCGATATCGGAAGCGCTGCGGCAGCGGAACGATGGAGAAATTCGCGATTCTGGATGTGATGGAAGGGTTTTCTCGTGGAGGAGTAAATATAGACCAAAGGAGGGCACTGGAGGAGGTGGGACCCACCCAGGCGGCCTCTTGGCGCGGCCTAGGGCCAGGCCGCGCCCACAGGTCGCCTGGGAGGCCCCTGGCCCCCCTCTGGCCCATCTTCAGTGATCTGGAAGCTTCCGATATTCTGATTTTTTTTATATTTTTCTTGGGATTTTCGGGCTTTGAAAATTTGGGTAAAAGCCCCTGCAAAATAGACACCAGCACACAGAAACTGGCACTGGATGCACTGAGTTAGTAGGTTATTCCAAATATGTGTAAAAAAGATATAAAAGTGTAGCAAAACATATAACAATGTCACCCAAAAGATCATGGAACAAGCAGAAATTATAGATACGTTTTGGACGTATCAACATCCCCAAGCTTAATTTCTGCTCGTCCTCAAGTAGATAAATGATTACACAAATAATTTCTGTGGTGACATACTAACACACATATAAGAACTTCAAAGTAAAGCAAGTAATATATGCAATTCAAGTCAAGACAATAACAAGCAAGAGTCCATATTTAGTATTGAAATTAGCAAAGTAAGAACAAAAAGGTGCAAGAGCTCTCGCTCTCCGTGACTCGATTTTCTCCAAATGGTGTTTGCGTGCATGAAGTGGGAGATGCGGTGAGATGATAAAATATATTTTAATTGAGGACTCCATCTACTAACATTTCACACTTGGTCTCTTTTGGAATCTTATTTTGACACATCCCCAGACCAGTAGTTAGGCACAAGTCAAAATGATTCGCTCCCTTTCGATTTTGGGCACTCATGCAATGTATGAGCATAAGCAAGATATGTTGGTACTTAGGATGGCAAAGAGAATAATGATGGGGAAGGAAGACAAAAAGGGTGTGAAAGTCTCACATCAATGAGGACAACCATAGGCGTGAGAAAGCCAAATAATAGATATGTTGTGAGGAGTAGGGATTGCCATGTAACGGATGCACATATGAGCTAAGGTAAGCTCTCCAATGGAACTAGTGGGGGTGCATCCAACTTGTTTGCTCATGAAGACCTAGAGCTCATTTGAGGAGGCTCGTCATTGGAATATGCGAACTAAGTTTTATAGTGTAAGGGTCCCCACATAGTTATGCATGAATGATAATCTCTATGTAGTACAAATATAGAAATGGAGTACGAGTGTGGATCTTTCAAAAGGAATAGTAATGTTGCCCCATTCTCTTTTTTGTGGCCTTTTTGGCTCTTTCTTTTTATCTCTCATTTCTCCTCTTTGGGATCTTTTAATTTGTCCTCTTTGGGACCTTTTCCTCTCTTAAGGTCAACACTCTATGTTTTACAAGAATAAAAAGAAAAATCATCACACTTTATAAGAAGTACTCAACATAAAGACAAGTGAAAACTATCATGATGTATGCAAATGTATGCCTCTGCCGGTGTAGCGGGATATGCAATGATACTAGCGTGTCTGGTAGCAGTAATAAGGGCAAGGCCCAACTATCATGCGGCTCCTCGATCAAGCAAAAGCATGTATGACATGAAGATCAAGCCATGAGATAGTGGATGTTACATGGCAATGTATCTCGGAAAGTCTATGGAAATGCCTTAATAAGTAGGTATGGTGGCTGTTTTGAGGAAAGATATAATGAGGCTTATGTATGACAGAGCGTATCATGTCATGGGTTTGGATGCACCAGCAAAGTTTGCACCAACTCACAAGATGAGAAAGGGCAATGCATGGTACCTAAGAGGCTAGCAAAATATGGATGGTGGAAGTGCCAACAATCGAATACTCACATTAGTCCGAAGAACTCATACACTTATTACCGGTAACTCTCTATCTAGTTAGGAAATTCACATAGAGACAAGTACCCCGAGGAGCAGTGTTTGGGGGTTTGGTCATCCTTGTGCATCCTCGACTCATGGTAACGTGAGGGTACTCTATATATTCCAACCCCTCCAGAGGTTAGCGATCAATTTAGTAGCTAGAGTTCTCAACTAATTTTTAGTTTTTGAAACACACGGATTTCCCAAAATACGACACCTATCACTAATATGCTCAAGCTCTTGGCACCAATAGTCCAAACATTACTCAAATCAATACCTCAAAACTATTGCAAGTTACTACTATACTTAAATAGTAACCTCAATTACCTACTCATGCAAGACACACAACTCAGTGCAACAAGCCAACTCTCTAAAAAAAATAAGCATGATAACTCAAGAGAGTTCCAAAAGCAACCTAAATAAAAGCTCTTAAAATGATATAGCATGAAAACTAAGAGCTAGGTATGACAGTAGCTACAAAAATATAAAGAACACACATAAAAAGATAAGCATGAAAACCTATGTTGTGTTCTAGAGTGGAATGGAGCATGTTTCTCTCCCAAACAAGGAAGGCTAGGTTCCGACTTGTTATAAATAGCAAGCAAAACTAAAAAAACTAAAAAGTAAAGAGCAGGACGCTCCCAGCATAGCACATAACATATGAAGTGATAAAAATATAGCATGGAGATGGACGAACTGATGATTGTTGATAGAGAAGGGGATGCACGGGGGCATCCCCAAGCTTAGATACTTGTGTCTCCTTGAATATTTATTGGGGTGCATGGGGGCATCCCCAAGCTTGAGCTCTTGACACTCCTCTATCTTCTTTCATCATCTCCCATCGCATACTTGAAAACTCCCTTCATACGAAACTCATCATAAACTGATTAGAGTGGTTAGTACCCTTAATAAAATAATTTATTACCTACTGGAAATAATGATTTTCATGAAAAGCTACTGTTTCTCATGATTGCGAAAAGGTTTTTCCAAAGGAAAAGCAAGCTTAAGTTTGCAAAATTATGAAAACGCAAAACATGGCAGAATCTGTGAAAGAACAGAACAGCGGGTAGTAAATAATTTATTTGGGGCACTTCTACAACTCAAATAAAAAAACTCAGAACAGATGCCAGAAAGGCAATTATATAGAGCATGCTGTAAAAAAGTCATATGAAAAAGATGATCTGGTGAGTTTTGGTGAATTTTTTCGTCAAGCTGATAGAATCTGTTTCTAGACAGCATGTCACAACTTTTGAACTTTCTTCCAATCGGAGTCTAAAACTTGGCACAAATCTTGAAAATAAAGATACAATGATGTTGCTACAGTATTAAAAAGCATCAAGACCACTAAAACTGAAACTAAAAAACTCAAAGTAAAGATAACAAGGGTTGTCTCCCTAGAGCTCTTTCTTTATAGCCATAAAGATAGGCTTAAGATTTTAATGATGCTCTTGTAGAAATAAGAGTTGTAGAACAAAAGAGAGGATCAAGAAGCAAATACAAAACACATGTAAGTCTAACATGCTTCCTATGCATAGGAATATTTCAATAGAATAATGCATTGAAGCACAAAGCAATAAGCATAGGAAGGCAAAACAATTGCGGCTTCAAAACTTTCGACATAAAGAGGTGAAACTTCTTATTTTTTAGATATTTAGAACGATGTCTCCCCCTCTCATTATAAATTTTAGTGGCATCATGTATGAACTCAACAATATAACTATCACATAAGGCATTATTTCCATGATCCAAAAAGCATAAAAGTATCCTCAAAGAAAATTTTCTCCTCAAAAGTTGGGGGACTAAAAATATCATGTTCATCAAACGGGTCATCCCCAAGCTTAGAGCTTTCCGTGTCATTAGAAATATTGATATTAAAAGAAATCATACTAATAACATTGCCACCATCATAATTGTTATGCAAATAATAAAGTTCCAGAGGTTTTTTCATTTTCTCCTCAAACACTTCATGTCCTGGTTCAAGATAAAGTTTATAAAGCTCTCTCATATTTTTGTTGTTTTCCGTTAAGACTAACTAGTCATGCCAATCATGAAAAGCAATCTAACAAGACTAAAAGCAAAGGTAAAAGATAGTGTGCAACTCCCCTATCTTGAAGAGTGGAGTCCCCGGCAACGGCGCCAGAAAACTTTGCTTGATGACGAGATGATGTATAAACTTCTCGCACCTCGTTGGTTACCCCAAGTGGATGGTTGAGATGTAGTCAGCAGCAAGTTTTCCCTCACACGGAAACTGTAAAGTTATCGAACCAGGAGGACTCCTAGGATCAACAAGTAGGTGTCTCCCACCCTGGCGCTATCAGAAGACGTGGACCTGCACACACAACAAATAACTTTGCTCCCAATGAGTACACAGAGGTTGTCAATCTCTCCGGCCTTGTAGTTTGCAAAGGATCAAAACACAAGCAGGAATAGTAATAGTGATTGCAACGGAAAAGTAAATTAAAATGGTAAATGGTGGAGGTGTAAGCAATGATGGTGATATGGACCGGAGTCACATAATGTTCACTAGTGATGTCTCTCTCCCAAAAGACGATAAACAACTATGCTTGGGTAAACAAATTACAGTTCAGCAATTGACAAAATTATAAACGCACCACAATGCTAATTATGCAACTTGAAAGTTAGAGGCTCGATAGTAATGGGCAGTATGCCAAGACAAGTAGACCGTTTATTCATCAACATCTACTTACTTATCATCCACCTTGAGATATCTATCGAGAACATCTCGCGAGTATTAAGTTGCGAGCCCCACCCAAAGTGTAAACTCAAAGCAACGGACAACTGCATTAACGAACTATGCGTAGGGTAAACAATCCTTGCAACCGTGGTCACAAGCGCCATTGTTTTATCCCTGGTGGCAACAGCACATCCCCTAGTCTCATGTTTTTGTCACTCGAGCTAGACATCGAGGGGCATGAACCAACAATCATGCATAACGCTCCCTCTTGGAGTTACAATCTACTACTCGGCCAAAGCAATACGGAGAACATGCATGAATCACTAAGGAACATAATATAAAAGGATAATCAAATATATAACTCATAACAATCTGAACATAATCTCATAATCCGTCGGATCCCAAAAACCGAGCATAGCAATAGCAAGAGAATTACATAGATGCCTTGATCATGTAGGGCAGCTCACAAGGACTAACCATTGAAAAACAAGATTGGAGAGAAGACATCACATAGCTACTGGTCATGGACCCATGGTCCAAGGAGGACTACTCACGACACATCTGGGAAGCGTCCATTGCGGTGGAGAAACTCCCGGAGGTCAATCCTACCTTTGGCAGGGTGCCGGGAAGAGGTATCCTGACGCTCCCGATCTCGGAAGCGCTGCGACGACGGAACGATGGAGAAATTCGCGATTCTAGATGTGATGGAAGGGTTTTCTCGTGATGGAGTAAATATAGGCCAAAGGAGGGCACCAAAGGAGGTGGGACCCACCCAGGCGGCCTCTTGGCGCAAACTAGGGCCAGGTCGCGCCCACGGGTCGCCTGGGAGGCCCCTGGCCCCCCTCTGGCCCATCTTCGGTGATCTGGAAACTTCCGTTACGTTGAGTTTTTATATATTTTTCTTGGGATTTTTCAGGCTTCGGAAAATTGGGTAAAAGCCCCTGAAAAATAGACATCAGCAGACAGAAACTGGCATTGGGTGCACTGAGTTAGTAGGTTAGTCCAAATATGTGTAAAAAGATATAAAAGTGTAGCAAAACATTTAACAATGTCACCAAAAAGATCTTGGAACAAACATAAATTATAGATATGTTTTGGACGTATCAAGGCCAGGCATCACATGGGTCACACTTCGAGAGGAAAAACTCTATGACGGGGAGGCCAACATCCTCGAATAGCATGGGATCAAATTTCTACTGCACGCTGCTAGGGGGTGCACCCCTCTCGGTCCCAGACCGGAAACACCCATACCCCCTGGCCGGGTGACTGGCTTTATTCCAGGGCATGAAGACCTTCATCCCGGCCCCTCTGCTTGGTGTGTACCTAATAATAGATTTACGACCTACTAAGACGTATTCCCTGCCGGAAAGACATGTGGTAGTACGGAGGGTAAGGTGACACACTGACAAGACTCGATCTATGCCAACACTGGAGTTATTAAATTTATCCACACGGTATCATGTAACTGACATGATCAGGTCACAACCTATCATGTCCCACATGACTAGGTTGTACACGACCTCTCATAATCACCTTGATGATCAAATTTTTCAAGCGAGAAATCATATCGTATGCAAGTGTTATTATGAAGCAGTTCATCATATTCAAGTGTTCTGATGCAGAAAAACACTAACAATCCTATCATCAAACATAGCATCAATTTATTAAATAGCTTGCATGGTTCGAGAAAGTTGGGATCAAGCTCGATGAAATTGACTGCGGCGTCTCCCCCTTCGGTATCCACGTCACACACATCGGATCTATCGTAAATACTACATCCAAAATCTTTTATGAACACATTTTTTAATAAATATCATAAAAAAACTAGACAATAAAAGAAAAGTTTTGCAAAAATAATCAACTGAAAAGCCCGTGTAATTTAAAGTTATAAAGGAATTGAGATTAGGGGCTAATCTATGAAAACAGAAACTAGCCCACGGGGCTAACTAAAAAAACAAAAAACTCCATGCTAAAAGTGCGCAAGCCAGAAGGGAAAGCACACTTTGGAAGAATACACTTTAGGAAAACGATTCGATAAAAAATAGAATCTTAACAGTGGGCCTCCATTGTCAGGTTTGAAACCACCATGCTCGCGGCAGAGGGTCACGATGTCCTCGGCGGTGTCGTGCGGCAAAGTAGAGGGGGGAAAGGACATGGGCAGACTCACATGGTTATTTCGCAGCTGATGGAGGTGGAGGCAGTCGCCGAAGAGCACCACGTCGATGGCAGCTCCAACTCCAGTGGGCGGCGCTCTTGGGTGCACGTGGATCTCATCGGAGAAGCCTGCTCAAATTTAACCAGAACCCAAAGCCTAATCGAGCGGCCGGAGGCGGGGAAGAAGACCTTCCCGAAGCTCTCCGAGTGGCTCAGTGTTGGAAATATGCCCTAGAGGCAATGATAAAATAGTTATTATTATATTTCCAGTTTCAAAATAATCATTTATTATCCATGCTATAATTGTATTAAATGAAAACATAGATGCATGTGTGGATATATAGACAAAACAATGTCCCTAGTAAGCCTCTAGTTGACTAGCGAGTTGATCAAGGATGGTTAAGGTTTTCTAACCATATGCAACTGTTGTCACTTGATGACTGGATCACATCATTGGGAGAATGATGTGATGGACAAGACCCAAACTATAAACGTAGCATGTGATCGTGTCATTTTGTTGCTATTGTTTTTTGCGTGTCAAGTATTCATTCCTATGACCATGAGATCATGTAACTCACTGACACCGGAGGAATACCTTGTGTGTATCAAATGTCACAACGTTACTGGGTGACTATAAAGTGCTCTACAAGTATCTTCGGAGGTGTCCGTTGAGTTAGCATGGATCAAGACTGGGATTTGTCACTCCGTGTGACGGAGAGGTATCTCGGGGCCCACTCGGTAATACAACATCACATATAAGCCTTGCAAGCAATGTGTCTAATGTGTTAGTCACGGGATCTTGTATTATGGAACAAGTAAATAGACTTGCCGGTAACAAGATTGAAATAGGTATAGGGATACCGACGATGAAATCTCGGGCAAGTAACATACCGAAGGACAAAGGGAATGGTATACGGGATTATATGAATCCTTGGCACAGAGGTTCAAACGATAAGATCTTCGTAGAATATGTATGATCCAATATGTACATCCAGGTCCCGTTATTCGATATTGGACAGGGAGTGTCTCAGGTCATGTCTGCATAGTTCTCAAACCCGCAAGGTCTGCACACTTAAGGTTCGGTGATGTTTCGGTATAGTTGAGTTATAGGTGTTGGTGACCGAATGTTTGCTCAGAGTCCTGGGTGAGATCATGGACATAGCGAGGGTTTCCGGAATGGTCCGAAAACAAAGATTGATATATAGGATATTTTCATTTGGCCTCCGGAAAGATTTCAGGCATTACCGGCAGTGTACCGGGAGTGACGAATGGATTTCTGGTTTTTACCGGGAGGGGGCCACCCACTCGGGAGAGAACCTAATAGCCCATGGGTGGAACACCAACCCTTGGTGGGCTGGTGAGGCCATCCCAAAAGGACTATTTCGGCCAAGGAAAGAAAATCAAGGAGACGGAAAAAAAGAGGGAGGTGGGAAGGAAAGGACTCCTTTTTCCCAAACCGAATTTGAGTTGGAGTCCCTCATCGTCCACTTCGGCCGACATCCTAGGGCTACCTTGATCCTCAAGGCTAGCCCCTCCCCTCGTCCTATATATACTAGAGGTTTTAGGGGTTTTGAGACACAACTTTGCCACGTGCAATCCTAAACCTCTACTTCGTAGTTCTTCCTCTACATTGGTTTTCTGTGGAGCTCGGGCGGAGCCCTGCAGGAATAGATCATCACCATCACCGGCGCGCCGCCACGCTGTCGGAGAACTCATCTACTTCCCCGTCTCTCTTGCTATATCAAGAAGGCGGAGATCGCATCGAGCTGTACGTGTGTTGAACGCGTAGGTGTCGTTCGTTCGGTGCTAGGTCACGACGGATCGTGGGACGACGGTGATTTGAATCACGAAGTTGTTCCACTACATCAACCGTGTTTCTTAACGCTTCCAACTTATCGATCTACAAGGGTATGTGGATCCGATCTCCCTCTCATAGATGAACATCACCATGATAGGTCTTCGTGTGCATAGAAAAATTTCTGTTTCCCATGCAATGTTCCCCAACAGTGGCATCATGAGCTAGGTTGATGCGTAGATGTAATCTCGAGTAGAACACGAAATTTTTTGTGGGTGTTGATGTTCGATTTTCTGCCCTCCTTAGTCTTTTCTCGATTTGGCGGTATTGTTAGATTGAAGCAGCCCGGACCAACCTTACTCGTACGCTTACGAGAGGCCGGTTTCATCGACTAACATGCAACTTGTTGCATAAAGATGACTGGCGGGTATTTGTTTCTTCAACTTTAGTTGAATGGGATTTGACCGAGGCGGTCCTTGGAGAGAGGTTAAATAGCAATTTGCACATCTCCGTTGTGGTTTTGTGTAATTAAGATGCGATCATACTAGATACCCATAGCAGCCACGTAAAACATGCAACAACAAATTAGAGGATGTCTAACTTGTTTTTGCAGGGTATGCATGTGATGTAACATGGCCAAAGACATGATGTGATATATTGGATGTATGAGATGATCATGTTGTAATAGTTAAATATCGACTTGCACGTCGATGCTATGGCAACCGGCAGGAGCCATAGGGTTGTCTTTAAACTAACATTTGTGTTTGCAGATGCGTTTACTATATTGCTAGGTTGTAGCTTTAGTAGTAATAGCATAGATAGCACAACAACCTCGATGGCGGCACGATAATGGAGATCATGGTGTGGCGCCGGTGATGATGAATATCATGCCGATGCTTCGGTGATGGACATCAAGAAGCACAAGATCATGGCCATATCATGTCACTTATGAATTTCATGTGATGTTAATCCTTTTATGCACCTTATCTTTCTTAGAATGACGGTAGCATTATAAGGTGATCCCTCACTAAATATCAAGATAAAATTGTGTTCTCCCTGACAGTGCACCATTGCGACAGTTCGTCATTTTGAGACACCACGTGATGATTGGGTGTGATAGACTCAACGTTCACATACAACGGGTGCAAAACAGTTGCACACGCGGAACACTTGGGTTAAACTTGACGAGCCTAGCATGTGCAGACATGTCCTCGGAACACAAGAGACCGAAAGGTCGAGCATGAATCATATAGTTGATATGATTAACATAGAGATGTTTACCACTGAAACTACACTCAACTCATGTGATGATCGGACTTGAGTTAGTGAATTTGGATCATGACACACTCAAATAACTAGAGGGATGTCTATTTGAGTAGGAGTTTATTAGTAATATGATTAGTTGAACTCTAATTGTCTTGAACATAGTCTAAGTCCACTTTGCAATATTTTATGTTGTAGATCAATGGCTCACGCAGTAGCAATCCTGAATTTCAATACGTTCCTAGAGAAAGCTAAGCTGAAAGATGATGGTATCAACTTTGTAGACTGGGCTCGTAATCTGAGGCTTATCCTACAAGTTGGGAAAAATAATTATGTCCTTGATGCAGCGCTAGCAGATGAACCACCCGCTATGTCTGAACAAGATGTTTTGAATGCTTGGCAAGCACGTAAGGAGGACTACTCAGTAGTTCAATGTGCAGTCTTGTATGGCTTAGAACCGGGACTTCAACGACACTTTGAACGTCATGGAGCATATGAGATGTTCCAGGAGTTGAAGTTTATCTTTCAGAAGAATGCCCGGATCGAGAGGTATGAGACCTCCGATAAATTCTATGCTTGCAAAATGGAGAAGAATTCGTCTCTCAGTGAACATGTGCTCAAAATGTCTGGGTACTCAAACCGTGTAGCTGAGCAGGGAGTTGAACTCCCACAAGAGGCTATCACTGATAGAATTCTTCAATCACTGCCACCTAGCTACAAGAGCTTTGTGTTGAACTATAACATGCAAGGAATGAACAAGTGTAGCGACCCGACTCAAAACGAGTCAAGCCTCTGTGTATCTCTGCCATCCCTGGATCAGTATGCTGGCACACACAGTACATCAATGTATATATCAAAGTGCAATCACATGGAAATAGTGTAAAACTGATATATACCTTAAATATTGCAGCGGAAGCAGTCAAGGGAGTGGAGTCCCAATAAACACCAACGGCAAGTTGAGCGTAGACCATAACCCTGAATCGTACTCTTACTAGTCGAGGAAAAATATCTGCAACATAAGACGTTGCAGCCGTGTAGGTCAGCATATTGAATATGCCGGCAAGTCACATATGAGAGAGGTGAAAAAGTAATCATCTATTCTATATGCATATATGGCAGGTGGGGCTGTAAGTTTTTAGCGAAAAGCAAGGTTTTCTCCTACATCAAGAGGGGCTAAAAGCAAAATATTACTACAAGGTTGGTTGTTAACGAGATGGTTCCGCCAACCAGTTCTCATACCCAAGTTATAAATATTACCCTCATCAAATATATATAATGGTGTTGAGAATTCCAGATAACTTCAGTTCCTTTGGCTCAAGTTGTCCATGACTGTGGACACGGCTAATCGATTAGGTTTGAGTACTCTGCAGAGTTTTGCACACGTTCCCCACAAGATTTGATCGCCTCCGTGTATGTCCTCGCACTTCAGGGTGTTTGAAGACCGAATGATCAAAACATCGTCTTTCAACGGGTCCCTCTGAATCCCTCTCGGTGCCCATCCAATCCTACCGTTCTACTACATCTGCTGGCACCGCCTGTCCAGAGTCGCCGTGTTGTCCAACCAAGCCAGAGCCCATAATGACTTGTGTCTATGCAGGTAAGCCTTGGGTCTTGAAAATATATGTCCGTCTCTTTGAGCCTAGGTGAAGCTTTCCGCAAGATGTCATGGCACGTCTCCAGCATCCTGGGTCATCCACTGGTTTCTCCAGGGAGCCGATCAACCGTCCTTCACCCAGAGTTGCATTGCATCACGAGGTCTTGAAAAGTCTTGACTTGACCGGTCTTGGTTATTAAATTATTCTCGCATCACTCGTGTTATGCACTAAACCAGAATCCCGTCTACTCAAGCATAGCAATATGAAATTTGTTGGCCCGGGCCAAGTAACGGGGTTGTTGGGTGCCTACCACATGTAACCATAATTTCCAAGTACCTAGTCAGCATGCAAATGGGTATAGGATGGTAGAACTACGATGCATAAAACATAGGTGATACATGATCAAATGACTTGCCTGGTATTACTTGATGAAGATAGTCGCTCTCAAAATCCTGATAATTCTACTGGCCACACTCTGAGCAATCTATCGTAAACTAATAGCATTCAATAAACATTCATGCCAAAAAGGAAGAACCAAGAGAACATAAGAACAAAGCATGTCTTGGTGCAAAATAACAATGTACTAAGGTTTAATAAAAAGGTCCTAAGTGTGTTGTAAAGTGAAGTTGCATGAATGAGATCAAAAGAGTTAATGGACGATGAACTATTGCTATATAAGCTCGACTTGCATACACTATGGGAGATGATCAAAAATATTGGGAGAACAACATGAATGTTATTTGACAAATAGTACAAGACATACGAATTTATTTGTAGAAAGAATTTCTTGAAATGGAGCACTACAACACAAGTTATAGCGAAATGAAGTATGAATTGAATTTGCATTCAAAAGGTCAAGAGAAGTTGAACTGAAGTACGATGGTTACGTACAAAAATATATGACATGAGTGTTTAGGGGTAAAAGGAATCAATTGAAAAGGTGGTACGATTTGCAAGATAAGATCAAATGAATGTTGGAATAAAAATTTGAATCGCTCAAATTTGTAAGGTTCAAAGGTCGAAACAAATGATGCTACTGGATATAGGAGATCAATATGAGCGTGTAGAAAAAAGAATTACTAGATTTGAAATAGCGGATCAAAAGATACAAATACTTTAATATAACATTGAATCGGCTTAGAACGATGTGAACACTTTTGGGCACTAATAGATAAATCTGATTCCATCAAAATTATAAGTTGAAAAGTTAAAACTAATGATACAAACGGGAAGATTACTTTGATACGAATCCGACGCAATTGGATTCATCTAAAACGGAGCTACGGATAAAAAGATATGATCAAAAGAAGTTTGAATATCAGTGTGAACAAATTTCGAAATTTGAAAATTTTCAAAAAGTTGATATGATAGGTTCACCAGATAGGTGGGATCAAGACGAAACTCTAGGCGTTGGTTTCATCTAAATCGAATAAACGAGTAAAAAGTTATGGCTATTTGAAAAATCAGGGCCAAGCTGTTTTACGGAAGAAAAGTGCTATGTCTAAAATAATTCTAGTACTAATGTGTAAATACGAAGACTAATTAATATATCTAATTACTATACCGTATACTAGTGTAGGAATACTAGTCTAGAAATAATAAACTACGGGAGTATAAAAAAATACGAAGAAAAATACCTTTAGAATGCAGAGTAAGAATTAATTCCAATGAGGAGACGACTTCGAGAAATCCCGCCGTAGAGAAAAGAATATTTTTATTTAATAAACCTAGTCAAACCAAAAGATTGATTTAACCCGATATAGATGATTTTTGGATGCTCCTATGGGTCTATATTTATAGGTGGAAAGAAGGTCTAATGGTCAATCGCTAGGCAATGTGGGACTAAATATATACGTAAAAAGGAGAAAAGGAGGGACCAAATGCCCATGGGCCAAGTAAATTTCGGTCAGCCCAAAGGCAAGCTCGGATGAACAGTGTTTCCTGGTGAATAGTGCCTTTTTTATTTTTTTCAAAATAAACAGCGAAAACAAATATAAACGAAATTAAGAGAATATTTTTTATAGGCATATTATATATCAAAATTTTCAGAATAAAACGTCCTACAACATGAACATTTTATTTTTCACAAAATAAAAACTTTATAAAAAATTATTTTTTAAAATCCAATAAAATCCAAATTTTGTCTTTAAAATTTTTGCACTATTTTTCTTCTAACTTTTATTTTTTGGGGGTGTCATGTTACCTCCTCTCTTTCTTACTTGGCAAGTATATTGTTAGGAAATATTTTGTGGTTGAAATCTTGTGCCAAAAATAAAATCAAAAACCAAAGGAAAATTCAAGTGCCACATTCATCCAAATTCTTTATAGTTGAAGAAGTCATGTTATCTTCTCTCACTGATTTTAAATGGATGAATTTGAATTCAAAAGAAAAATGGGAAAGTCATTTTATTCCCTCTCATTCAAAAGTTTAAAAAAAAGATCATCACCATCACCGGTGCACCCTCACGCTGCTGGAGAACTCATCTACTTCCCCATCTCTCTTGATGGATCAAGAAGGCGGAGATCGTCATCGAGCTATACGTGTGATGAACGCAGAGGTGTCGTCCGCTCGGTGCTAGATCGGGACGGATCATGGGACGAAAGTGATTTGAATCACGAAGCTATTCCACTACATCAACCTCGTTTCTTAGCGCTTCCCGCTTAGCAATCTACAAGGGTATGTGGATCCGATCTCCCTCTCGTAGATGAACATCACCATGATAGGTCTTCGTTTGCGTAGGAAAATTTTTGTTTCCCATGCAACATTCCCCAACACTCAGGCGTGGCTCTGGTGAGGTGGAGGAGTGATGGCTTCAGCAAGGTTCCGGGGGTTCTATTTATAGGATGGCGAGAGGGGTGCCTCATCAAGTTTAATTCTGGCGCCGATTACGGTGGACACAGGGGTGCCTCATCAGGTTCCGAGGGTCCTATTTATAGGATGGCTGAGCTAGCTAAAACAGTTTGCGGGGCTCCATTTTACTACTGGCATCGAGCGATTACACGCAGAGGCACGCTCTCGATGGAGCGGCTCGTCACGGGCGCGTCGGCTGCAGAGAGCGTGCTCTATGCTATCAAGAGCGTGGTGATGAGCATCAGCGCATGCAGGAGTGGGGGACAACCACACACAGCTCGCACGATGAAAGGGCAGTGTTGGGTGGTGCAGCTTTGTAGCATGCTGCACTGGAGGCCATGGCAGCCATTGCTGGCACCACTGCCAGAGCTGGCGGAGCTCAGATCATCTCACCACCGATGCTCACAACCATCCAAAGGACCATGCGGCGCGTTGGATAAGCGCGGGGCACAGTGTGCAAGCCGCCAGGGCTGGCACTGGTGATATTGGCGTTGTTGTTCTACTTCCTCGAAGTAGTGCCCACCACCTGCTCGACGAAATGAAAATTGCATGGGGAAAAGAGTTATCATCTCATATTTTTTGGGGTGCATGCAAATTCTCATAATTTTTAAAAAAGGTTAGGTAGGGTTTTTGGCAAAATAAACAAATCTGGTCCAAACTTTGGTCAAACAGGATCTGAAATTTTCAAACTGGAAACTAGAAAGTTTTTGAGGCAATGAGTGTGTGGCGCTCCGCCTGATTACCACTGTAGCCAGACGGTCGCCGTGCATACGAGCCCAGGAAATCACTCTGGCATGCACGTTTACAAAAGGTATCAGGAACATAGGCATTTCTATTAATGAATATAAGTTTTACAAGATGAGCCACAAGGGTGATGGATCCTTGTGTGAACACTCTGTCTCCTCGCGTACGACGGATCCTTGTGTGAACCTGGCCACGTTAAAAGCCGCTGAGTACTTTTGAATGTACTCGCAAGCAAACCAAAACTAACATATACACTGAGCAAAGCAATCTATGGCATTCAAGCATGCATTTGTTATTAGAGCAATATTAATCATCATGACATAGCATACCTATCTAGCAAGGTTAATTATCAAGGTATAACAGGGTTATCTAGCAAGATAACTTCTAAAGTAAATGCGATGAGGTAAAGCATATTAGGTAAATGATTTGTACTCCGACTATTCTCATGATCCAGTCTGAATATGATCCAATCCAACTCATGTTGTCATCAACCACTCATCTCATAGCCATCTCATGGCTAACATGTCATATACCGGACATCTTCCGATGTCTGCACAAGACGAGTTCTTCCATCATTATCATCGCTCTTACGGTTGTTCACCTAGTGTGGTCTAGTCGGGCTATCCAATATCGTGGACTCGGCTATTCGAATAGATTTGACACTCTGCAGAGGTTGCACACTTTACCCACACTATGGAGCACTGACCTCGTGATCCCATTCGGGTGGACCACCATTACTCCAACGAAACTTGCCTGACCCATGACTCTTTCATCATACCCCCGGCAACCACTCTCCCCGGAGTCTTGCCCTAGGTGGCCGTGTGTCCTCACGACACCTGCCACCGTCGTGGCTAAACTGAACTGTCCCACCTAGGGATGGGCCCAACTCAACTCAACTGGGCTCACAGGATTATCACCGCCCACCTGATCAGGGTAGCACGCATGCATAATCCTCCCTCTTTGGGAGTACCGGTGAAAGGTCACGCGATCAGCCCAAGTCACGGCCGTCCCATATCGGTAAATGTGATTGCACGGATAAGCCCGGACAGGTGACTCCAGATCAACCCACTAGGTTTGGTTTAAACAACATATTTATCAAGCATGGTTGTTGTCGGCAATGACTTAACATAATGATGATTCTGCATGAAATAACAACAGTAGAAACACCTCAACCTATCTCTCTATTATGAGTCATTAATAAGACAGTATGTAAATGACAGGTTATTACTTCACAATCTCTAAATGTAAATTAGACCCTCGGAACCCTCGCATAAAACCGGCAAATAAATCGGTATCCACCAAAACGGTCTTTACAACACAGATCTGGGACGTTACCGGAATAACTCAACCCCGGCTCAAGACGGCTGGAAAGCAGCACACAGCATGAGGCGGTGTTGATAAAAAGAATATAGCAGTTCCCTAAGACGACCGAAGAACAGCTCAGAGCAAAGGGTCACTGTCACGAAAAGAAATTCAACAGCTACCTGCAATGGCCGAAAAGGAGCTCGGAACACGAGCTAGCTGTCGTCGAGAGAGTTATAAAGTCGGCATCCACCCCGGACGGCCGAAAGCAGCTCACACTCGAGCGTGGTGCCGTCATTGAAGAAAATGCGAGCAAGGGTTCGTCAAAGTCACGCACCACACGTTACTATACATACAATCGTAAGCATATTAATTGAACATGCAGGAACAACATAGAGCAAGCTTTAGGGCATATTGATACGTCTCCGTCGTATCTACTTTTCCAAACTCTTTTGCCCTTGTTTTGGACTCTAATTTGAATGATTTGAATGGAACTAACCCGGACTAACGCTGTTTTCAGCAGAATTGCCATGGTGTTGTTTTTGCGCAGAAATAAAAGTTCTCGGAATGACCTGGAAATTTACGGGGATTTTTTGTGGAATATATAAAAAATACTAGCGCAAGAATCAATCGAGGAAGTGGAGCGTGGAGCCCACAAGCCCACAAGGCGCCCCCCCCCCTGGCCGCGCCTGGTAGGCTTGTGGGGCCCACGAAGCTCCACCGCCTCCAATCTCAGCTCTATTTAGTCCCTTTCGTCCAGAAAAAATCAAGGAGAAGAGTTCATCACATTTTACGATATGGAGGTGCCGCCACCTCCTGTTCTTCCTCTGGAGGGTAAATCTGGAGTCCGTTCTGGGCTCCGGAGAGGGGAGATCGTCGCCATCGTCATCACCAACCTTCCTTCATCGCCAATTCCATGATGCTTTTCACTGTTCGTCAGTAATCTCATCGTAGGCTTGCTGGACGATGATGGATTGGATGAGATCTATCATGTAATCGAGTTAGTTTTGATGGGGATTGATCCCTAGTATCCACTATGTTCTGAGATTGATGTTGCTACTACTTTGACATGCTTAATGTTTGTCAGTAGGGCCCGAGTACCATGATTTCAGTTCTAAACCTATTATGTTGTCGCCAATATATGTGTGTTCTTGATCCTATCTTGCAAGTTGTAGTCACCTACTATGTGTTATGACCCGGCAACCCCGGAGTGACAATAACCGGAACCACTCCCGGAGATGACCATAGTATGAGGAGTTCATGTATTCACTAAGTGTTAATGTGTTGGTCCAGTTCTTTATTAAAAGGAGATCCTTAATATCCCGTAGTTTCCATTAGGACCCCGCTGCCACAGGAGGGATGGACAATAGATGTCATGCAAGTTCTTTTCCCTAAGCACGTATGACTACATACGGAATACATGCCTACATTACATTGATGAACTAGAGCTAGTTACATATCTCTCCGTGTTATAACTGTTGCATGATGAATAACATCCGGCATAATCATCCATCACCGATCCAATGCCTACGAGTCTTTTCCTACTGGTCCTTGCCACGTTACTTTGCTGCTACTGCTGTCACTGCTGCTACTGTTACTTTGCCGCTACTGCTGTCACTTTGCTTCTACTAGTTACTGTTGCTACTGCTGCTTTCATACTACCTTGCTACTGATACTTTGCTGCAAATACCAAATCTTTCAGGTGTGGTTGAATTGACAACTCAACTGCTAATACTTGAGAATATTCTTTGGCTTCCCCTTGAGTCGAATCAGTAAATTTGGGTTGAATACTCTACCCTCGAAAACTGTTGCGATCCCCTATACTTGTGGGTTATCAAGACCATTTTCTGGCGCCGTTGCCGGGGAGGCTTAGCAATATTCTCTGAGTCACTTGGGATTTACGTCGTTGGTCACTATGAGGAATCCGAAATATCCAAGAACTAAAGTCTTGCCCTCAACTACGAGGACAGGTAAGGAACTGCCATCTAGCTCTGTACTTGATTCACCTTCAGTTATGAGTAAGTTTGCGACACCACCTCCTTCTAGAAATCTTGATATGTCGCATGTGCTTGATGATGCTACTTCTATTGCCCATGATGCTTATGATGATGCTATTCTTGATACTGCTTTTCCACTAGGTGCATTCTTTGATGCACAAATTGCTAGAGTTCCTGCTAGATGTGATGATACTTCTGAAACTGCTGATACTACTGAAGTAGAACCTGCTATTTTGCCTGTTAGAACTAGCTCTCCTAGATATGAATTGCCTGATATGCCTGAGGGTTATGTTATGGAGGGATAGATAGATGAGGACTTTCTTGCTTGTAAGGATAGCTATGATGTTGAGAAATTACTGCGCAAGTGGAAAGAAAAATCTTTGAACGCTAGGATGAAATACGACCCGAAGTTTGCTACTTTGCCTATCTTTGTGACCGATAAGGATTATGAATTCTCTATCGACCCTGAGTTAATCACTTTGGTCGAATCTGATCCTTTTCACAGTTATGAGTCTAAAACGGTTGTAGCCCATCTTACCAAACTGCACGATATAGCCACCCTATTCACGAGTGAGGAAAAGATCTGCCACTACTATATCCTTAAGTTGTTTCCTTTCTCGCTAAAGGATGATGCTAAGACATGGTTCACTTCTCTTGCTCCTGGTTGTGTGCGTAGCCCCTAGGATATGATCTACTACTTCTGTGAGAAATATTTCCATGCCCATAAGAAGCAAGCTGCCTTGCAGGAAATATACAACTTTGCGCAAGTTGAAGAAGAAAGTCTCCCACAAGCTTGGGGGAGGCTTGTCCAGCTGCTGAATGCTTTGCCTGATCACCCTCTTGAGAAGAATGAAATACTTGATATCTTCTATAATAGACTTACCGATTCTTCTAGAGACCACCTAGATAGTTGTGCTGGTTGTGTTTTTAGGGAACGAACTGTAGAACAAGCTGAGATCCTATTGAATAATATCTTGTGCAATGAGAATGCTTGGACTATTCTCGAACCACCTCCAAAGCCAGCTCCTAAGAAAAGAGGTATCCTATTCCTCAGTCCGGAAGATATGCAAGAAGCTAAGAAATCTATGAAACAGAAAGGCATTAAATCTGAAGATGTCAAAAATCTACCACCTATCGAAGAGATCCATGGTCTTGATAACCCGATACAGGTAGTAGAAGTAAATTCTCTGCGTAGATTCAATGAGAGTGATATTCCTTTTGATAAACCTGCTAGCTTATGCCTGGATGAATTTGATAACTTTGTTGCCAAACAACAAAGTTTCAATGATTATGTTAGCAAACAACAGGAACAGAATGCTCGTATGCTTAGTCATTTAAGTGCTTATGTGGACAGAAACGTCAATGATCTTAAGTTGTTGAGTAAACATGCCTCTATGGTTACTACTCAAGTAGAACAAGTACTTAAGGCTCAAAATGACTTGCTCACTGAGTTGAATGACAATTCTGTCAGAGTCGTCACTAGAGGCGGTAGAATGACCCAGGAACCTTTGTATCCTGAGGGTCATCCTAAGAGAATTGAACAAGATTCTCAAGGAGTTAGCACCGAAGCACCTAGTCATCCTAGGAAGAAGAAGAAAGATGATAGGAACTTGCACGCTAGCAACCCCATTGCTGTTACACCTAAGAATCCAAACGATGTCTCTGTATCTGATGCCGAAACACAATCTGGTGAGGAACATGAGCCTAATGATCATATCTATAGTGATGTTCATGTTGATTCTCAACCTAGCAATGATAAGAATGTGGAGATTGAACCTGTAGATCTTGATAACCCACAACCTAAGAATAAGAGGTACGATAAGAACGACTTCGCTGCTAGGAAGCATGGTAAAGAAAGGGAACCATGGGTTCAGAAACCCATGCCCTTTCCTCCCAAACCATCCAAGAAAAAGGATGATGAGGATTTTGAGCAATTTGTTGAAATGATTAGACATGTCTTTCTGCAAATGCGTTTGACAGATATGTTCGAAATGTCTCTGTATGCTAAGTACATGAAGGATATTGTGACTAATAATAGGAGGATACCTGAGGTTGAGATTTCCACCATGCTCACTAATTACACCTTCAAGGGTGGAACTCCTAAGAAACTAGGTGATCCCGGAGTGCCCACTATACCTTGCTCCATTAAAGGCAACTACGTTAAAACTGCTTTATGCGACCTTGGAGCCGGTGTTAATGTTATGCCTCTCTCTCTCTTTATCGTAGACTTGAACTGGATAAGTTGAAACCCACAGAATTTTCTCTGCAAATGGCCGACAAATCAACTGCTTTCCCTATCGGCATTTGCGAGGAAGTGCCTATTGTGGTTGCTAACGTCACTATCTTAACAGACTTTGTTATCCTGGATATTCCCGAGGATGATGCCATGGCGGTCATCCTTGGAAGACCCTTTTTTAAACACTGTAGGGGTTGTTATAGATTGCAACAAAGGCAATGTCACTTTCCATGTTAAAGGTAATGAGCATACGATGCACTTTCTGAAGAAACAATATCGAGTACATTGCATCAATGCTATCAAAAAAACTTCATCGATTCTTATTGGGAGCTTTGAATGCCCTATACCTACTGTTAAGATGAAGTATGATTTGCTTGTTGGGGATATCCACATCCCCATTGAGGTAACCTAGTGACTATTCGAAAATTCTCCGTTTTCTTTTGCGATTCGAAAAAGTTTGTCAAGAAGACTTGATCAACCTCATTGACGGATTTCTTTCGATGACCATGAAATGGATGAATCGAGGAGTCATAAACCTCTGTTCCAAGCTTTCACCTTCGGCTGCTTAAAAGAAAAATGATAGATTTAGTTTAGTTTTCCCTGTTTTCTGTTTTTGTGTCCCGTAGAAAAGTACCCCGGAGACGGTTATTTACCTCCTTGGGAGTAGACCAACTTAGGCCAAAAGCCTAAGCTTGGGGGAGTACGTGTTTCTCATCGACTTTATATTCTTGCTCACGCTTTCACTTTGTATGTCGGTGTTCACACTTTGCCACTGTATCATCCATGCTAGTTCATTTCTTTTTCTCTTTTTTTCTTGTGTGTTTTTCTAGTTTGAGAAAACCCAAAAAGATTTTCTTTTCTTCTTTTGCTTGTTGGGAGCTTTCCCGTGTAAATAGTTTTCTTTTTATTTGGGTCAAGGTAGAAGACTATGGTTACAATGTTTAGTGGCTCTCGCATGCATGTCTGTTTATCTGTTAAAGATCCATATTACTTTGTATTCTCCTTTGTGTTTGCCTGCAGATTCCAGCATAGTCCAATGCACGAGCACTCTTATTATTGTTCACATCATTCGGTCGTGCAAGTGGAAGGCAATAATGACGATATATGATGAAGTGACTCACCTTGGAAAAGCTGGTATGAACTCGATCTATTTTGTTTTTGTAAATATGACTAGCTCATTGTTCCTAGATCAGCTTTGTTGTGAGAGAAACATGTTTGCAATGACAACTTAGAGATCATAGCTTCTGATGCCATGCTTAATTAGCTAGGAGCTTATAATGGTTTGTCTTGGATGCCAACATGAATTTTGAGATGAATATGATGTAGTATGATAGGATGGTATCCTCCTCTGAATGATTCAAGTGGCTTGACTTGGCGCATGTTCACGCATATAGTTGAAACAAAATCAATATAGCCTCTATGATATTCATGTTCATGGTGATTTATGTCCTACTCATGCTTGCACTCAATGTTGGTTAATCTCAACGCATTTTGATGACTGTTGTCGCTCTCTAGTTGGTCGCTTCCCAGTCTTTTGCTAGCCTTCACTTGTACTAAGCGGGAATACTGCTTGTGCATCCACTTCCATAAACCCAAAGTTGTTCCATATGAGTCCACCATACCTACCTATATGTGATATCTACCTTCCGTTCCAAGTAAATTTGCATGTGCCACTCTCTAAACCTTCAAGAAATAATCTATTTTGCATGCCCGAACCGCTCATGTGGTGACAAGGGGCGATCAGTATCTTCCATGCTAGGCGTATTATCCTCGATATGTGTTTATTCACTATCATTCACGAGAAAGGGGCCGGTAATTGGAATGCCCAGTTCCATGCTCAAATCAAAAAGATAATTGCAAACAAAACTCCCCCTGGAATGTTATTGGTATGGACAGCACCCGAGTATTCGGCTAGTCATGGAGTGTGATTGATCGGTGCTGGGCGAGTCAAAACTTTACTTTTCTATTTGGGAACCGCCTATAGCATGTGTAGCGTGGAAGATGGTGAGAACTCTTGGTCATTGCGTTGACAATGAAAGCATGCCACCCAAAATTATTATCTCTGTTTTCAAAGCTTGAGCTCTCACACCTCTGCAAATCAATGCCTCCCTCTGCGAAGGGCCTATCTATTTATGTTCCTGTTGAGTGATCCTCTTCTTATAAAAGCCCCAATTAGAGAGCACCTCTATCATTTTTGAGAGAATTCCTTATTTGGCCCTTTCGTAAATTCTTCTTCCCTATTTGGCCCTAAATATTATTTTTTTCCCTATTTGACATCTAAACTTCATTTCCTTCCTAATATGGCCCTGTAGTGCAATCTGAACACTAACGGTGTTAAATGTGGTTGTAAAATGACTCTTTTGCCCTTGATGAATTGTGGGAACAAAAGTTACTCTCTAGTGTGTGTGACATATTTAAGCCAATAAAAACGTACCAGTAGCTCAATAACCGTTGAAAGCATCCAAAATGGAACTACTGGTACGTTTTTATTGGCTTAAATATGTCACACACACTAGAGAGTAACTTTTGTTCCCACAATTCATCAAGGGCAAAAGAGTCATTTTACAACCACATTTAACACCGTTAGTGTTCAGATTGCACTACAGGGCCATATTAGGAAGGAAATGAAGTTTAGATGTCAAATAGGGAAAAAAATAATATTTAGGGCCAAATAGGGAAGAAGAATTTAAGAAAGGGCCAAATAAGGAATTCTCTCATCATTTTTATGCTTTGCTTTTAACTTCTATTGAGTATGACTGTGACTGGATCTTCTTTGCCTTGAATTACAATGTTTAGTCAGTCCTTGGTCTTTGAAGGTGCTCTGCATTTATGTTTTGCGGTCTCAGAAAGAGCTAGTGAGATACCATCTGTTCGTACTGCTTCATGATTGTTCTGATTTAAGTGTTGACGTTTGAAACCTATTATTATTTGCTCGCTAGTTGATTATGCCTTTGATATGAGTTTACCGTGAGACCTAGATGTCATTTGCTTATGTGGTTAGCTTGTGATCTTGCTGAAATTATGGTTATGTGTTAGACATAGTTGCCACAACAAGATCAAACAGAGTTCGTAAAAGTTTTTCTTTTGTCTCTTTCAGTTTGTCAACTTAATTGTTTGAGGACAAGCAAAGTTTTAAGCTTGGGGGATGATGTCTGTTGTGTATCCCTTGCAACGGCGCCAAAAATAGTCGTGTCGACGGCACCTGGAATCCTTCAGCTGCGGCTACGCCTTAAGGGACTTCCTAGGCAAGTGTGCAAAGGATTTCCCCCGTGGCCTTGGAGCCTTGCATTGGTGTTCCCTCGAAGCGGAAAGGGTGATGTAGCACAGTGGTGGTAAGTATTTCCCTCAGTTTGAGAACCAAGGTATCAATCCGGTGGAAGAGTATCTCAAGATCCTGCACAAACACAAAAGCTTGCTCCCAACGCTATGAAGGGGTTGTCAATCCCTTATAGATTGTTTGCCAAGTGAGAACTGAAAGCAACAAAGTAACAAAGCAAAGTAAAAGCGGAGGTGTAAATGAAGGATGTGAATAGACCCGGGGGCCGTAGTGTTTACTAGTGGCTTCTCTCATGAAAGCAAGTAGACGGTGGGTGAACAAATTACTATCGAGCAATTGATAGAACCGCGCAAAGTCATGACGATATCTATGCAATGATTATATCTATAGGCATCATGTCCAAAACAAGTAGACCGATACTTTCTGCATCTACTACTATTACTCCACACGTCGACCGCTATCCAGCATGCATCTAGTGTATTAAGTCCATAAGAACAGAGTAACGCCTTAAGCAAGATGACATGATGTAGAGGGATAATCTCAAACCAATGATAAAAACCCCATCTTTTTACCCTTGATGGCAACTACTTGATGTGTGCCTTGCTGCCCCTACTATCACTGGGAAAGGACACCACATGGTAGAACCCAAAACCAAGCACTTCTCCCATTGCAAGAATCATAGATCTAGTTGGCCAAACAAAACCCAAGACTAGGGGAGACTTACAAGGATATCAAATCATGCATATAAGAAATCAGCAAAGTGTCAAATATATATCATAGATAATCTGATCACAAATCCACAATTCATCGGATCTCGACAAACACACCACCAAAGAAGATTACATCGGATAGATCTCCATGAAGATCATGGAGAACTTTGTATTGAAGATCCAAGAGAGAGAAGAAGCCATCTAGCTACTAAGTATGGACCCGTAGGTCTGAAGTGAACTACTCACGAGTCATTGGAGGGGCGATTATGATGATGAAGAAGCCCTCCAACTCCAAAGTCCCCTCCGGTGGGGCGCCGGGAAGGGTCTCCAGATGAGATCTCGTGGAAACGGAAGCTTGCGGCGGCGGAAAAGTATTTTCGAGGCTCCCCTGATTTTTTGCGGAATATTTGGGAATTTATAGGCCAAAGACCTAGGTCAGGGGGCGGCTAGGGAGGCCACAAGCCTACCCACCGCCGCCTCCCCCTGGTGGCGGAGTGGGGGCTTGTGGGCTCCCTGGAGCCCACCTGGCCTGGCCCAAAAGCCCCGTGATCTTCTTCCGTTCGGGAAAAAATCATTTCGGGGTTTTCTTCCGTTTGGACTCCATTCCAAAATCAGATATGAAAAGAGTCAAAAACACGGAAAAAACAGGACCTGGCACTTGGCACTGAATTAATAAGTTAGTCCCAAAAAAGATATAAAAGGTACATAAAACAACCAAAGAAGACAAGATAACAGCGTGAAACCATCAAAAATTATAGATACGTTTGAGACGTATCAAGCATCCCCAAGCTTAACTCCTGCTCATCCTCGAGTAGGGAAGTGATAAGAATGAATTTTTGATGCTTTCATGTTACCTAGCATAGGTGTCCTTTGTAATTCCTCTTATGTGACGTGAATGTTCAGATCCATTAGATTCAAAACAATAGTTTGCTATTGACGTGGAAACAATAATAATTCAAGCAAACTAGCAAAGTAATCATGAACTTTCAAAATAACAAGGCCAAAAGAAAGTTATCCCTACAAAAGCATATAGTCTGGCTATGCTCTACCATCATTTCACAATGAATTTAAATCATGCACAACCCCGGTATTGGCCAAGTAATTTTTTCACACTTTTACTTTCTCAAACCTTTTCAACTCTCACGCAATACATGAGCGTGAGCCATGGTTATAGCACTATAGATGGTGTGGAATATGGTGGAGTTTGCAAGACAAAAAGGAGAAGATAGTCACATTAACTAGGCATATCAATGAGTTGTGGAGATGCTCATACAATTGATGCACTAGAGCTATGAGTATGTGAAAGCTCTTAAAGAAAACTAGTGGGTGTGCATCCAACTTGGTTGCTCACGAAGACCTAAGGCAATTTTGAGGAAGCCTATCATTGGAATATACAAGCCAAGTTATATAATGAAAATTTCCAACTAGCTATATGGTGGTGACAAAACGAGAGACTCTCAATCATAAAGATCATGGTGCTTAATATGCACAAGTGTGGAAAAAGTGGTAGCATTGTCCCTTCTCTCTTTTTCTCTCATTTTTTTTTATTTTTTATTTTTTTTTGGTGGGCTCTTTGGCCTCTTTTTTTTGGTGGGCTTCTTTGGCCTCTTTTATTTCCTCACATGGGACAATGCTCCATTAATGATGATCATCACACTTTCAACTCAAAACTTAGAGCAACTATGACTCTATATGGAATGCCTTCGGTAGTGTACCGTGGCAATGATCTAGCATGGCATAGACATCAATGGAAACATCATGCAAACTATCTTATGATCATGCAAAGGCAAAGTAGACGTGGTGGCACATGTCATGGTGGTAGTTGCATGGCAATATATCTCGGAATGACTTTGAAAAAGCCATAGTAGGTAGGTATGGTGGCTGTTTTGAGGGAGGCTAATGGTGGGTTTTGTGCACCGGCGAAAGTTGCACGGCACTAAGAAGATAGTGATGGTGGAAGGTGAAAGTGCATCTAAACCATGGACTCAAAATTAGTCATGAAGAACTCATATACTTGTTGCAAAAGTTTTATTAGTAATCGAAACAAAGCATTCAACGCATACTCCTAGGGGAAGGGTTGGTAGGTATAAACCATCGCGCGATCCCGACCGCCACACAAAGGATGACAATCAATATACTAATCATGCTCAGATTTCATCACATAGCAGTTCACCATACATGCATGCTACGGGAATCAATAACTTCAACACAAGTATTTCTAGATCCACAACACCTTACTAGGATGACTTCAATATTACCATAACCACAACTCAAAACTAATTGAGATGAATCAAACTTCTCTAACTATTCAATGCACACGAAGGTGAAAGTTTTCGTATCCCTTTGGATAGCTACCCCTTTTGAGACTACTTTCAAAGCATAGATCAACTACCAAACCATGCACCGCTGCGCTCTAAAAGATATAAGTGAAGCACATGTGAGCTGAATTGTCTAACAAAAGATATAAGTGAAGCTCGACAAAATCACGGTGTGTGCATGTCTCTCTCTCTAGGTGTGCAGCAAGGATGATTGTCACACAACAAAATAAAATACTCCTACGATACAAGATGCTCCAAGCAAAAACACATAACATGTGGTGAATAAAAATATAGACCCAAGTAACGTTACCGATGGATTGAAGACGAGAGAGGGGATGCCTTCCCGGGGCATCCCCAAGCTTAGGCTTTTACGGCATCCTTGAATCTCTTGTGGTTCCTTGGGCATCCCCAAGCTTGAGCTCTTGCCACTCTTTATCTCTTTGTCCATAAGAACTTCACCCAAAACTTGAAAACTTCACAACACGAAACTTAAACAAAAACTCGTGATAACATTAGTACAAGAAAGCAAACCACCACTTCCTTAGGTACTGTAGCAAACTTAAATTTTACTTGTGATTATGTTGGGTTACTGTAATTTCAATCTTCCATGGCTAATACCCCCCGATACTATCCATAGTTTCATCAAAATAAGCAACCAACACAACAAAAACAGAATCTGTTAACAGCAGACCAGTTTTTAGCAATCTGTATATTTTGGATACCTCTGGTACTTCAACAATTCTGAACAATTACGACAGTATGAAGAATTTACGTAGAAATCAGAAGCAAAAAAGAATCAACTCAAAAGATCTTACAGAAAAAAAATGAAAATTCTTTTCGTGAGCAGAAAGTTTCTGTCTTTTCCAGCATGACCAAACGATCATCCCCAAGACTAATCATAACGGTTTTGCTTGGCACAAACGCAAAAAGACACACACAAAACACAATCATAACAGAATTATGAAAGTGTGGAAAACACAAAACAGAAAGAAAAATGATAGATTCGCTGGGTTGCCTCCCAACAAGCGCTTTTGTTTAACGCCCTTAGCTAGGCGAAAGTGATGGAATCACGTATAGTCATCTTTGGTGCTCAAACCATAGGTAGCCCTCATCATAGATTCATAAGGCAATCTTTTTTTTCTAGGAAAGTGCTCCATGCCCTTCTTTAAAGGAAATTGAAATCTAATATTCCCTTCCTTCATATCGATGATAGCACCAATAGTCCTTAGGAAAGGTCTACCAAGAATAATGGGACATGAAGGATTGCAATCTATGTCAAGTACAATGAAATCCACGGGTACATAGTTCTTATTTGCAACAATAAGAACATCATAGATCCTCCCCATGGGTTTCTTTATAGTGGAATCCGCAAGATGCAAATTAAGAGAACACTCTTCAATCTCATAAAAACCAAGAATATCACATAAAGACTTTGAATCGCGGAAACACTAGTACCCAAATCACAGAAAGCATTGCACTCATAGTTTTTTTATCTTGATTTTGATAGTAGGTTCCCACTCATCATGAAGTTTTCTAGGTATAGAGAATTCTAGTTCGAGTTTATCTTCAATAGATTTCATCATAGCATCTACGATATGCGCGGTAAAGGCCTTGCTTTGGCTATAAGCATGTGGAGAGTTTGCAATGGATTGCATCAAAGAAATGCATTAAAACAAGGAGAAATTATCATAATTGAATTCCTTGAAATCCAAAGTGGGAGTTTCATTACTACCCAAAATTTTGACTTCTTCTACTCCACTCTCCACACCTTTATCATCAAGATAGGTGGACTCCGAATCATTGGGGCGTTTTTCAACCAAAGTGGATTCATATCCAGCCCCTCCATAAGTAGGTTTGACACGCGAAAACAAAGATTCAAGAGGAGACACACCAAGCACTTTAAGATCTTCGTGATTTGCATCACTAGAACGCACCCTTTTAAACCATTCATGTCTAGCGCAAATTTCGGCGGTTCTTTCTTTGCTCTCATTCATGGAGATACGCAGAGCTTTCAAAGTTTCATCCAAGTTGACCTTGGGAGGAGCACATCTAACTTTCAAAGCATCAATATCACAATACATCCTATCAACGCTCTTAGCCAAATCGTCTATTTTGAGTAGTTTTTCCTCTATGGACGCATTGAAAATCTTTTGAGAGTTGATGAACTCTTTGATATTACTCTCTAGATCAGAGGGTAATTTGTTGTGATCTCCATAAGTGTTGCCTTAGGAATTGCCATAAATGTTAGAGGACTTACTAGGAAAAGGCCTAGGAACATAGTTTCCCCTAAAAGCATTGTTGTTGCCAAAATTGTTCCTACCAACAAAATTCACGTCCAAACTAGCGTTGCTACTCTCAATCAAAGAAGATAGTGGCATGTCATTAGGATCTACAGTAGCGTTTCTACTAGCAACCAAATTCATTAACTCGTCCATCTTAGCACTAAGCGAGTTAATCTCTTCTATAGCGTGCACCTTTTTGCTAGAAGGCGACCTTTCAGTGTGCCACTAAGAGTAGTTGGTCATGATATTGTCTAGGAGTTTTGTAGCGTCTCCTAACGTGATTTCCATGAACGTTCCACCTGAGGCGGAGTCCAAGATATTGCGAGAAGCAAAATTCAAGCCAGCGTAAAAGATTTGTATAATCATCCACAAACTCAAGCCATGAGAGGGACAATTTCTAATCATAAGCTTCATCCTCTCCCAAGATTGTGCAACGTGTTCATGATCAAGTTGCTTGAAATTCATGATATTGTTACGTAAGGAGATGATCTTAGCCGGCGGAAAATACTTTGATATGTAAGTATCTTTACACTTTTCCCAAGAATCGATACTATTTTTAGGCAAAGAAGAAAACCAAGTTTTTGCGCGATCTCGCATCGAGAAAGGAAAAAGTTTCAACTTAATCACGTCATTATCCACATCTATTTTCTTTTGCATATCGCAAAGCTCAATGAAGGTATTGAGATGGGATGCGACATATTCACTAGGAAGGCCAGAGAATTGCTCTTTCATAACAAGATTTAGCAAAGCTGTGTTGATTTCATACGATTCCGCATTAGTGGTGGGAGCAATCGGAGTACTAATAAAATCATTATTATTAGTGCTCGAGAAGTCGCAAAGTTTTGTGTTTTCAGACATGATGACTTCAACAACCAAACAAGAACACAAGCAAGCAAGAAAACCGGCAAAGGCAAAAGAAAACGGCGAAGGCGAAAGGCGAATGAAAACGGCAAATGTGAAGTGGGGGAGAGGAAAACGAGAGGAAACTGGCAACAAAAGTAAATGCAAGAGAAGAGTTTGTGAGACCTACTTGGATAGATCTTGATTTCTCCTCCCCGGCAATGGGGCCAGAAATACTTCTGATGTCTGTTGTGTATCCCTTGCAACGGCGCCAGAAATAGTCGTGTCGACGCCACTAGGAATCCTTCAGCTGCGGCTACGCCTTAAGGGACTTCCTAGGAAAGTATGCAAAGGATTTCCCCCGTGGCCTTGGAGCCTTGCGTTGGTGTTCCCTCGAAACGAAAAGGGTGATGTAGCACAGCGGTGGTAAGTATTTCCCTCAGTTTGAGAACCAAGGTATCAATCCGGCGGAAGAGTATCTCAAGATCGTGCAAAAACACAAAAGCTTGCTCCCAACGCTATGAAGGGGTTGTCAATTCCTTATAGATTGTTTGCCAAGTGAGAACTAAAAGCAACAAAGTAACAAAGCAAGGTAAAAGCGGAGGTGTAAACGAAGGATGTGAATAGACTCGGGGGCCGTAGTGTTTACTAGTGGCTTCTCTCATGAAAGCAAGTAGACGGTGGGTGAACAAATTACTGTCGAGCAATTGATAGAACCGCGCAAAGTCATGACGATATCTATGCAATGATTATATCTATAGGCATCACGTCCAAAACAAGTAGACCGATACTTTCTGCATCTACTACTATTACTCCACACGTCGACCGCTATCCAGCATGCATCTAGTGTATTAAGTCCATAAGAACAGAGTAACGCCTTAAGCAAGATGACATGATATAGAGGGATAATCTCAAACCAATGATAAAAACCCCATCTTTTTACCCTTGATGACAACTACTTGATGTGTGCCTTGCTGCCCCTACTGTCACTGGGAAAGGTCACCACATGGTAGAACCCAAAACCAAGCACTTCTCCCATTGCAAGAATCATAGATCTAGTTGGCCAAACAAAACCCAAGACTCGGAGAGACTTACAAGGATATCAAATCATGCATATAAGAAATCAGCAAAGACTCAAATATATATCATAGATAATCTGATCACAAATCCACATTTCATCAGATCTCGACAAACACACCGCCAAAGAAGATTACATCGGATAGATCTCCATGAAGATCATGGAGAACTTTGTATTGAAGATCCAAGAGAGAGAAGAAGCCATCTAGCTACTAACTACGGACCCGTAGGTCTGAAGTGAACTACTCACGAGTCATTGGAGGGGCGATGATGATGATGAAGAAGCCCTCCAACTCCAAAGTCCCCTCCAGCACGGCGCCGGGAAGGGTCTCTACATGAGATCTCGCGGAAACGGAAGCTTGCGGCAGCGGAAAAGTATTTTCAAGGCTCCCCTGATTTTTTGCGGAATATTTGGGAATTTATAGGCCAAAGACCTAGGTTAGGGGGCGGCTAGGGAGGCCACAAGCCTGCCTACCGCCGCCTCCCCCTTGGTGGCGGAGTGGGGGCTTGTGGGCTCCCTGGAGCCCACCTGGCCTGGCCCAAAAGCCCCCTGGTCTTCTGTTCGGGAAAATATCATTTCTGGGTTTTTCTTCCGTTTGGACTCCGTTCCAAAATCAGATCTGAAAAGAGTCAAAAACACGGAAAAAACAGGAACTGGCACTTGGCACTGAATTAATAAGTTAGTCCCAAAAAAGATATAGAAGGTACATAAAACAACCAAAGAAGACAAGATAACAGCGTGAAACCATCAAAAATTATAGATACGTTTGAGACGTATCAGGGGAGTTGATACGTCTCCATCGTATCTACTTTTCCAAACTCTTTTGCCCTTGTTTTGGACTCTAATTTGCATGATTTGAATGGAACTAACCCGGACTAACGTTGTTTTCAGCAGAATTGCTATGGTGTTGTTTTTGCGCAGAAATAGAAGTTCTCGGAATAACCTTCAAATTTACGGGGATTTCTTGTGGAATATATAAAAAATACTGGCGCAAGAATCAACCGAGGAAGTGGAGCATGGAGCCCACAAGCCCACCAGGCGCCCCCCCCCCCCCCCCCCCCGGTTCGCGCCTAGCAGGCTTGTGGGGCCCACGAAGCTCCACCGCCTCCAATCTCAGCTCTATTTAGTCCCTTTCGTCCGGAAAAAAATCAAGGAGAAGGGTTCATCGCATTTTACGATACGGAGGCGCCACCACCTCCTGTTCATCCTCTGGAGGGCAGATCTGGAGTCCCTTCTGGGCTCCGGAGAGGGGAGATCGTCGCCATCGTCATCACCAACCTTCCTTCATCGCCAATTCCATGATGCTCTTCACCGTTCGTGAGTAATCTCATCGTAGGCTTGCTGGACGGTGATGGGTTGGATGAGATCTATCATGTAATCGAGTTAGTTTTGATGGGGATTGATCCCTAGTATCCACTATGTTCTAAGATTGATGTTGCTACTACTTTGCCATGCTTAATGCTTGTCACTAGCCCGAGTGCCATGATTTTAGATCTGAACCTATTATGTTGTCGCCAATATATGTGTGTTCTTGATCCTATCTTGCAAGTTGTAGTCACCTACTATGTGTTATGACCCGGCAACCCCGGAGTGACAATAGCCGGAACCACTCCCGGAGATGACCATAGTATGAGGAGTTCATGTATTCACTAAGTGTTAATGCGTTGCTCCGGTTCTTTATTAAAAGGAGAACCTTAATATCTCGTAGTTTCCATTAGAACCTTGCTGCCACGGGAGGGATGGACAATAGATGTCATGCAAGTTCTTTTCCCTAAGCACGTATGACTACATACGTAATACATGCCTACATTACATTGACGAACTAGAGCTAGTTACATATCTCTCTGTGTTATAACTATTACATGATGAATAACATCCGGCATAATCATCCATCACCGATCCAATGCCTACGTGTCTTTTCCTACTGGTCCTTGCTATGTCATTTTGCTGCTACTGCTGTCACTGCTGCTACTATTACTTTGCCGCTACTGCTGTCACTTTGTTGCTACTGGTTATTGTTGCTACTGCTGCTATCGTACTACCTTGCTACTGATACTTTGCTGCAGATACTAAATCTTTCAGGTGTGGTTGAATTGACAACTCAACTGCTAATACTTGAGAATATTCTTTGGCTTCCCCTTGAGTCGAATCAGTAAATTTGGGTTGAATACTCTACCCTCGAAAACTGTTGCGATCCCCTATACTTGTGGGTTATCACATATGTCAGGTGGTCGGCTTGCCTGGGGTCGAAGAATACTCCCGGAAGAGGTGCGTAGAGCCCGCAGAAAGGATCGCCGGATACCGCTCTCTCTCGAAGGGGGCTGATTGGAAACAAGGACAAAAGGGTCATTTTCAGAGTGTAAACACCTTGTGAAAATGTTACCAACATGACGGTCTCGACAAGACGAAGACGTGAGCGTTGGTTTCACCTCGAACGGAGTCACGGTTAAAAAGATACGGACGAAAGAAGATCAGGGACCAATCTGCAAAATATCCTCTCCAACAGGTCCGTGGGGTAAAAAATAGAAAACGTATTGCTGGAAATGGGCTTCTACTTAAATGAAAGTGTATTTACGAGAATACACTTCCACTTAACAGCTGGACCAGGTCTTCTCTCACCGACAGGTGGGGTCGGGGCCCACCTGTTGGGTCCCCTCTCTCTCTCCTCACACGACGCACGGGCCCCACTTTATCCACTCCTCTCTCTCTCTTACATGCGGGCCCCGCCCCAGCTCCTCTCTCTCTCTCTCTCTCCTGCTTCTTCTTCAACCTCCCGACAGGGCCACGGGGAAGATCTGGAGCCGGTCCTCGCCGTCGCTACGCTACTCCTGGAGGCCGGCCGACGGGCACAGGAGAACCACCGCACCTCGTCGCGCTCGAGGGTGGCCGCGAGGTCACCGGAGATGGACCACAGCGCCACCGCCACGGGCCGGTGCACGACGGGCGAGGAGTTGTAGTGGGCGGCGCCGTCAGGGCCTTCCCTAGCGGGGTCGGTGGTCGCGCAAGATCCAGAGGGGTCTCAGGCAGGGGCTAGGCAGGGAGGAAGGGGCCGAGGAGCTTGATACATCTCCAACGTATCTATAATTTTTGATGGTTTCATGCTATTATCTTGTCAAACTTTGGATGTTTTTGCATGCCTTTTATATATTTTTTGGGACTAACTTATTAACTCTGTGCCAAGTGCGAGTTCCTGTTTTTCCATGTTTTTGACCCCTTTCAGAGGAGATTTTGAAATGGAGTCCAAACGGAATAAAATCCCCGAAAAGAATTTTTCCGTAACGAAAGAAGATCAGGAGACTTGAGAGCCAAGGCAGGGGGGCCCAAGGGGCCCCACAATCCCTCACCTCGCGACCAGGGGAAGGTCGCTGCCCACAGGCTTGTGGGCCCCCTGGAAGCCCTCTGCCTTAGGGGTTGCGCCTATATATTCCCTAAAAATCCCCAAAAATCAGGAGATCATCGAATGTACTTTTCCGCCACCGCAAGCTTCTGTCTCCGCAAGATCCCATCTGGGGCACGTTCTGGTGCCCTGCCGGAGGGGGGATTCGGATACGGAGGGCTTCTTCATCAACACCATGACCTCTCTGATGATGCGTGAGTAGTTCACCATAGACATACGGGTCCATAGCTAGTAACTAGATGGCTTCTTCTCTCTCTTGGATCTTCAATACAAATTTCTCCATGATCTTCATGGAGATCTATCCGATGTAATCTTGTTTTGCGGTGTGTTTGTCGAGATCCGATGAATTGTGAATTTATGATAAATTATCTATGAATCTTATTTGAGTTTCTTATGATATCTCTTATGCATGATTTCATATCCTTGTAATTCTCTTCGGGTTGTGGGTTTTGGTTGTCCAACTAGATCTATGATTCTTGCAATGGGAGAAGTGCTTGGTTTTGGGTTCATATCGTGCGGTGACCTCACCCAGCGACAGAAGGGGTAGCGAGGCACGCATTGTGTTGTTGCCATCAAGGGTAAAAAGATGGGGTTTTCATCATTGGTTTGAGATTATCCCTCTACATCATGTCATCTTGCTTAAGGCGTTACTCTGTTCATCATGAACTCAATACACTAGATGTATGCTGGATAGCGGTCGATGTGTGGAGTAATAGTAGTAGATGCATAAAGTATCGGTCTACTTGTCTCGGACGTGATGCCTATATGTATGATCATTGCCTTAGATATCATCATGACTTTGCGTGGCTCTATCAATTGCTCGACAGTAATTTGTTCACCTACCGTGATATTTGCTATTTTGAGAGAAGCCTCTAGTGAACACTATGGCCCCCGGGTCTACTCCACACCATATTTTCAGCCTTACACTTTTTACTTCGTTGCACTTTCCGTCTTCAGATCTCACTTTGCAAACAATCTTGAAGGGATTGACAACCCCTTTGAATCGTTGGGTGCAAGCTTGTTTGTGTTTGCGCAGGTACTCTGGACTTGACGAGACCCTCCTTCCGGATCGATACCTTGGTTCTCAAACTGAGGGAAATACTTACTGCTCCTGTGCTGCATCACCCTTTCCTCTTCAAGGGAAAAACCAACGCAAAACAAGAGAAGTAGCAAGAAGAATTCCTGGCATTGCTAGGGAAGGACTTTTGTTGCCGTAGCAGAAGAATTTCTGGCGCCGTTGCCAGGGAGGAAGATCAAGTCAAGAACTCATCCAAGTAGGTGTCGCAAACTCATCTCTTCCATTTACCTTGTTTGCCAGTTGCCTTTCGTTTTCCTCTCCCTCACTTCACCAATTTGCCGTTTTCGCTTGCCTTTTTCGTTTGCCTTTTTTGCTCGCCTTTTTCTCGCTTGCTCTTTGTTCGCTCGTGTGCTTGCTTGCTTGCTGAAGTCACCATGAATGAAAACACCAAACTTTGTGACTTCTTGAATACTAATAATAATGATTTTATTAGTACTCCGATTGCTCCCGCCACTAGTGCGCAGTCATACGAAATCAATGCCACTTTGCTGAATCTTGTTATGAAAGAGTAATTCTCCAGCCTTCCTAGTGAAGATGCCGCATCCCATCTCAATACCTTCATTGAGCTTTGTGATATGCAAAAGAAAAAAGATGTGGATAATGACGTGATTAAATTGAAGCTTGTTCCTTTCTCGTTGCGAGATTGCGCAAAAACTTGGTTTTGTTCTTTGCCCAAAAATAGTATCGATTCTTGCGATAAATGCAAAGATGCTTATATATCCAAGTATTTTCTGCCGGCTAATATTATCTCTCTCCGTAATGATATCATGAATTTCAAGCAACTTGATCATGAACATGTTGCACAATTTTGGGAGAGAATGAAATTAATGATTATAAATTATCCCGCTCATGGCTTGAGTCTTTGGATGATTATTCAATTTCGCTTCTAGAAATATCTTGGACTCCACCTCAGGTGGAACGTTCATGGAAATCATGTTAGGGGAAGCCACAAAGCTCCTAGACAACATCATGACGAACTACTCTCAGTGGCACACTAAAAGGTCACCTACTAGTAAGAAGGTACACGCTATAGAAGAAATTAACTCGTTGAGTGCTAAGATGGACGAGGTAATGAATTTGGTTGCTAGTAGAAGTGCTCCTTTGGATCCTAATGATATGCCCTTGTCTTCTTTTATTGAGAGTAGCAACGCTAGCTTGGACGTTAATTTTGTTGGTAGGAATAACTTTGGCAACAACAATGCTTTTAGAGGAAACTATGTTCCTAGGCCTTTTCCTAGTAACTCCTCTAATAATTTTGGCAACTCCTACAAGAATACTCAAGGAAATTACAATAGATTACCCTCTGATCTAGAGAGTAATATCAAAGATTTCATCAACTCTCAAAAGATTTTCAATGCGTCCATAGAGGAAAAGCTACTCAAAATTGACGATTTGGCTAAGAGCGTTGATAGAATGTCTAGTGATGTTGATGCTTTGAAAGCTAGATGCGCTCCTCCCAAAATCAACATGGATGAAACTTTGAAAGCTATGCGTGTTTCCATGATTGAGAGCCAAGAAAGAACCGCCCAAATTCGTGCTAGACATGAATGGCTTAAAAGGCATGTTCTCATGATGAGAATCACGAAGATCTTAAAGTGCTTGTTGTGACTCCCATTAAATCTTTGTTTTCTTGTGTCAAACCTAATGATTATGGGGCTGGATATGAATCCACTTTTGTTGAAAAGTGCCCCAATGATTCGGAGTCCATCTATCTTGATGCTAAAAGCATTGAAAGTGGAGTAGAAGATGTTAAAACTTTGAGTAGTAATGAAATTACTACCGTGGATTTCAAGGAATTCAATTGATAGTTGCTCCTTGATTGAATGCATTTCCTTGATGCAATCCATGTTAAACTCTCCACACGCTTATAGCCAAAACAAGGCCTTTACCGATCATATCGTCGAAGCTATGATAAAATCTCTTGAAGAGAAACTTGAATTGGAAGTCTCTATCCCTAGAAAGCTTCATGATGAGTGGGAGCCTACCATCAAAATAAAAATAAAAAACTATGAGTGCAATGCTTTGTGTGATTTGGGTGCTAGTGTTTGTGCGATTCCAAAGTCTTTATGTGATGTTCTGGGTTTTAATGAGATTGAAGAGTGTTTTCTTAATTTGCATATTGCAGATTCTACTATCAAGAAACCCATGGGAAGGATCAATGATGTTCTTATTATTACAAATAGGAACTATGTACCCGTGGATTTCATTGTGCTTGACATTGATTGCAATCCTATTTGCCCTATTATTCTTGGTAGACCTTTCCTAAGGACTATCGGTGCTATCATTGATATGAAGGAAGGGAATATTAGATTTCAATTTCCTTTAAGGAAGGGCCATGGAACACTTTTCTAGAAAGAAAATAAAATTGCCTTATGAATCCATGATGAGGGTCACTTATGGTTTGAGCACCAAAGACGACGATACGTGATTCTATCGCTTTTATGCCTAGCTAAGGGCGTTAAACAATAGCGCTTGTTGGGAGGCAACCCAATGAATTTATCTTTTTAGTTCTGTTTTGTTGCGTCCACACCATCACAATTCTGTTTTGATTGCGTTTTTTGTGTTTCTTTTTTGTGTTTGAGCCAAGCAAAACCTTTATGACTAGTCTTGGTAATGGTTGTTTGATCCTGCTGGAAAAAGACACAACTATTCGCTCACGAGATGATTTTTCATTTTTATTCAGAAAGAGCTTTTCAGTTGATTCTTTTTTCTTCTGGTTGATATGTCGTTTTCCCAGGCCATCGTAAGTTTTCAGATTTTTTGAGGTACCAGAAGTATACGAAGTATACAAATTGCTACAGACTGGTCTGTTTTTGACAGATTCTGTTTTTGTTGAGTTGGTTGCTTGTTTTGACGAAACTATGGTTAGTATCGGGGGTACTAGCCATGGAAAAGTGAGAATACAGTAGCCCAACACCAATATAGATGGAATTCAAGTTTGCTACAGTACCAAAAGAAGTGGTAGTTTGTTTTCTTGTGCTAATGTTATCACGAGTTTCTGTTTAAGTTTTGTGTTGTGAAGTTTTCAAGTTTTGGGTGATGATTCTCATGGACAAAGAGATAAGGAGTGGAAAGAGCTCAAGCTTGGGGATGCCCAAGGCATACCAAGCCAAATTCAAGGACACCAAAAAGCCTAAGCTTGGGGATGCCCCGGGAAGGCATCCCCTCTTTCGTCTTCAATCCATCGGTAACATTACTTGAAGCTATATTTTTATTCGCCACATGATATGTGTTTTGCTTGGAGCGTCTTGTATCTTAGGAGTCTTTTCATTTTGCTGTGTCACAATCATCCCTGTTGCACACCTTTTTGAGAGAGAGAGAGACATGCACTCATCGTGGTTTTGCTAGAATGCTCATAGTGCTTCACTTATATCTTTTGAGCTAGATACTTTTGCTCTATGTGCTTCGCTTATATCTTTTAGAGCACGGCGGTGCGTGACTTGGTAGTTGGCTTATGCTATGAAAGTAGTCCCAAATGTGATAGGTACCCAAAGAGGATGCAAAAACCTCCATCTTCATGTGCATTGAGTAGAAAGAGAAGTTTTGATTCCTCTCAATTAGTTTTGAGACGTGGATTTGGTAATATTAAGAGCTATGTAAGTAGGGTGTTGTGAATCAATAAAGAAATCATGCTCCGACTTCGTCACATAACGGTTCACCATACATGCATGCTACGGGAATAACAAACCTTAACACAAGTATTTCTACGAATACACAATTACTCACTAGCATGACTCTAATATCACATCTTCATGTCGCTAAACTATTGCAAGGAATCAAACATATCATATTCAGTGATCTACAAGTTTTATGTAGGATTTTATGACTAACCATGTGAATGACCAACTCCTGTTAACTCTCTAAATAGGTATAAGTGAAGTATGAGAGTTTAATTCTTTCTACAAAAGATATGCCCCGCTCTAACAAATATAAGTGAAGCAAAAGAGCATTCTACAAATGGTGGTTTTCTATGTGTAGGGAAACAGGCAATCCAAACTCCAAATGATATAAGTGAAGCACATGAAGCATTCTATAAAGCCATACTCAAAAGATATAAGTGAAGTGCAAAGAGCATTCTATAAATCAACTAAGGACTATCTCATACCAGCATGGTGCATAAAATAAAAAGGAAAAATAAACACAAAAGACGCTCCAAGCATTTGCACATATCATGTGACGAATAAAAATATAGCTCCAAGTAAAATTACCGATAGATTGTAGACGAAAGAGGGGATGCCTTCCGGGCATCCCCAAGCTTAGACGCTTGATTATTCCTTGAATATTACCTTGGGGTGCCTTGCGCATCCCCAAGCTTGGGCTCTTTCCTCTCCTTATTCCTTCATCCATCGTGGTCTCACCCAAAACTTGAAAACTTCAATCACACCAAACTCAACAAAACCTTCGTGAGATCCGTTACTATAATAAAGTAAATCACCACTTTAAGTACTGTTGTGAACTCATTCCAAATTCATATTAGCATTATATCTACTTTAATCCAACTTCACCATGGTTCATACCCCCCCCCCCCCGATACTACCCATAGATTCATCAAAATAAGAGAACAATGCATAGCAAACAGAATCTGTCAAAAACAGAACAGTCTGTAGTAATCTGAACTTGTACCATAGTTCTAATACTCCAAAATTCTGAAATATTATGAAAATTATGGAAAATTGCATATCAATCAGCAGAAAAAAAGAATCAACTCAAAAGCTCTTTCTGGATAGGAATTAAAAATAATTTCGTGAGCACAAAGTTTCTGTCTTTTTCAGCATGATCAAACAACTATCACCCAAACTAATCATAAAGACTTTACTTGGCACATTATTTTTATAATACAATGGAATTTTACAAGGGGATAATTATTTTTGCGAGAAACTTCCATGAAAAATTCTACATTGTTTCCATGAGCATGAACACACAAGTGTTCAAGGTCGACCCTCACTTCTGCAAAGCATCACCTTTCAATCGCTTCTCTTTTTGAAAAAAATTTAAGTTCCCCTCTATATTTTTTTTGTTTTTAAACTATATAAAAGCACTCAACAGAAATAAATGACTCTCTAAAACTTCCGGGTTGTCTCCCAGGCAGCGCATTCTTTAAAGCCATTAAGCTAGGCATAAAGTGCTCAAGTAATGGATCCACCCGGATCCCAAGGTATATCAAAGCCAATTTTAATTAACAATGATTTGTAATTTAGTAGTGAGCACAAGTGTGACAACCCGATGCCGACGTTCCAGAAGATTCCCCTCTCTTTCCGTTTCGTCGTGTGCCTATTTATATTTGATGCATCATCATCGCATCATTCGCATCATCTGCATTGCATCGGCATCTCCGTTGCCGCCAGATTTCAAAATTTGCATCCGTTGTTAGTTGCCGGTTCGCGTCGTCATCCGTTCTGAGCCCGACCGCACTCGCACGCACCTGCGGCATCGTCGAAACCCTGTTTTAAAAGTGCATTCAAAACTTTCTCTGATTGGGTTGAGATTTGACGTGCGGTGTTATTTTAATATAGGTAGGCCGCCTGTCAAGTTTCGTCGCAATCAGAGACCGTCTGGTACCCGAACGGTCGACCGTAGCGGCACCGTATTCGGTCTACCGTCGGACGGTCATCGCTGTTTGAAAAATTGTTGCTGCGCCGCCCGTTCTCCCTCTCGTCTCTGGACATCTACGCAACATGGTCACTTAGCATGTCCCGCGTCCGGAATCGTCCGAATCCGACCCTGCGGTTGGATCCGGATCGCGATTCCGGTTAACCGAGCCCCCCGTTTGTCTATATATACCCCCCCTCCTCCTTATTTTTAGGCAAACCCTCTCTCTCTCCCTCGGGATCAACGCCCCCCGAAACCCTTGACGCACTCTCTCTCTCCTCCCACCCACCAGCCGCCGTGGGCCCGCCGAGCCCATATCGGGCCTGGGCAGGCCCATCCGGCCGCCGCCGCCGCCCCGTTCTTGTCCCTGCACTCGAGCTCCCCACGCCTCCTGCCCGCAGCAGTGCGCCGCCGGCCTCCCAAGCGCCTCCCTGCCCTCTAGCGCGCCGCCTTGCTGCCCCTCGTGCCTTCCCCGTCGGCCACGCCTTCGGCCGCCACTCGTCGGCCCGGGCAGCTGCCCACCGGAGCTCCGCGAGGAGCTCGCCGCAGCCGCCTCCTCCTGCAGCGCCGCGTGCCCCGCCACCCACCGCCGGCCGGATCCGGTCTGATCCGGTCTGGGATGGGGCCCTCCGTCGTCCAGCCGGTGCCGGAGTCCGGCCAGGTCCCGTGGAAGTCCCTCGCCGGCACCGCCCGTGTTCCTGCAACTCCGCGCCAGCAGCTTCGTCGTGGGGGAGACGGTCGCGTCCAGCCTCGGCTGGGCCCCGAGTCGGCCCACGCCAGGCGCCCCCGCGGTGCGGCCCAACAGCACTATCGCGTGGCGAGGAGCCTCCCAAGGCCGAGCGCCTCACCTCCACCGCCTGGGCCCCGAGCCCCCTCCTTCCAGATCCGGCCCAAGAGCCGTGGTGAGCCGGCCCCGTTAACCCCCGCCCAGTGCATTTTTTTTATTTAAGCGCTTGCTCTGTTAGGCCCATGAACGGATTAGGCCCGTTAGTATATTTTAGGATTTTCCAAAGATTTGTTAATTTCAGAAAATTTGCTAGATTTTAAAATGGCCGTAGTTTCTAAACCGTAAGTCGGATCGAGGCGTATTTTATATGGATTTCACGTAGTTTTGCGTGTAGAAGACGATTATCCAACTTGCATATTTATTTGGCGTCGTTTGACGTGTCGTATGCATAGATTAACTTGCTGTCCTAATTTGTTAGAGCCCGTATTTATTTTCCGCGTGAGTCCGGATTGCTCGAATGCCATGATAGAAATGCCTATGTTTTAGGGACCATTTTTCCATGCATTTTAGAGCGGTCAATTGTATTTTTGCGTGTAGGGATTTGCCGATAGTTTATTTTCCCGTATATAGGTTTTATCTCGCATTAATGTGTGGCTTTATTTTGTGTTGCAAACCCCACATATTTTATATGTTTCCGGGGGATTTTTCAGTTCAATTAGTTTTAGCTTTTGAGTAAGTTAGTTCGCGAGATATTTTGCTATGTTGCCCTTTTGATTAATTCGTAGGATTTATTAGGTGCCTCGTTTGAATTAGTTGTCAACTAGAGAGTTGATCTTGGATGTTTTGTTTAGCCCCTGGTATTTTTAGTTGCAATAGAAATGCATGTTTAGGTGTGTTTTGCTTGCTCTCAAGTTGCTAGAAATAGTGCTGTTTTAGAGGTGCTGAAATATTTCTATGTCTGGAATCTGTTATATTTTGTTGTTGTCTTGTCTTGCTTGCATCTTGAGATCTGTAGCTCTTTTGGGGTTGGTCCAATGGAGTTAGTCGTACCCCTTGTGTTTCTCTAGCATGCTGTAAAGTTTCATGCCATTTGGAGTCCTGTAGCTATAGGTTTTTCTGCTGTCAATATTGCTTCAGATCGAAAACTGCACTTTCACGAGGTGTAATTTTCACTAAGTCTGAAATAGTGCGTGAGATGCCATTTTGTGTCTTCTTTCCCTAGTGATCCATGATGCCATGCTAGTTGTTGTTAGTTGTTTGTAGTAGTGCTTCTTGCCCTCTTCCGTGCCATGCCTTGCATGAGTTTATCGGAGTTGTGTAGCTCGTAGTTGTGGGGCGTAGAAAGTGTTATGTGGCTGATTTTGGCAGATTGTAGTGTTTTCTTGTTTTGCTCGTAGTTTTCGAACCGTAGCTCCGTTTTGATCGTGTCCTACATGAAACTTGCTTAGAATCTCGTGTAGTTTCATTTTCTCTTGCTGGTTGTATGTTTTGAAGTGCTCGTAGCCGCCGTGGCACACATATTGCATTCACGCCATCATATCTTTCGGTGCTTGTATCTTTTGAACCGTAGCTCCGTTGGAGATGATCTCTATGTGTAGATTGCTTGCCTTGACACGTAGAATCACGTGAACCTATTTGTTTTGCTGTTTAACAACTAATTAAAAAATTTAATTCAGATCTGGACAGAATTGTAAATTAAGATGTGAGGTCGTTTCGGAGGTGCTATATGTCATTTCCGACCTCACTTAAAATGCCTAGATAGGTAGTTTAATTTCCGCTTCACCTCTTGCATGTTTGACAACATTAATATTGCCGTGTAGATAACCGGGATAGAACTAAATAATTACGTGGAGTTTCGTCAATATGCAACTCGTCGCGTATTGAACTTCACTTAATGTGTAGAGTCTGTTTGTGTGAATTGTCATGCCGTGACTTGCTTATATTCAGCTGCTCATGCATCATATGTGTTGTGCATCGTGTGGTGAATTCCGTGTGATGATTGTGTTTCCGGTTTGCTTCGTCTCGATAGAGTTCCGCAAGCGTGTCGGATGTGAGGACTCGTTCGACTACGTCGGTTCATCTGCTTCACGGAGGCATTCTTCTTCCAAGCGGGATCTCAGGCAAGATGATCATTTCCCCAGATACCATTACTATCATTGCCATGCTAGTTTTACCGATTCAATCGATTATGTCTCGTTGCCTACCACTTGTTAAATATCAGCCTCTCAACAATGCCATGATTACCATCAACCTGTTCGACCTAGCAAACCACTGAATGGCTATGTTACTGCTTGCTTAACCCTGTGTAGCGTTGCTAGTTGCAGGTGCAGTTGCTTCCATGCGAAAGCATGGGTTCCTTGTTATATCCCCATATCAATGCTATTTAACTTAATGCACCTATATACTTGGTAAAAGGTGGAAGGCTCGGCCTTTTCTAGCCTGGTGTTTTGTTCCACCTTTGCCCCCTTAGTTTCCGGCTACCGGTGTTATGTTCCATAAATGAGCGCTCCTAACACGTTCGGGGTTGTTATGGGACCCCCTTGATAATTCGTTTTAGATTAAAGCTGGTCTGGCAAGGCCCAACTTTGGTACTACATTTTCCTAAACACCTAATAAAATTGCATAGGGACTTTCCGGACCCCGAGGATAACTTAATCAACCCCCGGGCTAGTGCTCCTCATGAGTGTTGGTCCCACCTGAGCGATGTCCGGCGCCCCTCTGGTCACCCGGAGGTTTAGCGATCCTGACGTCTAGCTCATCCGTCGTGTCCTGAGAACGAGGTACGCGACTCCTATCGGGATCGTCGACACGTCGGGCGGCCTTGCTGGATTAGTTTTACCTTTGACGAGATATCTTGTGCATCGGGATTCCGGTGATGCTCTGGGTAATCTCAGAGTTGAGGTTTTCCACTAGGGAATCCGACGAGATCGCGAGCTTCGTGATTGAGGATTTCTATGCGGCTTGTGGTAATTTGTGATGGACTAGTTGGAGCACCCCTGCAGGGTTGAATCTTTCGGAAAGCCGTGCCCGCGGTTATGTGGCAACGTGGAAACTTTGTTTAACACTGGTTCTAGATAACTTGAAGTTAACTTAATTAAAATATGACAACCGCGTGCGTAACCGTGACTGTCTCTTTCGTGAGTTCCTTCTCCGATCGAGGACACGGTGGGGTTATGTCTGACGTAGGTAGGTGTTCAGGATCATTCATTTGATCATCAGTAGTTCACGTCCGTTATGCGTAGATCTTCCCCCTCTTGTTTCTTGTACTCGTAAGTTAGCCACCAAATATATGCTTAGCCGCTGCTGCAACCTCATCACTTAACCATACCTCACCCATTAAGCTTTGCTAGTCTTGATACCTTTGGAAATGAGATTGCTGAGTCCCCTGTGGCTCACAGATTACTACAACACCAGTTGCAGGTACATGTAACGGTTACGTGACGCGAGCGCGTTGATTGTTCATTTGGAGTTGCTTCTTCTTCTTCTTCATCGATCTAGGGTGGGTTCCAGGCCGGCAGCCTGGGATAGCAAGGATGGACGTCGTTCTTATTTTTCTCGTTTGTTTTCGTCTATAGTCGGACCCTGCTCTTACTCTTGAGGATTATGTAATGTACTGATGTGACTCTGATGTAGCTTGTGGCGAGTGTAAGCCAACTCTTTATATATCTCTTCTTTTCAGTACATGTACTTGTAACGATATCCATTCTTGTGACACGACGAGATGCGCTTATATCCCTGACGAGGCCGTCGTGCCAAATTCAGGATAGGGTCGCATCTTGGGCATGACAAGTTGGTATCAGAGCCGTACCGACCTAGGAGCCCCCTTGATTGATCGAACTTGGCCGAGTCGAGTCTAGTGAAAAACTATTTGAGTCTTAGTTATATATCGGAGAGTAGGATTCTTTTTTCTCCTCTTCTATGCTCTGGTGAGGAATCTTGACGTAATAATTTACTCTACTCCTCTTCTCACTCAAATTTTTTTTAGGATCACGCGGATATTCTTGGAATCTATATGATGCCGATGTGACGGAGTTCTGTCTTGGTGCCTCCTGTCTAACTTGATTTTCTTCCGGGGAGTTGAGCTCCAGGGGATTCTCGAGCACATCGTTATCATTCAGATTTCTTAATATCTCAGAACGAAGGATGTTCGTAATTGCTTCAATACTAGTAGTGGCGAGATAACCCCGATGTCCCCAGTACTGGTGTAGATCGTTCGGGAGTACTGCCATACTTTGTATCGTTGTGATCACGAGGGTCTGTTGTAGATGAAGGTCCGAGATTCTGGTTGTGTGTTGACGGATGTGATACAGGTGACGGGTTAGTATAGGAGTTGTGTGATTATTACTCCTTGTATCCGTGTACCAGATTGCATGACCAGATATTTCGGAAATTCATAGGTGGTAATTCAAGTAGTTGCTTATAGGACAATCTTCCAACAAATAAATGATGTTAGCTTGGGGTTCGACATCTAGTGGATTCGTTTGTTCATGGTCGACTTACAGCGGTACACGTTGTGTCTTAAAGAGTCCTTGTAGCTTGCTATGACTCGGGGACGCTTCGTATGTCGGGTGCACTGCCTTGCACTTGATGGCTACTGTAAAATCGATCCCGTGCAATCCTGTCCATGAAAATATCAGACGAAATCTTTCTCATGAGTTTCTTCTGGCTTGTTTCGTAAGCCACACCCTTTGTTTTGTTGAACTATGGTAATTCAAGTTGCTTCGATGTCAAGTGGTGATTTCAGATCTTTTCTAAGCAGTGTTCTCATATTCATATGAGAGTGCTAATCCTTTTGCTCAATCAATCGTCTTATCAATTATTGTCAACCGGAGTTGTCATTTCAATTCCATCCAACCGGTGTGCTTCTCTTTAGTGAATTCAATCCTTTCAAATTTTTGCAGATCATTCTCCCAACTATTTCCGGAGTTCATCTCATCTGTCCCAAGTCGTCTTTGTTTTTCCCCGCCCTCCCACCATTTTCTTCAGTGATTGGATGTCATCCAAGTGCATTTCGTTTCATTGTTGCTTCCGCTATCTCTTCTTCCTTTCGTAACCGGTGATTCATGGTGAACATTCTCAGGAGTCGAGTTCATCATTTCTTCATTTTGTTCCTTCCCGGTGAATTTAATTCAGTTGTCCGTGTTCATTATATCCTATTCATCCTTGTAATTTTTCCCATGTTGGGAATTCTTATGAGTCTTCTTGTTATTCATTCCTCTCTTTTCTATCCGGAGCGTTGAAGTTATTTCAGAAGTTCTGGTTTTCAATCCTTCAGTTATTTCGAGGTGCTAACCTCATCTTGTTTTCTTATACCGGTGCAATATCTCTCGTTCTAGCAATCTTTTCAACGGTGGTTACTTTTAGTGGGCCCATAACCCACAGGTTTTCCCAGGATCTTACCTGGCTCTTTAATCTTTTCCGGAGGTCTTTAATTCTTTTCAACTATGACGTAAGTATGAATTTCATCAGTCATATTCATTCTTCAAGATTAATTGGAGTTAATTCTCATATTTGGCTCAAACTTGCATTCTTCATTATTCCGGAGGTCTCAGTAATTCTTGGTGTTGTTCTCGATCATTCTCAGCTTGCTATTCGAAGGAGTGTTCCTCGTTAATCTTGCTCCGTTCTTGTGAAGATTGTCATCTCAGCTTCGTGTTACCCTCTCATTATTTCCAATCATGGGTAATCCCTTTCGTGTTATCAGGTGCGTTTCTGAGTTGTTTTTATTTCTCGTTCCTCCGAAGGCCATCATTTCAGAAGATTCTTCGTTCTCAGCTTTCAGCTTTCATCCTCGATTCTTCTCAATTGATGTCTCTTCGTTCGTCTCTCGTTTATCCGGTGCCTTGTTCAAGTTTTCTCTCAGGTGGCTCATTATCTCTTCATTCTCATGTATCTCCATTGATTCATGGTGTTTCCATTCAATTGTGAATTCCTACCGGTGCTTCCTTCAATTAGGCCTCAAGTGGTGCTTATCTCTCTATCTCTTCAAGATTCTTTCAAGAGGAATAAGTTGTATGCTAAATCTGTTGCTTGTCATCAATTAAACTTGATGAAGGATAAGCATAACATAAACCTTATTCTAGTTCATAGTAATCTGAATTCTTCTTCCGGAGTGACTCATGATATCAATTCTTTTCTCAAGTATCCGTTCTCTTGCATTTTCAAGTGCATTTGTTCTTCCTTTATCCTTAAGGTGGTATTATAGCTTTCTTGTTGGTGTAGGAGCCTCAGAGAGTTTTCCTTTCAAGAATGAGATAATTAAACCCACCGATTCTATGGTGTTGAGATATTTCAACCCAGGATTTCTTCATTGAGCTATCTTGGTTTGGATTTCACCTATAGCTTTTCCTAGGGATTGTGCTATCATGGTGCTTGTCATTAATCCCAGTTCTCAATGTATCCTCTCGGTGTAAGAAGTTTTCATATCTTTGCTCTCATCTATCCTTTGTTCTTGTAGTGGTTGGTTGTCACCTCATAGATGTTGAGATGATTTTCATAAGCCCACTACTATCTTGTTCTTTTCATTGTTGTTTTTTTCCAACAACTTCATCCAGTTCTTCTTGCAAGGATGCTTGCCAAGTTCATTGGAGTTAGTAGTTGTCATTCTCCCTTCATTCTCTTCTTCCGTATGATCTAGTTCCTATTCTATTGTTCTGGAGGCATTGTAACGTTGCTCCTTTGGGTCAATCTTGTTGTTCTACCAAGATCATGGTGTTCCCTTATTCTATTTACTTGTTTGTTGTGCTTATTGTCTAATTCTTCCATCTTTTCGAATTTTTTGTCCCATTTTCCTACCGAAGTGCTGCCGAAATTTTCCGTGAATTCTTGCTTCTTCTCTTATCATTCCTCATCTCTTTGCCACCTTCAAGGATTGTTGGTTTCACTCGTTTGTCAAAGAAGCGACTAAGTTTTTACCTCTTGTTCTTTCTCATCCTCTCCCCCTTTCATTCTGGGATCTCGGGGCGAGATCCTCTCGTAGTGTAGGAGAGTTGTGACAGCCCGATGCCGACGTTCCAGAAGATTCCCCTCTCTTTCCGTTTTGTCGTGTGTCTATTTATATTTGACGCATCATCATCGCATCATTCGCATCATCTGCATTGCATCGGCATCTCCGTTGCCGCCAGATTTCAAAATTTGCATCCGTTGTTAGTTGCCGGTTCGCGTCGTCGTCCGTTCTGAGCCCGACCGCACTCGCACGCGCCTGCGGCACCGTCGAAACCCTATTTTAAAAGTGCATTGAAAACTTTCTCTGATTGGGTTGAGATTTGACGTGCGGTGTTATTTTAATATAGGTAGGCCGCCTGTCAAGTTTCGTCGCAATCGGAGACCGTCTGGTACCCGAACGGTCGACCGTAGCGGCACCGTATTCGGTCTACCGTCGGACGGTCATCGGTGTTTTAAAAATCGTTGTCGCGCCGCCCATTCTCCCTCTCGTCTCCGGACATCTACACAACACGGTCACTTAGCATGTCCCGCGTTCGGAATCTTCCGAATCCGACACCGCGGTTGGATCCGGATCGCAATTCCGGTTAACCAAGCCCCCCGTTTGTCTATATATACCCCCCTCCTCCATATTTTTAGGCAAACCCTCTCTCTCTCCCTCGGGATCCGCGCCCCCCGAAACCCTAGCCGCACTCTCTCTCTCCTCCCACCCACCAGCCGCCGCGGGCCCGCCGAGCCCAGATCGGGCCCGGGCAGGCCCATCCGGCCGCCGCCGCCGCCCCGTTCTCGTCCCTGCACTCGAGCTCCCCACGCCTCCTGCCCGCAGCAGCGCGCCACCAGCCTCCCAAGCGCCTCCCCGCCCTATAGCGCGCCGCCTTGCTGCCCCTCGTGCCTTCCCAGTCAGCCACGCCTTCGGCCGCCACTCGCCTGCCCCGGCTGCTGCCCACCGGAGCTCCGCGAGGAGCTCGCCGCAACCGCCTCCTCCTGCAGCGTCGCGTGCCCCGCCACCCACCGCCGGCCGGATCCGGTCTGATCTGGTCTGGGATGGGGCCCTCCGCCGTCCAGCCGGTGCCGGAGTCCGGCCAGGTCCCGTGGAAGTCCCTCGCCAGCGTCGCCCGTGTTCCTGCAACTCCGCGCCAGCAGCTTCGTCGTGGGGGAGACGGTCGCGTCCAGCCTCGGCTGGGCCCCGAGTCGGCCCACGCCAGGCGCCCCCGCGGTGCGTCCCAACAGCACTATCGCGTGGCAAGGAGCCTCCCAAGGCCGAGCGCCTCACCTCCACCGCCTGGGCCCCGAGCCCCCTCCTTCCAGATCCGGCCCAAGAGCCGTGGTGAGCCGGCCCCGTTAACCCCCGCCCAGTGCGTTTTTTTTATTTAAGCGCTTGCTCTGTTAGGCCCATGAACGGATTAGGCCCGTTAGTATATTTTAGGATTTTCCAAAGATTTGTTAATTTCAGAAAATTTGCTAGATTTTAAAATGGCCGTAGTTTCTAAACCGTAAGTCGGATCGAGGCGTATTTTATATGGATTTCACGTAGTTTTGCGCGTAGAAGACGATTATCCAACTTGCATATTTATTTGGCGTCGTTTGACGTGTCGTATGCATAGATTAACTTGCTGTCCTAATTTGTTAGAGCCCGTATTTATTTTCCGCGCGAGTCCGGATTGCTCGAATGCCATGATAGAAATGCCTATGTTTTAGGGACCATTTTTCCATGCATTTTAGAGCGGTCAATTGTATTTTTGCGTGTAGGGATTTGCCGATAGTTTATTTTCCCGTATATAGGTTTTATCTCGCATTAATGTGTGGCTTTATTTTGTGTTGCAAACCCCACATATTTTATATGTTTCCGGGGTAGAAAAATCCCATGGATTTTTCTGTGCAATTAGTTTTAGCTTTTGAGTAAGTTAGTTCGCGAGATATTTTGCTATGTTGCCCTTTTGATTAATTCGTAGGATTTATTCTGTGCCTCGTTTCAATTAGTTGTCAACTAGAGAGTTGATCTTGGATGTTTTGTTTAGCCCCTGGTATTTTTAGTTGCAATAGAAATGCATGTTATGTGTGTTTTCTTGTTTTGCTCGTAGTTTTCGAACCGTAGCTCCGTTCTGATCGTGTCCTACATGAAACTTGCTTAGAATCTCGTGTAGTTTCATTTTCTCTTGCTGGTTGTATGTTTTGAAGTGCTCGTAGCCGCCGTGGCACACATATTGCATTCATGCCATCATATCTTGCAGTGCTTGTATCTTTTGAACCGTAGCTCCGTTGGAGATGATCTCTATGTGTAGATTGCTTGCCTTGACACGTAGAATCACGTGAACCTATTTGTTTTGCTGTTTAACAACTAATTAAAGGTGTTAATTCAGATCTGGACAGAATTGTAAATTAACATGTGAGGTCGTTTCGGAGGTGCTATATGTCATTTCCGACCTCACTTAAAATGCCTATATAGGTAGTTTAATTTCCGCTTCACCTCGTGCATGTTTGACAACATTAATATTGTCGTGTAGATAACCGGGATAGAACTAAATAATTACGTGGAGTTTCGTCAATATGCAACTCGTTGCGTATTGAACTTCACTTAATGTGTAGAGTCTGTTTGTGTGAATTGTCATGTCGTGACTTGCTTATATTCAGCTGCTCATGCATCATATGTGTTGTGCATCGTGTGGTGAATTCCGTGTGATGATTGTGTTTCCGGTTTGCTTCGTCTCGATAGAGTTCCGCAAGCGTGTCGGATGTGAGGACCCGTTCGACTATGTCGGTTCGTCTGCTTCACGGAGGCATTCTTCTTCCAAGCGGGATCTCAGGCAAGATGATCATTTCCCCAGATACCATTACTATCATTGCCATGCTAGTTTTATCGCTTCTATCGATTAAGTCTCGTTGCCTACCACCTGTTAAATATCAGCCTCTCAACAATGCCATGATTACCATCAACCTGTTCGACCTAGCAAACCACTGAATGGCTATGTTACTGCTTGCTTAACCCTGTGTAGCGTTGCTAGTTGGAGGTGCAGTTTCTTCCATGCGAAAGCATGGGTTCCTTGTTATATCCCCATATCAATGCTATTTAATTTAATGCACCTATATACTTGGTAAAAGGTGGAAGGCTCGGCCTTTTCTAGCCTGGTGTTTTGTTCCACCTTTGCCCCCTTAGTTTCCGGCTACCAGTGTTATGTTCCATAAATGAGAGCTCCTAACACGTTCGGGGTTGTTATGGGGACCCCCTTGATAATTCGTTTTAGATTAAAGCTGGTCTGGCAAGGCCCAACTTTAGTACTACATTTGCCTAAACACCTAATAAAATTGCATAGGGACTTTCCGGACCCCGAGGATAACTTAATCAACCCCCAGGCCAGTGCTCCTCATGAGTGTTGGTCCCACCTGAGCGATGTCCGGCGCCCCTCTGGTCACCCGGAGGTTTAGCGATCCCGACGTCTAGCTCATCCGCCGTGTCCTGAGAACGAGGTACGCGACTCCTATCGGGATCGTCGACACGTCGGACGGCCTTGCTGGATTAGTTCTACCTTTGACGAGATATCTTGTGCATCGGGATTCCGGTGATGCTCTGGGTAATCTCAGAGTTGAGGTTTTCCACTAGGGAATCCGACGAGATCGCGAGCTTCGTGATTGAGGATTTCTATGCGGCTTGTGGTAATTTGTGATGGACTAGTTGGAGCACCCCTGCAGGGTTGAATCTTTCGGAAAGCCGTGCCCGCGGTTATGTGGCAACGTGGAAACTTTGTTTAACACTGGTTCTAGATAACTTGAAGTTAACTTAATTAAAATATGCCAACCGCGTGCGTAACCGTGACTGTCTCTTTCGTGAGTTCCTTCTCCGATCGAGGACACGGTGGGGTTATGTCTGACGTAGGTAGGTGTTCAGGATCATTCATTTGATCATCAGTAGTTCACGTCCGTTATGCGTAGATCTTCCCCCTCTTGTTTCTTGTACTCGTAAGTTAGCCACCAAATATATGCTTAGCCGTTGCTGCAACCTCATCACCTAACCATACCTCACCCATTAAGCTTTGCTAGTCTTGATACCTTTGGAAATGAGATTGCTGAGTCCCCTGTGGCTCACAGATTACTACAACACCAGTTGCAGGTACAGGTAACGGTTACGTGATGCGAGCGCGTTGATTGTTCATTTGGAGTTGCTTCTTCTTCTTCTTCATCGATCTAGGATGGGTTCCAGGCCGGCAGCCTGGGATAGCAAGGATGGACGTCGTTCTTATTTTTCTCGTTTGTTTCGTCCGTAGTCGGACCCTGCTCTTACTCTTGAGGATTATGTAATGTACTGATGTGACTCTGATGTAGCTTGTGGCGAGTGTAAGCCAACTCTTTATATATATCTTCTTTTCAGTACATGTACTTGTAACGATATCCATTCTTGCGACACGACGAGATGCGCTTCTATCCCTGACGAGGCCGTCGTGCCAAATTGAGGATAGGGTCGCATCTTGGGCGTGACAACAAGGTAACATATGTCATGCAACGATGAAGTCTATCTCTCTTCCTATGCATTGGCATGTCATAAAAGAACAATTCATGCACATCAAGTAAAGGCCAATACATAGCATAAGCAGTTTCTTGCAATTTTATCGTATTGGAAACATAGAGAGGTGGAGATGTAGTTCCTCTCTCCTAATAATTGCAAGTAGGAGCAGCAAGCACATGCATATTATATTCATCAAAATCATCATGTGTAATAGTAGAAGGCAACCCATCTATGTAATCCCTAATAAGAGCAAACTTCTCCGATATAGTGTAGTTGGGGGAGTTCAAAAACATAATAGGACTATCATAAGTGGGTGCGATAGCAACAATTTCATGTTTAACATAAGAAACTATAGAAAGTTCATCTTCATAAGCATCATTCATATTGGCAACATGGCCACAAGCATAGCAAGCATCAAGTTCATCAAAAAGGGATATTTCAAACGAATCCAAGGGATCATAGCAATCATCATAGCATTCATCCTTTGGTAAGAACGAAGGGAAATTAAACAATGTATGAGTTGAAGAGTTACTCTCATTAGAAGGTGGGCACGGGTAGCTAGTCCGCTCTTCCTCCTTTTGATCTTCGCTCTCCTCGTCATCTTTTTCATCTAATGAGCTCATAGTTTCAGTATTTTCTTCTTCCGTAGTTTCGTGCAAAATATTAGTATCTTCTTGGGCAGCGTAGAATTTCTCCATAAATTGATAAATATGGGCATTATATTCACAATTAGTGTAACAATAACGAAGCATAACCAAATTTTCAGATCGGTAAGCAGCATCATCATTATCATCACACCTTTTAAACAGAGCTTCAATTTCATAAGCACCCATAAAAGCAACAAACTCTTCTATTTGTTCCACATCATAATAATCATATATACCATTAGCATAAGAAGCCAAGGTTTCATTAGCATTAAATTTACAAGAAAAGGGAAGTTGTTTAGCCTTCATCCTAGAGCAGCAAGTAATATCATATCTTGAGCATAGCTCCCAAGCATACCATTTCAACATATGAATTTGATCCCATAATAGTTTTCCTTTTTGAGTCAAGCGATAATCCCTAAAGTATTCACGTTGATCCAACGTGTATCCCATTATATAATTTAATGGGGTTTTCTCGGGATTATTAAAGAAGTGCATAATATATTCCACATAACGAGCATCGAGGGTTTTAGGAGGTTCCCCATCTCCATGAGTAGCAAGTACACCTAATTTTTTTGGTTTTCATGTTCCATATCCATAACTAAAGATAGAGAACAACTTAGAACAGCAAATAACTCTACTTAGTGATAAAGCAAACAAGCACACATGAGAATATTCACCCCACGCTATCTCTCCCCAACAATGGCGCCAGAAAAAGGTCTTGATAACCCACAAGTATAGGGGATCAATTGTAGCCTTTCTTGATAAGTAAGAGTGTCGAACCCAACGAGGAGCTAAAGGTAGGACAAATATTCCCTCAAGTTCTATCGACCACCAATACAACTCTACGCACACTTTACGTTCGCTTTACCTAGAACAAGTATGAAAATAGAAGTACTTTTTAGGTGTGAAAGGATACGCTTGCAAGAAAACAAAGAACACGAAAATAAAAACTAGGGGCTGGTTAGAATTACGTTAGTTTAACGAGTGTGGAAAAGTGGTGGTAGGAGTTGCGGAATTGTCCCTAAGCAATTGACTACGTTATTAGACCGATAGCAAGTTATATGTGGGAGAGGCCACTGCTAGCATATAATCCCTTACTTGGAATTCTATGCACTTATGATTGGAACTATTAGCAAGCATCCGCAACTACTAACGTTCATTAAGGTAAAACCCAACCATAGCAATAAGATATATTGGTCCCCCTTCAATCCCGTATGCATTAATTTCTATGCTAGGCTGGAGCTTCTGTCACCCTTGCCCTCCAATACATAGTCCTATTAACATACTACTAACCCTATGGTGTGATCCACGCGCGCGCTCATATGATGGGCACCAAAGGACAACAACATAATCACAAGCAAATTAAACCAATCATAGCAATTCATCAATCACCGATAGGACAACGAAAATCTACTCAGACATCATAGGATGGCAACACATCATTGGATAATAATATGAAGCATAAAGCACCATGTTCAAGTAGAGGGTACATCCGGTTGCGGGCGAGTGGACTGCTGAATATAGATGGAGGGAGGTGATGGAGGTGTTGGTGAAGATGACGGAGGTGTTGGTGTAGATCGCCGTCACACGATGATGTCCCGGGTGGCGTTCCGGCGCCGCCGGGAGAGAGGGGGAGAGAGCCCCTCTTCTTCTTATTCTTCCTTGACCTCCTCCCTAGATGGGAGAAGGGTTTCCCCTCTGGTCCATGGGAGAAGGGGAGAGAGCCCGTCCGAGATTGGACTCTCTCTTTGTGTCCTTCTGTTTCTGCGCTCCCAGATTCTGTCTTTCACCGTTTCTTAAATTCCCGGAGATCCGTAACTCCGATTGGGCTGAAATTTTAATACGATTTTCTTCCGGATATTATCTTTCTTGCGGCGAAAGAAGGGCCACAACCGCCTTAGGGATTGGTCACAAGCCTGCCAGCCGCGCCCTAGGGGGGCGCGCCTCCTCGGCTTATGACCTCCTTGGGCATCGTTTCATGTAGATTCTTCTTCCCAAAAATCATAAATATTCCGAAAACAAATCCCTGTAGGTTTTTTATTGTGTTTGGACTTCGTTTGGTATGGATAATCTGTGAAACAAAAAACATGCAACAAACAGGAACTGGCACTGGGCACTGGATCAATATGTTAGTCCCAAAAATAGTACAAAAAGTTGCCAAAAGTATATGAAAGTTGTAGAATATTTTCATGAAACAATCAAAAAAATTAGATACGACGGAGACGTATCCGTATGTACTAACCAAATGAACATAATGTCTTTGAGGGGCAACCAAATAAGGTGGACCGGAGAATTGCCATTTCGGGCTACATAGGAGGCGATGGGAACAAGCTTCTAGAGCTACCTTTTTCTAGGGTGAAAGAGGGTTCCTTGAGGAGTAAGGAGGAGGAGAAGCATGCCCGAACAATTCTGGAGGCACAAAGTTGTTTCGAAGGTGGCCAACTCGATCCATCGATCTAAGGCCAGGCATTCGGGTGTTTGGCCGAGACCCGAACTGACTTGATTTCGCCGAATTGTGTGGTGTTGTGGGATTTATTTTTTATTTTTGTAGTTATTCGGTTATTGGGTCAATATCAGGTAATGTTTCATCATGCTCAAACTGATCGCATAACCTGTAATTTAAAGGAAGCCCCTCTATGTACCCCGATTGGGCCGCAACACAAGGGCCCAACAAGCTGGGTTGCTAGATTGTTACTCCACACCTAGTCCAATTCCTTGGAATTTCCAACCGTCACGCATGCACGCTCATACCATGCTTCTCGTTTCCTTCCTTGCACTGCCCATGTTCCCACCGATTAACGATTGGCATGATCGCCGCATCCCTCCAATCCCGTTAGCACGACATATGCATGCCTATCTTGTCATCCGTCCCCAACTTTGTGATGGCAGCACTGCTTTGTCGAGCATGTTGTTTATTTCTAAGTGTGCTGGTTGTTAGAGGTAAGTATCACCACACTACTAGGAAATAGCATATAGGTAGAACATTACTAGTAGTGTGCGATAAAAGAACCTTGCTACTATTAATTAGCAGTAGCGCTAGGCACAAACAGGCGCTACTGGTAATTTATAGCAGTAGCGTCGGACTTAGCACCCAGCGCTACTAATATGTGAGCCACGCCATGCGTCCACGGGCTAGCCTTAGTAACAGCACTTGTCTCCCACCAACGCTACTGTTAATACAATTACTAGTAACAATGGTCACAAGCCAACGCTACTATCGTGTCTAGGCCAGGCCCACCTCCCTTTCCGCCACTTAGCAGTAGCGTGTTTTCTAGGCCCGTGTTGCTTCTAACCATACCTTATCCTCTTTCCTCCGTCGTTTGCCTCTCTCTCCTCACTGTCCGCCTCCTCACTCTCTCCCCCAGGCACGTCGCCCTCCCGCGTGCCAGTCGCCGTCCCCCGAGATCTACCAACATGCACTCCCGTCCTGCGCTCGTCGTCCTCCCACTCTCTTCGACCGCCCTCCTGCACGCCAGCCGCCGTGCCCCACTGCCCTCCCCCATGAACCGCCGTTGTGAGCTCCTGTCCCGCGCCTGATGCCCTCTCACTCTCACTGTTCCCGTCCCACGCCCTATGCCTCCCAACCGAGGTAGCTTCTCCCTCCTCCCTCCACTTCCCTCCCTCCCTCCCCCTGTGTCCTTGTAGAATGTATGTTCTTTGAACGTTATAGTAATCATCACTAGTCTAAAATGGCCCATTTGTCCCGGTTCCAGAGGCCCATTAGCCCCGGTTCTTGAACTGGGACTAAATGGTCGGGACTAAATCCCAAAACCTTTAGTCCCGGTTTGCTTACGAACCGGGACCGAATGGTATCCACGTGGGCGCTGCAGGGAGCCTGGGCAGGAGGACCTTTAGTCTCGGTTGGTCACACCAACAGGGATAACATGGCATCCACGCGTCAGCATCTGGCCAGAGCTGGGGTTTTTGTTCTTTTTGAACGGGGGCGGGGGGTGGAAGGTTAATTTAGTGGTTTCATATTGTGTTAGCTAGCTAATAGAGAAAAGTGTCCTCTCTTTCTCCGTGCTTGGTCGACGCTAGCTACTATACATATAGAGAGAACATGAGGCTTGCTAATAAGAAAATGAAGGAAACCATTTACAATCCTTAACATCTTTTATAATAGAACATCTTTTACAATGCCTAACATCATCTACCTAAGATCCAATCACAAATAGCTCACATGGTATTCTCCATCTTTAGGTATGACGTGGTCAAGAAAGAATCCCGCCAATTCCTCTTGAATTGCTCGTATGCCATCATCCGATAGGGGTTCATTCCGCTTCTTCCAGATCTAATTTAAAGGAGGCGGTCAATACATGCATATATATGAATAAAACTCAACACAATTGATGGTAATATATAAAATAAAATTGTGAATATTATTTACGTACTTCAAATTGTTCGTCAAAGATGCCCCGCCCACAGGTCGAGAGGCGAATGAACTCGCATATGTAGTATGCACATTTTTCAGTCCTAGCTACCTGGTACAAGCACTTTACGAGAATAGAGTTCAATCAAACTGATAAGCAAACATGGCAATGATATATTGATGAAAATTTTAATCAATTAGAGATGCGGAACTAGCTAGTACTACTTACTGGGGGTGCGTAAATTGCAACTCTTTGTTTAGACCGGGAGCCTTTTCGGTAAACTTCTTCCAAACCCTGTCAGGCAAAGAAAATGATTACATGATATCAGGAAGTTAATGAAAGTTGCATGCCGGTATGGTCCTGATATTGACTGAACTTACTTCTTGAGCATTGCAATCATGTCCGCATAATCCTCGGGATCTTTATGTCTCGAGTCTAAGACAGTTACTTTTGCCCCGTCAAGCTTAATGGATAGCAGAATAAAGTGGTAAATGCGCACGCATATATATCTCATCAATTACATTTACTTAACCTCGAGTAAGAAAAACCGAGTATACAGAGAAGACAGCAACACTCACTTGAAGTTGTAAGGAAAGAGTATTTCCCTTTTGTTTTGATTTGCAAGCAACGACTTTAGCAACTTAACCTCGGTCTCTTTGGTTTCATTTCGTACTGATAATACATTTATCGATTCTGGTCTAATGAACCCAACGTCGAAGATTCTTGCTTTTTTTAATTTGACGATCTTCAATCTTCATAATATATATAGTGAGGATAATTATAGATACATGCAATGAACGAGCTGAGCTAGAGACTTAACTATAGAAGTAATACTTCCAAACAGTAGGAAGTCAAGAGTTGTTTGTCGAGGGCCAGTTGATTGTATAACTGAAATAACTCCTCAAATTGAACAAGCAGCACTGAAGTTCCAATGAAATCGTGATCTTTTTTCACTCTCATATAGATAGAGTCTTTCCTAGTCTCCCTGAAGATGTTCATGTACCACTCATGTAATTCGTGCATCCTCGGTGTTAGAGGAGGATGACCAGGTTTGACGAGAGGCTTCTCGAGCACATATTCATATGTTTCTTTATTTGTTACCTCGGCTATCTCAAAAATTATTGAATCAATCACGTAATCACCAGGATTGGTACCGGGCAGCAACCCCGAATCATTAGCGACGACGATATCGCTAGACACCTTGAGCGGGGGGCACGATCGCTTCTTCTGTTGGCTGAGCTGGGGAATTATTTTCCCACTTCTTCGTTTTTCTAACATTGCATCACTGCTAGCCGCCAGAGCGGCAGCGGAGTCTGTCTTCCGCTTGAGAGAAGGAGGAGGAGGCGGCATATTTCTTACTTGTGTAATTTTCGGCGGAGCGGCGACGACGTCTGTCTTCTTCCATTGCAGAGGAGGCGGACTGCTCCAACGCGCCTAAGAAGGAGCCGAAGGAGGAGGACTACTATGACGCGCCTGAGGAGGAGCCGAAGGAGGAGGACTACTCCGACGCGCTGGAGGAGGAGCCGAAGAAGGAGGCGGACTGCTCCGACGCGCCGGAGGAGGAGCCAAAGAAGGAGGCGGACTGCTCCGACGCGCCGGAGGAGGAGTCGAAGAAGGAGGCGGAGTGACCTCATGCGTGGGAGGAGGAGCCGAAGAAGGAGGCGGACTGCTCCGACGCGTCATAGGAGGGGTCGAAGAAGGAGGCGGAGTGCCCTCACGCGCCGGAGGAGGAGCTGAAGAAGAAGGCGTAGTGCCCTCACGCGTCGGAGGAGCCGGAGTGCCCTGATCATTCGTCGGAGGAGGATGAGGAGTGCCCTGATCAGTCGCCGGAGGAGGATGAGGAGTGCCCTGATCACTGCCGGAGGAGGAGGAGGAGGCGTTCAGTTTGGAAGCTTGATGTACTCCTTCGGCAATAGACATGTACTCCTCAAAGCATGAACCAGCTTATTCTCATCTTCACATGTAGGGTGGTCAAGCTCGAGCTGCTCAAATCCCTCCTTTACTTCATCCACCATCACAACAACAAAGCCACGTGGAATCGGAAGGCACTGAAAAGTTCCGTTGGATTGAGGAGGCGCAACAACGCCGATAGTAGCCTTGAAAGTGAGGTTCCGGCATTTCATCAAAAGCTCGCAAGGTTGAGACTCCGTGATAGTATCCACGGGGTAGCTAGGAGCCGTGAAGTCAGGCTAAACGAGCTCCGTGGAAGTCACGCTGCTTCTCCGCTGAGATGGCGGGGTAAATTCTGGGGTAGCTTCGTGCCGCTGAGATGGTTGGTCGGCAGCTCGCTGGCTCTCAAGTTCCTCTAGAATTTGTAGCCTTGCATTGATCTTCTACATGTCGCTCAGCTCCGCTTTCCTCTTTCTCGCTCGGCTTCTGTAACTGGCTGCATCGGGAAACCCAACATTCCATGAAACGGAGCCTGGTGTGCCTTGTGTTCGTCCAGGGTGCTCAGCCTTCCCTAGGGCCTCAGTCAGCTCGTCCTTCTCTCTTTCGAGAAAGAACACCCCATCCTGCGTTGCGGTGATACACTACTGAAGCTTGTTGATGGGTGTTGCAAGTTGCTCGTCCGTCCAACGAGACTCCCATGTTTCAGGTTCCAAAGTTCCCCCAACCCCGAAGAACCAATTCCTTGAACGGTCGGGCCAGTTCCATGTCTGTGGTTGGACCCCTTTAGCAATCAGGTCATTCTCAGCTTTGTCCCACAACGGACGGCCTTTGAGGTAGCCACCTGACCCCATGTGATGGTGATACTGCTTCTTTGCAGCATTGTTCTTGTTTCTCTCTGACATTTCCTTACTCTTGTCTGATGTCTTGTAGGCCACAAATGCGGGACAGTGATCTCTCATCTTCTAAAATCGGCCAACGAATTCTGGAGTCTTTCCTTTGTTGACATACTTTGATTTCAACTCTTTCTTCCACCTCCTGAGTAGTTCTGCCATCTTCTTAAGAGCACACGCCTTGACGAGTGGTTCTATAACCGGCTTATTTGGATCCTCCTCTGGCGGTAGGGTGAAATTTTCCTTCAACGCGGTCCAAAGATCATCTTTCAGCCTATCGGTGACATAATCACCTTCAGGGACGTTGTCGCCCTTAGGCTTATTCCATTGCTTGATGCTGATCAGGATGTTGTCCCTGACAATAACTCACACTAGGCAGAAAATGCGTCCCTGGTCCGCTTGGGTTCAATCGGTAGGCCATCGTTCGAGAGTTCTGTGATCGTGAACTTTTGATCCTTGCCCAACCTTCTCGTCGGGCCTCGTCTCGTTACCTAAGTTTGGCTCGATCCGGACTTTTCAATAGCTCCCTCCTCCGTTCGGTCACCGAAGCCGTCATCATGGTCTCCTTCCTTCGGGATTCGCTAGTCACCGAAGCCATCACGATAATGTCCTTCCTCCTCCATTGTTCGATCACCGAAGCCGTAATCCTCTCCTTCCAGACCATCGATGTCACTAGCAAAAAATTGACATTACCGTCGTCGTGGATTATGTCCCCCAAAATTTGTTATTTTTCCATGTCTCTTGAAATATACATTGTTTGTGCAAATATTACAAAGTGGGGGAAGCCCTTTATACACAATCCCAAATATTAACATAAAAACTTAATTTGTAACTTAATATAATCTAAATATTTTTATAAATTTTATAACTTTATTTTCTATTGTAACTTAATCTAATCTATATATTTTTATATTTTTTTTATAACTTGTGTCACATTGGGGAGTTCAAGAATGTACCCAACATATTATAATACGACTGAAATACACACACATGGATTCGCAATTAGTGTTACATCCTCCGATTTTGCTACAGTAATGCATGTAATTAAGCTAAAGTGATCCCATGCTAATGATGCCACGTCACCGTGAATTATATCGGTGATCTCACGTTAGTCCAAACCGAGTCAAAAATTCAAAATTTAAAAATAGGTCGAACGAGAAAAGTTTTCGAATGTTAAAATAAAAATGTCGGAGTAGTTATAAAAGTTCCCTAATAAATTATACAAGTGAATTGGTCATTTTTAAAGTTATTTAAAACCCCTATATATTTAAAACAGAAACTATATAAAAATAAATAAAAGAAAGTAAAAAAACCCAAAAGCCCCGGCCCAACTGGACCAAATGGCCCAGCCGGCCACACCCCCATTCGGCCCACCCATCTGGGGTATAAGATCCACAGGGGGGAACCCTAGCGCCCCCAGCGCTGCTCTCCTCGCCGCCAGAGACGAGGGAAACACCCTCGTCACCCCCTCGCCACCTACCCCACGTCACCCCACCAACCCCACCTACCATCCACGTCGCTCGCTCCCTCCCCTGGCCTCGCTCTCTGCCTCAGGCGAGCGCCCTCCCCATTCCTTGCCTTTCCCCACCGAGCTCCTCGCCCCCCCCCCCAACCCCCCGGTCGCCTCATCCAGCCCCTGCCTCCCTCAAGGCCAACGCCGGCCGACGACGGGCCCCCCTCGACCGGTCTACGCCACACCGCCACCGCGTCAAGGCCCTCCTCCCCTCACGCATCGCCGCCCCTCCACAACCACAGCGCCACCAGCGGCCGCCTCGCCGCCGCCAGGGCTGCCCCGTCCCGGATCCACGCCAGCGCTCCCCCTCGACCTCCACCGACTTCCTCACCTATTCCCCAACCGGCTTCCACAAGCCTTACCGCCCTGATCCCCAGCAACGCCGGTGAACTCCGTGCCCCGGCCACCCTCTCCTCCTTACCCCCGTTCCGGTTACATTCCGGCGATCATCGCCTCGTTCCGACGCCGTTAATCTTGTGTTAGGAGAGGAGGTGCAGGTTGCATGTGTCTCTCTGTTGAGGGAGAGGAACAGAGAGATGTGCAGAGCGATAGGATAGAAAAAAAAAGAGAAAAGAAGGAAAATGGATGTATTAGATGCATGTATGTATGTATACATGCATGTATATAGAAGAAAATACATTATGTATATGTATGAATATGTATATGTGTGTGTGTTGTGTTGTGGTGAGACCGTTGGCTCACTTCCATGTGGGGCCAACCCCCCACTCCCACTAGCAAGGGGGCGAGGAAACTCCCCCAATAAAAATGTTAAAAAAATATAAAAATATGTATATGATTTTATTAATAAAATAAATAAGTAATTACTTATTAATTAATTAATTAATTTGTGAATTAATTAATTATATAATTAAGTATTAGTAATAATGATTTTGGGTAAATAGATTAATTAGATAATTTGTTAATTAGGATAATTAAATTATTCTATTAGAGTATGACACGTGGGTCCTCCATTAAATTAATCTGATTAATTAATAATTAAACCTAATTAAAAATTTGTGTCTATGACACATGGGACCCACTGGTCAGTTGATCAGTCAACTGCTGATGTCAGCATGACATCATGCTAATGTCAGAAAAGCAATTAATTGAATTAATTAAATCTATTTTAATTCCTAAATATTGAATAAAACTTTAAAAATTAATATAAAATAAACCATAAGTCAGATCAAAATATTTTCAACATGAAAGTTGATTAGCAGTGCGAGACGAACCCGGATACGTTGTTCATTCGTGTGTCACGTGTCCCTAGCATAGCAAACATGAAACTTTTTCATCACTAGAAAAAGAGCCCGTGCGTTGCAACGGAAGAGAAAATAACACGTATTCTTAACACAATAACCACGACTCTAGACCTTAATAGGTCTACGTCTTTTAGTTCCAAATGACATTACATTTTAAGGTCCCTCTCTCTCTCTCTGAGAAAATTCAGTACGTTCAGTATGCTTAGTTACATAGGGAGTATACGCCAACTCGATGCATATTTAATTAACAAATCAAGAAATCAAAGCATGAAAGAATATTGCGTACAGATATTCCAAACAATTTAAATTTATGTCATGTGAACTTATATTATTAATGAACATATAATAAGTAAGCATGGATATGGTCTTACTTGATGTTTCAAGTTGCATGGTCTCTCTCCTCCTCGGTGATGCCCACAAATATTTGCATGAAGATGAAAATAGCAAAGTAAATTTTATTAACTAATGATAGCATATGCATAAGAGCATTATTTTTGCCTTGCTGATTTAAGTGTATGCATTTGTAAACAAAGTAAAGTCTTAATTTGGTTGCAAACATATTAGACAGCTTCATCGAAAACAATAAATTTGTAAGTACATGCATGCCAAATGTTCAAGATTGCATATCAACATCGATATACTTAAAAACATCAGAAAAACAGTTTAAAACAATATGAAAAAACGAAGCTAGGCCATTGATTTACGTAAAGTTTGTATAAGCATCATTGTTCAGTTTTTTATACATTAGAAACTTTTTTTTTGCAGGTGACATCACAAACATTTTATATATAGAAGTTGAATATTTTCAATTTCATGGTTAACATTTTTAAAACATATTTAGTTTTGATGTCTACTTTTTTTTTATACACAGTCTACATTTTTGTATGCATCATGAACATTTTTTATTTACATGTTTGACATTATCTAAATATACGATTAACATTTTTGAAAAGTTATATTCTTTATGTCTACTTTGTTCCATACACAATGTATATTTTTGTATATGTTTTTCTTATACATCAAAAACATTTTTCTATGCACATTGAAAGTTTTTTAAATACATGATAAATATTTTCAAAATAAAAGAAAAATATATTATTTATAATCCCTACGCACTGTACATTATTTGTATATATGGAAACTTTTTTGTCTATAAGTTTGACATGTTTAAATCCATGATTAATATTTGTGCAAAGTTTATGTCAAAACAGGAAAAAATAAAAAAACATAGAAGAACTAAAAAAAGAAGAAAAAAAACAAAAAGAGAGAAAAGGGGGAGAAAAAAATGCTAGAACCAAAGATCGAACCTAGCTCTCCTAGATGCACGAGGGTTGCACCAACCACTATGCCTCACACATGGTAATGACAAATCACGGTTTCAAGCTTTAAGAAAGATAGTGTACAACGACTTTGACAGGAAAAAATCTAAACCATTTTTTTGACTTATGGGTGGCATAGTGGGTAATTTAAGCCAACTTCGAGGTCAATTTAAATGACGTACCACAGAAGCAATATGTGCTTTATTCATAGAGAAATAAATAATATAATAAATATATAAGATTATCGTTCCCCCTCGTCCTCCACCACTTCCGTAAAATTATACATGCTTCCTTTGATTGTCTTGGTTTGCTTTTTTTTTCTCGAGTAGTATATAGAATTGAGCCGATAGGGCAAGAAATCCACATTCATTCCTCGCCTCATTCTAAATCATATTTCGGTTTTCGTACAAGATTCAGTTAGATAGTATTCAATCACACATGTTATTGGTGTCATGATTTCGCATGTAGAATTTTATATAGAGAAAACTCTACGGTTTTAAGTAACTTGCTGCGTGTTTGATATCAGTTTGCTTTTGACTCATGTATGTATTAATCCATTCATCTAGGAAGCTACTCAAATATAATCTTATAGGTTTGTTTATTATAATCAAACTTAAGCTCTTTATTCAATCCAAGTGCAAAAACTTAAACAGGGGTGGCAAAACTTATAAACTCTTCATCATATCTGAGGTGACGATGTTGATGCATCCTCCGGCGTCACTGCTTGGTAATGCTTCACCAAACGACGCAGGTTGATGAACGCCGACCCGCCCTCCCGGACGGCCTCTCTCGCCGTCGCCGCGAGCGTCGCCGCCCTCCTCCGCCTCTCCACCGCCTCGTCTCCCCCGCCCATGATGCTCCTCACCGCCTCCTCCACCACCCCACGCTCCACCACCGCCACCTCCACCCCCTCCTCCTCCGACCACTCGACCCCGACGCCCACGCCGGTGCCCATCGAGTGTACGGCCAAGGTCTGGTTCACGAACTGGTGCGCAAGGTGCGGCCATGTCACCATCGGAAAGCCCGTCACGATGCCGCCCACCGATGCATGGGAGAGGACCAGCACGTGCGGCGACCAGCCCCTGATCAGCAGCCCGCGGCCGGCGACCCCGGCCTCCAGCTCCTCGAGGAACCTGTCGACCTCCTGGTCAGTGTCCTGGTCGGCCTTCTTCGGTGATGATGATACCACACAAATGAACGGGTGCCCCGACGCCTCAAGGCCGAGCCCGATCTCCACCACCTGCTTCAGGTCCGCGTGCACGATGTTGCTCCCGAAGCTCACGTAGACGACAGAGGACGGCGCCTTGCCGTCGAGCCATTGCATGCACTCGTCGGCGTCAAGGGCGGGCGCGTTCCCTCTCGCCGCAAGCGCCGCCGCATGCTCGTGACGGTGGAAGAGTGACACCAGACTGACGGCCCACACCGCGACGTTCCTGACCTCCATGCAGTCAACCACTGTCCCCGGCTCCAGCTCAAGGAAGGTGTTGAGGACGACACCGTCGACGTCAGCGCACGCCCGCTCGACGGCGTACGCCAGCTTCTCGTAGGAAGGCAACCGGAGGAACCCGGGGGCGGCGGTGGGCATATTCACCTCGACCGGCTCCTCGGGCATGAGGTGCCAGTAGGGGTCCATGGCGGCGTAGGCGGCGTGCATGGGCGCCGCATGGTGCTCTGTCTGCAGGCACATGAGGCAGTAGGCAGACATGCCGAGGAAACTAAGCCGCGGGACGCCGAGGCCGGCGGCGAGGCCCGCCGTCCACGAGTGGCAGATGTCGGACACGATGCACGTCACGGGCGGCGCGTGGGCGCGGAGGTGCCGCTCCAGCGGGTCTCGGAGGCGCGACGCGGCGAGGAGGTAGGCGGCCTCCTCGTCTAACGGGATCTGGCCGACATCGTCGGTCCCAGCGAGGTCGAGCGGGAGCTCCACGAGCTCCACGACTCGACCACGGGGCAGAGGCGCGCGACGTAGGTCGGCGTGACGACGATGCTGGCGAGCGCGCCATGGGCGGCCAGCTGCAGCGCCATGTCCACCGCCGGGATCAGGTGGCCGTGGTGCATCAGCGAGAGTCAGAAAAAAATTCGATGGAGCGGGGCGACAGATGGGATCGGGAACGACGGGTACGGGAGATGAGGAGGCCAACGTGCGTGTGGGACGTGCGCTCCAGGTCGTGGGTCTTTTTTCTTTTTGCTTTTTTCAGGGTGAGGATGGGAGCAAGCCGTGGGTGGGAGGAGGGATCGTACATGGGAAGGAATCGATAGGTGGGAAGGAATCGACGGAGTGAGAGGCATGGTTGAACCATCACGACGGCATATTACCCTTTAATAGTATAGATAAACAGAATTACTACTCAAGGTGAACGGCCAAAAACTAATTGAAATATGCAATTTCAGAATCCACTCCATTCACTAAAAATGGAAAAGCAAAAGATGGACTGTATCAATAAATAATATACTAATGGTTAGGTTAGATCATAGCTTAGAACTACTTAAATTAGCACAACAAATCTTGATAAAATAGTGAAACCCCCAGCTTGCTAGCTCTCTCTTTTTGTTGCCTATAGATTTCACATATTGTGAGAGTTCACCAAAGATTGCTTGTCCAAGTAATATAGAAATCCTAACTCCGCTTACCCAGGTGATACATATAGCCCCTAGGTTTTATCACCGTTAGTTGAAGAGGTACGTTACATGTGTTCGGGTGTTGCTAGCTAGTCGATCTTCTCCAGCAAGCACTCACGACCACTAGGCTGCTCTTGGGAATGTAATCGAAGACGAACAGCTTCTCCCCCTTGGGGCCGAGGTAGTAGGCTCTAAGCAAGAGGGGCTGGAATGCCTGCAGACCTTACCGAGCACCACCGTCGCAGCCCCGAACTCCTTCTGGCCCTTGGAGATCTTCTCCCGTAGTCGCTCACGGCCGTTGCCGTCCTCCAGCGTCGCCTTGTACACGTATGTGCTCTTCCTCGTGAACTCTGCCATGCGCAAAACAGGTCATCAGCCGTGAACGCCAGCGACCCGTCGACGTGAACCGGCTTCCCACCCACGTCGCCGCCGGACTCGGCCTCAGACGCCCCCGGCTTCTCGTCTCCAGCGTCGCCTTGTACACGTATGTGCTCTTCCTCGTGAACTCTGCCATGGCGCACAGCAGGACATCGGCTGTGAACACCAGCGACCCGTCGACGTGAACCGGCTTCCCACCCACCTCTCCACCGGACTCCGCCTCAGACGCCCCAGGCTTCTTGTCTCCAGCGTCGCCTTGTACATGTATGTGCTCTTCCTCATGAACTCTGCCATGGCGCACAGCAGGTCATCGGCCGTGAACGCCAGCGACCCGTCGACGTGAACCGGCTTCCCACCCACGTCGCCGCCGGACTCCGCCTCAGACGCCCCCGGCTTCTCGTCTCACCCGGCAGCTGCAGGGGCGCCAGCGTCAGCGTCCTTGCTTGAGGACAGCTTCCCGCTGCGTGCTCCAGTGGATGCAGGGCAGATGCGGAGCGGGGCTCAACGGCGAGAAAGTGAGAGGGCGAGCCGTCACCCCAGGTCACCGCGCGGCCCAGTTCAATGAAGTTTCTCATGAGATATGAGATTGGAATCGAGGGGGTTGGAGGATGTGAGGCAAGTCCAACGAAGAAAGAAGAGGAGGGGGTTAGAGGGAGTTGAGACGTGCGTCGTGGCTAGTGGGTCATGGTTGTTTTTTCAGTTTTTTTTACCGCGTGCGTGCATGTGAAGAAAGAAGCATAGCGAACGACGTAGATGGGTTTTTATTGAACCGAATGTTTTTTATTGAATTGATTGGTTTTTAGAGGGATGAAAAAAATCGATGGAAGGAGGAAAGGATAGTTAGCGTCACGAGGGGAGATCGAAGGAGGTCTAACCATCATGACCGCAGATTCCCCTTTAATAGTAGAGATTTTAGTCTGACCGGTAGTAGCCAGAGACGCAGGAAATATCATCTGATATTTTCCTGACCCGTCTATGAAGGATGTTACTGCGTTAGCTCATGCCTAGCATGCATATTGCCATGTCATGCTTAGTGTTGCACCTGTTGCTATTATTTATTGTTTCTCCCCCCTCTTCTTACCGGTAGACTCCGAGACTATCGCTACTGTTGGGTACATCTACGACCCTGCCGACCAGCCCTTTGCCGCAGAGCAACAAGGCAAGCAAACCCCCCTTGATGATCCCTATATCGCCTATTCTTTCTTCCTCATGCTTGCATTAGAATTTTTCTACTGTTGTAGTTAGCTTCTATATCTGATGCATAGCCTAATTTTGATGAACTGCTACTTTCACTACCCCACTTTAAACCGTTCAGTATAGGTGGAGCAGTCATCCCCTCTGACCCCGTAGTCCAATTGCCCCGCTTTGTTTTCAAGTCTCGATCGCTGATCGACGAGCCAGACCCGTGTAGTGCCCCAGATGTAATCCTTCCATATTTGAAACCTATCTCATGTGGGTCCACCTTGTCATGCTATGAGAGAGCCCATGCTCATTATTTCATGTGATGTCACCTTGTTATTTTTTTCTCTTCCTTTGCATGCATGCATTCCTTATCATGCCATGTGTACTTGTTGTTGCATGGTGTTCTTGTGATTTCATGTGTTGACTTGTGATGATGTTGCATGTGGTGTATAGCTTGTGTGGGGTGATGCTTGTGAAAGTATTTGCATAGGTTTCAAACCATCTCCAGCCCTCCTCTCTATTTCTCCTATGTCAAGATTCTCTTCTCCCTTCCCTCTTTTAAAAATGCCCATGTTTTAAAATGTGTTGTGGTGGATATGAAGATGTGAAGTTGTTGTTTTAAAAGGGGTTTTAAAAGGTGCAAAATAATTACAAAACTGCCCACATATTGTTGTTTTGTAAATGTTCTTTTGCCCCTAATATTCTTTTGCATTTTATTCAAATAGTTTAGCTTTTTCCAAACACAGGGGCATTTTTGTTGTATTTTTATCCCCAGTAGTTTTCCCTGTGCATTTCTTTGATCTCTGTTTTTTTTCTCTTAAAAGGAAAACCCTAGGGTTTTCTTCTCTCTTATGTGGCGCTCAGGATGGCCCTCCTCCCCCCTGGCGGCCCAGTACCCCTCCCTCGCGCCAGGAGTCCAGTCCCACGGCGCCTCCCCCCTTCTTCCTGACACCGTCCGCCCCCTCTGTTCTTTCCGTCAGTAGGAGGCAGAGAGAGAGTTGACGCCGTGCACAAACGTCGAGGTGCCCCCATATATTGTTGGCGTCCGTGCCCCCTCGGCCTAGGGTTTCTCTTTCCCCCTCGGCCGCCGCCGCCACCTTCCTTTCCCCATCTCTCTCCCCCTCTCCTCTGTCAGGTAAGGTCTCTGTAGGGTTAGCACAGAGGTGAGAGCAGCCCCGCCGCGTCTACCCCCGCCATCTCCGTCGAGCGTCATCGGCGATCATGTCCGGGAGCTCGGGGAAGGTGCCCGCGCTCCATTCCCGGCGCTAGGAGCCCCGGGGAACGACTGCACCGACGGCCCCGGCCATGTCTTCGCCGCGGCCACGGTGCCCTCCTTCCTCTACTTCAGCAGCAGCAGATCTTCCTCGTCGTCGTTCTTCTACACCACCGGTGCTTCTTCCTCTCCACCGATCGGGCTCTCCCTCCTTCCTCAAGGTGAGGTTGCACCTCCCCCCTCTTCTATCCCCTAGATCGGCCTGGATCCGGCGAGTTGATCGTGTGCCTTCTCTGTCAGTTAGTAGAGGCAGGGGTGTAGTAGGTTGCGGTGGTGCAGGTAGATGCTAGTAACAGTAGATCGTTGTAGATCTGTGTAGGGGAGGCTTAGCAGGCGCAGCAGCAGCACGTAGGAAGGCCTCCGTGGCACAACAGCAGCAACCCCGGCGAAACACCCCGGCGTTCTCCCTGACGCTAGTGCTACTCTGTAGGCAGGGCAGAGTAGCGTTGCTAGAATACCTTGAATGCGACCCCTTCTCTGTCAGTAATCGAGTAGTAGCCCAGTGGTATGTGGTGTGGTGTGCCTATGGTGAGGGCGCGGGTTCGATCCCCCCTCGGTGCTATTTTTGTGTTCCTGATTTTTGTTACCTGCACAGTAGCCAGCAGAGAGCATACCCTGCTCCCTTGCCCTTAGTTGTTGAGCAAGGGCCTGTCAGCCCAGTGGTGCGCTGCAGAGTTGCACACCAGAGGCATAGGGGTTCGACCCCCGAGGTGCCCTTTACTTTTCCTTTTTCCTGGTATTTATTTTCTTCCTTTTTTGCTCTTTTGCTTGCCTGATATTTGTGCATTATACTTAGATGGCAGAGGGCATTTTATTGTTTTCCTTTGCTCCTATGGTATGGCCATGTGAGGTAATGTGTGTATGTGTTCTTGTGAAATATATGTGCATGTGTGTGTGTGGTGCCTCCATTGTAGTTTTTGCAAGTGTAGGTGTGCTTGATCTTGTGCTTGTGTGTCTAGATAGGTGGCAAGATATGTGCATGTGTGTGTGAGTGTTGCAAACACATGAGGTGTTGCTAGTGTAGGCATGCTTGTGTGTGTGATTGCCATATGCATGTGTTAGCATTCTTTGTGTTGCTAGCATGTGTAGGTGGTGTGGGTTCTAACTAGATGATATGCATATGAGTTGATGATATGCATGTGGTGAAAACATCCCCACCTTGCAACACTTGTGCACCTTCACATGTCCATATGTGAGAGGGCATGATGATTTGTATGTTGGGAAGCTTAGTAGAAGGGGTTGTGAAGTTGATGTGCATGACACAAACATGGGGTTCAAACCCCCATGTCACTTTGTCATTGTGCACATGAGCTCAACCATGTAGTAGTTGATATAGAGGAACTACATGAAATGATGCACTATTTACTAGTCATGATTTGGAGTAGTTTCCTCTTCCTTAATTTGTGGTCACTTGTTCCAAGTAAGTGCCCACATATTATATATGATTTTGTGGTAGAATTTCCCAAGGAATCCATTGGTGAACTTAGATTTTCCATTGGAGCATTTTTCTGGAAAGTCATATTTGCATTTTCTTCTAAGTTTAGAGCTTGGTTCCATGCATGTTGATGTGCTCTTGTATTTGATTCTTGGTTGTGGTAGTAGAGGGTGACCCCCTCTACCACATGTGGGTTTCAATTCATGATTTGGAATCCATGTGTGCAAGTGGTGCCCATCCAAAGTAGACATGTGGCTGAAATTCCAGCTTAGTGAAATCTGGAATTTCACCAAGTCTGGGAATCTGGAAACATTTTCTTCTCCTGTAGATGAGGTTGTGCTGGTCATTGTGTTGTGATCTAGGATTGGTTCAGTGCTAGGAATTTGGACCTGATATGTTTGTGAAGCTCCCTGTCAAATTTCATCCCATTTGGAATCCTGTAGATTGTGTTTTGGTTGCTATCAAAAAGCTTCAGAACAAAGGCAGAAAGTCAGGTGCAGGAATTTTCACTTAGTCCGTGAGATCTGATGGTTTTGGGAAAGTTTGCATCCTTGTATCTTCCCGTGTTTAATTCCTTTTGGTGTGATTCTTGCTTGTGCTTGTAGTATTCTTGATTGGATACAGCCACATATATTATTTGTCATATTTGGAGGGTTGTAGCTATGTTGCATGTAGCTCACAAAGTGCTAAGATGCAGATTATGGCAGATTATGTAGTTTTGTTATTTTGATGATTGTGGGTGCTTAGTTGATGTTGTGGTGTTCTTCCTTGATCCAATCCATTCATGTTGGGTTGTTATATGTCTTGGCAACCTGGGAATACCAGATTTGTGCCATTGGAGTGTGTGGTGTTGTTTTTGACACGTAGGGCTTCATACCTTGTTTCGTTGATTCCTGTTGATCCGTAGCTCCGATCGTAATGTTCTTTATATGGTTTTGCATCGTTTTCATGAGACGCATCTGATCATGTCATTCTCATGCATGTCAAAATATCTTAGTGTACAGTTCTGTCCATAAACTTGTAGTAGCTTCTCTTGCTTGTGCTAGTGATAGAAATAGTGATGCATGCTCATTTTTCATCTCATGCATCTTGTGGTGCTGTTGTTCATTGGATGTTATTCTTATGTTGGGTAGCACCGGGATCGGAGAACGAGTACGTGGATTCGGCAGAGTACGTGCAGGACGAACAGGAACCATTCCAAGCTGAGGATATCACAGGCAAGATGATATGACCTTGATTCCATCTCTAGACTTGTTATGCTAGTTTGCGTTTCCATGTCATATTGCTCGCTGCCTACCACTGAATTAAATTGCCTCTTGATATACCATGAACCCAAACACTGATCCCTTCCTAGCAAAACTTATATGGCTAAGTAGGCTTTGCTCAGCTACTAATGTTAGCGTTGCTAGATGCAGGTGCTTTGACTCATGTGACAACATGAGCTTGATATCATTATCTTAAATTCTGTTATTTAATTAACGCACCTATATACTTGGTAAATAACGGAAGGCCTAGCCTTTTGTCGGGTGCTTTGTTTCGTTATTGCCGCCTTAGTTACCGGCTACCGGTGTTTGATTCCATATTGATCGCTCCTAACACGTTCGGGGTTGTTATGGGGACCCCCTCGATAAATCGCGTAGTGCTAAGGATTGTCCGATAGGACCCAACATTGGTGTTAATTTGCTAACCACTTAATAATAAACTGCATAGGGAATAGCTACCCCGAGGATTTTAATCAACAACCCAGGCCAGTGCTCCTCATGAGTGTTGGTCCAACATGGACAGACTGCGGGGGCCACCACAGGGAAACTTGAGGTTTGGCTCCTGTAGGCTTTTCCATCCATCGTGTCCTGAGACTGAGATACGCGGCTCTTATCGGGGTCGCCGACACGTCGGGAGGTCCTGCTAGCCTTGCCTTACCTTAGCGGTATATCTTGCGTATAGGAATCCTAGTGAAGCTTTGGTTTTCCCCAGAGTTGAGGTTTTCCTCTAAGGAATTCGAGGAGATCACGAGATTCGTGAGAGAGGATTACTTTGCGGCCTGTGTACGTTTGTGATGGACTAGTTGGAGCACCCCTGCAGGGTTTAATCTTTTGGAAAGCCGTGCCCGCGGTTATGTGGCAACTTGGAATATTTTGTTAACATCCGGTATTAGATAACTCAAACATAAGCTAATAAAATTGCCAACTGTGTGCGTAACCGTGACTGTCCCCTCGAAGATCTCTCTTCGATCGGGAACACAGTGGGGTTATGAATGTCGTAGGTAGGTGTTCAGGATCACTTAGTGATCAAGTAATCACGTCCGCTAGAATAGCCCACCTTCATAAAAGCTTTACGTAGGTTAGCCACTAAATCAAGCTTAGGATGTTGCAACCTTAAACACTTCACCTTACCCTACCTAATAACTTGACTAGTTCTGGCACCAAGGTCTTAGATTGCTGAGTCCCTGTGGCTAACGGATTCCTCAAAAATCCCAAGAGGTACAGGTATCCCAGAGACAGATGATTCCGACGGCACTCAGTTGGCGTGGCAGTACGACGAGGAGACAGACCGCCTTTACGTGAACTACCCAGAAGATTGAGGCGTGGTCGTGATCGTGGGCCTGCAGGCAGGGTAGCATAGCATTTCTATGTTTTGTAGTCTGTAGCGGAACTACCTTGATTGTATGTGTTATGTACTCTGAGATATTTATGAGAAGACAATTGAATCCCGAATTGTCTACCTTTATTATTATTTGTGTTGTGTTACCTGTTTGTGAAACGCTTAGATGCGCTTCTTTCCTATTCGGGGCCTCGATCCCCAGATCGGAAAGGACCGCATCTTGGTCGTTACAACCCGGCACGTCACTTAAACCCCCCTTAGTTGTGCGATGCTACATAGATACTATCGGGTACCGGGGGTGACACCTCGTGAAGTACTCCTGATGATATCTCTTTAGTACAACTAGTCGGTCGTGGTTATCGAGGGTGATTCCTTTTTCACCATTCCCGATGATGCCTCTGTCGTGCAACCCCTTAACTGTGGGACCCTCGAGGGTGATTCCTCTAGGTCCACCTTGACGGATACATCGTTCAGAATCCATCGAGGGTGATACCTCGGATTCCCCCTGATGTTTCTACCACACAGTTACTTGACCATGTTACTAGGATCTTTGATGAATAGATATTAGGAGGGTGGATTCCCGCGTGTTTGGGTCGATGACATAATTAAAATGATAATGGATTTGGGTATTCGATCTGGGTTGGTCGGAGACCTTTTCGCACTAACCGTCTACGCCGGAAGAATTATGGGTACTCGACGTCGCGGTATCAGCCGAAGCTCTTTAGACGTCAGTGATGTAGCGGCGCGCGCCCGAGTGGTCCCAAGATGCATCGCTCTTGTATTAAGGGGTGCTAGGACTGACATCGGCCGCCCTCGCATCGTGCAGGAGCGTGGAGGGCAAGTGGGCCCACGACCCCTTTGTGCTTAGGAATTAGACCGACGGGGCTCGCCTCTCTGTTGAGCTTAGGTGGGGCTGCGACGTGTCGATATTCCGAGGCTGGGCATGACCCAGAAAAGTGTGTCCGGCTAGAGTGTTATCGAGCGTGACGGGAAACTTGGTGCACCCGTGCAGGGATGAAAATTAACTATTCGGATAGTCGTGTGCACGGTTACACGACGACTTAGAGTTGTGCCCTGATCTTATACAACTACAATTGTTACTTAAATGGAATAGTTGCCCCGGGATTGCTTCCTCGTACGGAGTCGAGGGAGGATCTATAGGCGTGACCTCATATTAATATTGCTGCAACAATATGACTATTAAATGTGTTACCTTGTCTATTGCTGCAAGACCCTGAAGATGCTAGTATTCGATAGGACTAGGCCTTCTCTCCCTTTTCTCGCATTGCTGCAGTCATTCCACATATACCCCCCCTTTCTTTGATATTGATGCATAATTAGCATAGTTCTGATGTAAGTCTTGCGAGTACTTTGGATGAGTACTCATCGCTGCTTTGCTCCCCCTTTGCCCCCTTGATCCGTCGTTGCGACCAGATGATGGAGCCCAGAAGATGGAGTATCCCACAGACGACGACTGCTACCCCGACGGTGCCTACTACTACGTGGAGGCTGCTGAAGACCAGGAGTAGTTAGGAGGTTCCCAGGCGGGAGGCCTCGCCTCGTTCGATCGTTATATCTTTTGTGCTAGCCTTCTCTAAGGCACCCCATGTTTAATGTATGTACTTAGATATTGTTGCTTCCGCTGACTCGTGTGTTTATTGAGCTTCCGTATTCTAGCCCTCGAGGCCCCTGGCTTGTAATATGAAGCTTGTATGTTTTATTTGTGTCTAGAGTTGTGTTGTGGTATCTTCCCGTGAGTCCTTGAGTTTGATCGTACGCATTTGCGTGTATGATTAGCATACGATTAAATCGAGGGTGTCACAAGTTGGTATCAGAGCCAACTGCATGTAGGTAGCCCCCTTTCCAACTCCTTGGCCGAAGTTGAGTCTAGTGTTCGAAAAACTTTACTAACACTGATGTTGTGGCTTACGGGCCCACATCTCAATTGGGTGGTATTAGTATCTTTTACTCCTTTCCTATACTCTGGGCTCTACTCTCTCTTATCTTTCGGGTTAAAGATTTTACTAACTCTAACGTTAGGTTCTCGTAATCACATCGACCTGGAGCGCTGGACTATCTACTCTGTTCTTCTGAATATATATTACACACACTGTCATTTGACATCCGTCAATCTTCTTTTCACATGTGTCCCGCAAGACAGCACGTGCGCCTGACACAGGCCACTGAGACGACTGGGTTCCCGGCCATTTTGGTCGACCTCCTGACCAGGCTGGGATATCGCTGGTACCCCGAGTACACTGTGTAAAAGGACTTCCGCAAGTACAACCGGTACCAGTACCACGCTGAGGTTCGCATCTTCGACCAGATGGGCGACTCCACCCTCGAGCGTCACGTCTTCTGCGGTATTGGATTGTCGATCGAGATAGCATTTCATGATGCGGCCTACATCGCGATCACCCGTCTTCGTGGAGCATACCCTCACCTGCAGGAGAGTGCTTTCAGATACACCCCGCATGTTCCTGCTGGGGATGAGACTGGCTCTTATCTCACTGCCTACACTACTAGCGTTTGGGAGCGTGACAACCTGTCCTACGTCGATGTTTGCGCCCCCTATGTGATGCGTCGCTACGATGCACGGGTTCTGGTGCAGTACACTGAGGCACTGGATCGTGCTTTTCGAGCTCTGACTGTGGAGCTGTACGCTACGTGTGCTTGTCTTTACGAGCGTTGACAGAGCTGGAGCCAGCACACCACCCGAGGGTTCTCCATGTGCACATCCGCGAGCCGAGCAGGACAAAGCTACCATCAGGTCTTGATGATATATCACTTGATAGAGGTGAGGGTGTCCCGATCTTTCAGTGAGATGATAACTATTGATTTGGGGGAGATGACTTTGACGATACGACTACAAACATGCACAACGTCGCGCCTTAGCAATCGCTAAACTAATCTCCAAGAGGTTATTGACCATGCCGGAGCACGATCAACCTGACCACGAAGGTCTATTCCTGCAAGCAATCAAAGAAAAAGCAAGAATACGATATTGCAATATGAATATTGCGAATATATATGAAGTATTGATAAGGGTGGGATCCGAAAGCGGTCTTAGTCTGGTCGTTGGACACAAACGAAATACACGAAGTTGCAATGGCTAACTTTTAACTAAACAAATCCCGAGCAAAAAAGCTACTAAGTTGATCTACTTATATAGGAGAAAGGGGTGGCGGCCAAAGAGGTGGGAGGACATCCCAAGGCAGCCTAAAACTAACCCTAGGTCGTACAAGGCCTATGGGCCCAAGTGGAGGTGGTGCAACACCTTTGGACTTGTTGTTTGACTCGGATTCTGGTGCAACGTCATTTTGTTTGGTCAAGATCTCCACGCTCCGGACGAATTTGAAGGTGATTCCAATTGGGCCTGAAAGCCAGTAAAATCTCTTTGCAGCCCCAAAAGAATTTCGCAATCCGAAGTCCGGATGAAAAAGTTGAAGGTGTTTTGGTACAGGTATGTGTGTGCAGTCCGAATCTGAGTCCAGAACGTGAAAGACTTGGACTCTATCTTCTCTTGGGCTAAAAGTGACGTGAGAGAACTTCTTGAACATCAACTAATTATTTCCTTTGATATGAGAGGACCTCTTGAATAGCATCCAACCATTTCCTCTTCCCTTGTCATCACACGTGATTCATACAAGTGTTCGGTCATTCTGCATTTAGGCATAAAATAAAAACAGGTGAAGTATTTTTGTTCCGGATAACATAAATAAATTATTGCATGGGTTTTATCAGAAATCACCTCAAATTAATACGCATATGCAATGATTGTGATAATATCAAAGGTAATCATGTCCTCATCCTCCTTCCCTTTTTGAAAATAAAGTCGTCCTCGGCGCTGCTTAATCTGAAATTTGGCTAACAAAAGAGACAAGGTGTACATGTTGTATATGTATATGTCATCCATTTTTACTTCCCTTGGTTTTTGCACATATGACACAGGTATACATGAGTAACTTTCATATGTTATGAAATATAAAGTCAAAATATTATCACAAGAAGTAGAAAGCATGAAAATATTGCAACTCAGTTTGCACATATAAGTGAAGCTCTTATTTATATGAAAAGGTTGACAATGCTCATCACTATACCATCCCAACATTGGTGAAGAAAATTGAATCGTTTCAAATGTGCATGCTACAACAGGCTGAACTAAGCAATCATGCAACATGTCATTTGACATAGAATCAACACTAAGATTGGAGGTCATATCAAAATGATTAAGCATTGGCACAATTATTTTCAAACATATTTGATCCAAATTTGATTTATTTCCTTTTTCACATGGTTCTTTCTCAACAATAGTTAATTCAATGGGTGCACTCAAAGTTGTTGATATTGTAGTTGTTTGAGCACACGACAAAGTCAAATCATCAACGTAGTTCTCTAAAATAGGCGGTGTGTTCAAAGTAATAGGTGGCTCATCACAGGGTACATTGCAATTGACAAGGCATTCATCATACTCGTGTGGAGGTGGAAGATAGGTACCTTTTTCATTACCTCTTATGATCAACTCTGATGATGTAGGCACTCTCGATGGTAACATGTCACATGGTGAAGGTGATGTATCCCTCACAACAATTGATGTGGTTGTCATCGTACGCCCAGTAGTTGAAGGAACAACCATATCAACTCTTGGAATAAGCACCTTGCGCTCGTTCTCCTTGTAGGCAATACATCCTTTTATTTCCTGTTCAAATTTGCAAGCAAGACGAAACAAACGATCCATAGGATAACACTTTTCATGAATTAGTATCTCCTGAATATCATGGTTTAACCCTCCCCAAAATCTATCCATAAAATCTTCTTCACTTTCTTCTAATGAGGAATGCAACAAGGTTGTTTGTAAATCATCATAATATTTTGTTATGGTGTCACTACCTTGTTTTAAATGTTGTAGCTTTTTAATCATACCACAAGTGTAATAAGTAGGAACGAATGTGTGTCTCATGGCAAGTTTCAAATCATACCAAGTAGTAGGTCTATAATCAGGGTGTAACCGACAATATTCGCTCCACCGAACTGAAGCATAACCGGTGAAAGAACCAACCACGACCTTAACTTTCTTATGTTCAGCAAAATTATGGGAAGCAAATATATCATTTATTTCAAATTCCCTTTCAATGTATAAAGCGGGTCTAAAACGGCCATTAAATGGTGGTATAGAAACGTTAACCTCATGATGTGCATTTGTATCTCCCTGCGCCTCTCGTAACAGTTGTTGTGGTGGAACGTCTCCCACGATCGAAGAAGCCCATGAACTAACAACTCTGAATCCTGTCATGACTAGTAGAAACAAGAAACAAAAAATCCAAGAATATTGTTCCTATGAACTACGAGGATGTGGTGGTAAAACGCTCACAGTAAAGCAAATATCAATGTCTTACAAATTCTTACCATGCAGCAGGCGGTGACCGGCAACCGACGGTGTCAATATCTCCGAAGATTGAGTAAAGCGATTATCGTGTAAACATATGTATACACGGTGTAGAAATATGTGGAGCAAGGAAGGCTTAATGTATGGTAGCAAAAGATTACCAATAATCAATTCAGATATGCAATACTGAATAAATGCTCAACGACGGTACTGTGCTGGTCCTAGGCTAGACCGTACTAGAGACTCGAGCCTAGAACACTAATGGAGTCGCGTCAAAGCACAAATAGCAGCAATGGATGATATGAAGTAGCTCTCGACAGGAAGATATAAGTGAAGATCACAATGGCAGTAAAGATAGTGATGATAAATGACCCAAGCAGGATAAACCAAAACTATCTCTAGAACTTCCCTCTTGAAAATATTATGTGAAATTTCTGATATTTTTTTCTCCAGAATGCTACTAACTCAAGATTTTGAATGCAAAAAGAATCGCTCAATTTCGAGATCGTATGAGGACTCAAAAAACTCGGGAATGGACCTGAAAAATATTGACAAACTGTGTTCCTGACGTTCGAAGGGCAAAAAGTCCTATTTAGAAGTCGATTTGTAGGTAACAATAATGAACTAGCTTGATCAACTATTTAGATGCGGCTCGTCGATAGCTCAAATTTGAGTTCTCGTGGAGCCAAAATGGACATCGTATGAGGAAGATACACGTGTTTTACTGAACAGTGCACAAAAGAGTTTTCAATGCGAATTCGCATACGGGATTGACTCTAGATAGATCCGAAATTTGTATTTTTTCTCTTCTTTTTTCTCTCACTTTTTTTCTTTTTTTCTCTCTATTTTTCTCTCACTTTTTTTTTCTCTTCTCTCGAACAACCAATTAAGATGCAGATTGGATCAAGCTGAGATGCGAATGACCTCAAGTATGATAATAACAATGAACAATTAAAGCACGTGGTGAATATTCATAGATGGTGGTGGGCAACAACGGAAGGGATGACGGCGGCGTGATGGTGGTATATGGCAGCAGCAATGAGGATGGTGCGGCGACGGCGTGACAACTTGTGAACAGAACTCAAAACTCTAAAAGACTAGACGCTAAGACCAGCAACTTGACACGACAATGCAACCAATAATTTAACTATGCAAGCACTAAAAAGGAAATTACAAAGGCTCGAACTGGCTTGGACAAAGGATGACTACATCTAACTATTTTTTCTGGTTTTTTCTGAGGTAATAGGTAAGAAAAAATAAATCTAATCTAGGGATAATGGGAAATTCTCACCGAGCAACCTGAAAACTGATACCACTTGATAGAACACTCGTGGCTGGCAAGGGTGTCCCGATCTTTCGGTGAGATGACAACTATTGATTTGGTGGAGATGACTTTGACGATCCGACTACAAACATGCACAACGTCGCGCTTTAGCAATCGCTAAACCAATCTCCAAGAGGTTATTGACCACGCCGGAGCACGATCAACCTGACCACGAAGGTCTATTCCTGCAAGCAATCGAAGAACAAGCAAGAATATGATATTGCAATATGAATATTGCGAATATATATGAAGTATTGATAAGGGCGGGGATCCGAAAGCGGTCTTAGTCTGGTCATTGGACACAAACGAAATACACGAAGTTGCAATGGCTAACTTTTAACTAAACAAATCTCAAGCAAAAAGCTACTAAGTTGATCTACTTATATAGGAGCAAGGGGTCGCGGCCAAGGAGGTGGGAGGACATTCCTAGGCAGCCTAAAACTAAACCTAGGTCGTACAAGGCCTATGGGCCCAAGTGGAGGTGGTGCAACACTTTTGGACTTGTTGTTTGACTCGGATTCTGGTGCAATGTCATTTTGTTTGGTCGAGATCTCCACGCTCCGGATGAATTTGAAGGCGATTCCAATTGGGCCTGAAAGCCAGTAAAATCTACTTTGCATCCTAAAAAGAATCACGCAATTCGGAGTCCGGATGAAAAAGTTAAAGGCGCTTTGATACACGTATGTGTGTGCAGTCCGAATCTGAGTCTAGAACGTGAAAGACTTGGACTCTATTTTTTCTTTGGCTAAAAGTGACGTGAGAGAACTTCTTGAACAGCAACTGATTATTTCCTTTGACATGATAGGACCTCTTGAATAGCATCCAACCATTTCCTCTTCCCTTGTCATCGCATGTGATTCATACAACTGTTCGACCATTGTGCATTTAGGCATAAAATAAAAACAGGTGAAGTATTTTTGTTCCGGATAACATAAATAAATTATTGCATGAGTTTTATTAGAAATCTCCTCAAATAAATACGCATATGCAGTGATTGTGATAATATCAAAGGTAGTCATGTCCTCATCACTTGAGTGGACTGATGTTGGGGGTAGTACCCCTACACTTGGACCTCAACTCCTCAAGTGGATGTGGTACCCTCACAAGAGTCACCACGGAACGCAGGGTCGTGTTCCTACCTTCTATCACTGCCACCTATCAGGATTTGTTGTCCTCTCCGACGTTGATGTAGCCTTATCTATGTCTCATTGTGGTACTCTTCCACCACGTGCGTGCCTGCCACCTAGTGAGTCCAGGTTATCGTCTAATGCGTCGAGGTTATCGCCAAATTTCGAATTTGTAATCGATGGTCTATAATCGAACTTATGTATGGGTGTGTATGTCGAACTCAACCACTATGAAGTATCTATCGCATTTCCCTTTCGTCATGCTTGATTACTTCATGAATGCGTGCGATGCCTTTGCAATTACTTTAAGCTAAACTACCCATGTTAAATATTTAGCAGGATGGTTAGACCAGCTGGCCGCCCGCATGGCCCCGCCAACGATGCACCACCCCCGCCTCCTGAGTATATGGCGGGGATGATCCAACAGTTTGAACTGAACCGCCAGTTTATGCAAGGGCTCATGGATCAGTTTCAAAGGCCAAACATGAACCAACAGGAAGGCGTGACATTGCAAGACTTCTGTCGCCTCAACCCTGCGATCTACCGCAGCTCAACTCAGTCTCTTGATGCTGATGACCGGCTTCGTGACATTGCTTATGAGCTGGAGTCTGCCAATGTGCCCCTGGCAAGCTATGTCAACTTTGCCGCCTACTTCCTGAAGGGTCCCGTTGCTCAATGGTGGGACAGTCACAGGCGCTCTCATCCCGTTGGAACTGTCATCACTTGGACGGAGTTCAAGGCTGCTTTCCGTGCTTGCTACATTCCTCAGGGAATCATGGACCGAAGAAGCGTGAGTTCCGCAACGTTGTCGAGGGCAACAAGGCTGTGGATGCTTATCAACGGGAGTTTCTAGACTTATCTCGCTATGCTGAAGAAGACATTGCAACTGATGCACGCAGATAGGAGAAATTCCATGAGGGCCTTCACCCTGATATCAAGCTGACACTCCTGGTTCATGACTATGCTGATTTCGCCACCCTGGTGGACAAGGCTATTCAGGTTGAGACTGGTCTGCAGGATTACAAGGATGGCAGCAAGCGCAACCGTGACATGAGCTCATCTTCGGGCTCATCTGCACAGAAGCGGAAGATCTGGATTCCCAACAACATGTACCATGCGCCTGCTCCTGCTCCGAGTCCGTCCTATACTGCACCTCGCGTGCCTCCTCCACCACCTAGGCAGCCGAGGTTTCCAGCTCCACCGCCTCGAGTTCCTCCTTCCTGTCATGAGGACGGGTTGTTCTTCAAGTGTGGCCATGCAGGTCACCGTCCTAGAGACTGCAGGCAAAACCCGAATCAGCTGGCACTTCCCTCAACTGGCAGTGGCAAAAATCAGAACCGCAACAACAATACCAAGCCTGCTTATGTTCGTGGTGAGGCCAATAACATTGATTTGGGTCAAGCTCAAGACTAGCCTGCTACCGTGATGGGTACACTTCTCGTTAACTGAGTACCTGCTTCTATTTTGTTTGATACAGGAGCACCGCATTCCTTCATGTCAGAAAATTTTGCATTCATGCATGGCATTAAGTACGAAGAGATGGACGTCCCAATAGTGGTAAACACCCCCTCGGGCCAATGCCGACCCTCCATGGTCTGCCCCAATGTCCCCATTGAAATTGAAGGATTGGAATTCCTTGTCGCTCCCATGTTATTGAGTTCTTCCAACATTGATCTCATACTGGGGATGGACTGGTTGAAAGCTCATACGGCATCGATCGTTTGCGCCACCAAGACCGTCCACCTCCTACACCCTTCAGATGAATTAATAAGCTACCATGCTCATCTCGTCCGAGATGCTGAGGCACGGCTATATGCTTTGATTGCATTAAATGTGTCGCCTCTTGAAGGGATTGAAAACATTCCAGTGGTTCGAGAATTTCCAAGATGTCTTTCCAGAAGAACTTCTGGGGATTCCCCCTTGCTCGAGCTGTCGAGTTTGTCATTGACTTGGTACCCGGTACCACTCCTATCGCCAAGCGTCCTTATAAAATGCCACCACATGAACTTCTCGAACTTAAGCAAGAAATTGACAACTCACTTCGTCGGGGCTTCATTCGTCCGAGTTCCTCTGCTTGGGGAGCACCTTCTCTCTTTGTTAAGAAGAAGGATGGGACAAATCGATTGGTTCAAGACTATCGTCCTATCAACCAGGCCACTATTCAAAACAAATATCCTCTCCCTCGGATTAATGATATGTATGATCAACTTGCTGGTTCCACCGTCTTCTCTAAGCTCGACTTGAGGTTGGGATACCACCAGATCTGTGTTCACAAAGAGGATATTCCAAAGACCGCCTTTGTTACCCGTTATGGATCATATGAGTACACCGTCATGTCCTTCGGCTTAACCAATGCACCGACAACCTTCTCTCGATTGATGAATTATATATTCATGGACTACCTCGACGAATTCGTCGTGGTATATCTGGATGATATTCTAGTATTTTCGAAGAATAAAGAAGAGCATGCTGAACATCTTCATCTTGTACTGGATAAGCTTCGGGAGCATAAACTCTATGCGAAGTATTCCAAATGTGAATTTTGGCTGGACGAAGTGACATACCTTGGTCATGTGATTTCCAAGGATGGCATTGCAGTTAACCCCGAATGAATTCAAGCTATTCTTGACTGGACTCCCCTGAAGAATGTCAAGCAAGTCAGAAGTTTTCTCGGACTCGGCAGCTATTGTCGTCGATTCGTCGAGAACTTCTCCAAGATTGTGAAGCCCTTAACCAATCTTCTTCACAAAGGTGTTAAGTATGAGTGGACTAATAAATGTCAGGAAAGTTTCCAGGCACTCAAGGACAAACTGACATCCGCTCCGGTACTTGCTCCTCCGGATACGAAAAGGGATTTCGTCATATATTGTGACGCTTCTCGTCAAGGAATAGGCTATATCCTGTTGCAGGATCGCAAGGTGATTGCTTATGCCTCACGTCAGCTGTGTGCTCATGAGAAGAACTATCCAGTTCATGATCTCGAACTTACCACAGTTATTCATGCACTGAAAGAATGGCGACAATACCTTATCGGTAATCGCTGTGAAATCTACACTGACCATCAAAGTCTAAAGTATCTGTTCACTCAGCCGGAACTGAATCTACGTCAACAAAGATGGATGGAGTGTATAGCAGATTTTGACTGTAGTATATCATATACCCCCAGCAAGGCTAACGTAATGGCCGATGCCTTGAGTCGCAAGTCATACTGCAACCACCTCCAGGTTCATACGGTTCACGATCGTCTGCAAGAGGAATTCCGTAAGTCGAACCTCCATATTGTTCCTCAGGGTTACCTTGTTCCCCCTCTGGAAGAGTATCGAAAGATGAACCTTGATGTTAATCAGGGTTCCCTCAGTAACCTGGTTGTTGAACCAGATCTTGTGAGCACCATCAAGAATCTGCAATTCTTTGACGATGATGTCCACAGGATTAAAAGCTATATTACAAAGGGTAAACCCTCCCTTTTCACTGTTGTTGAAGATGGCGCCTTGTACTTCAAGGGTCGCCTATTCGTCCCAAATAAGAAGGAAAATCTCAGAATGACCGGAGGGGTGATGAAAGAAGCTCACGAAACACCATTGTCTATTCATCCGGGTAGTACCAAGATGTACCAAGACATCCGTCAAAGATTCTGGTGGCCCAATATGAAACAAGACATTGCACGATATGTGGCAGAATGTGATATTTGCCGACGGATCAAAGCAGAACATCAAAAGCCTGCTGGAACTCTGCAACCTATCTCTATTCCTGAGTGGAAATGGGACCATGTTGAAATGGACTTTGTCACTGGTTTTCCCAAATCCCAGAAAGGTAATGATGCTATTCTTGTCGTCATTGACCGACTTTCCAAAGTTGCACATTTCCTGGCCGTCAAAGAAACAATTAATGCTAGTCAGCTGGCAGATCTTTATATGTCAAGAATTGTTTCACTTCACGATATTCCATTGATAATCAGCTCGGACCGTGGCAGCTTGTTCACTTCAAAATTCTGGGAAAGTTTTCTGAAGGCTATGGGGACTCATCTGTCCTTCAGCACTGCATTTCATCCTCAATCCCAGGGACAAGTTGAATGAGTCAACCAAATTCTCGAGGACATGCTTCGAGCTTGTGTCATTTCTTTCGGTAAGAAATGGGAGAAATCTCTCCCGTATGACGAGTTCTCCTACAACAATAGCTATCAAGCTAGTCTGAAGATGGCCCCTTTCAAAGTATTGTATGGACGAAGGTGTCGAACTCCTCTGAATTGGTCAGAAACTGGGAAACGATCACTCTTCGGTTCGGATATTATCCAACATGCTCAAGATCAAGTCCGCATTATTCATGAGAATCTGAAGGCTGCTCAGTCTCGTCAAAAGAGTCAGTATGACCGTCATCATCAAGATATGGTCTATCAACCTAGCGAAAAGGCTTATCTTCGTGTCACACCAATGAGAGGTGCACACCGTTTTGGGATCAAGGGCAAGTTAGCTCCTCGCTATATTGGTCCTTTCACTGTTCTCGAAAGGCGTGGAAAAGTGGCTTATCAATTGGAACTGTCGGCGAACCTTTCTCAGGTTCACAATGTCTTCCATGTGTCTCAGCTCCGCCGCTGCTTCAAGGACCCTATTCGAGCAGTGGATCATGATATGCTTGAGCTGCAACAAGACCTCTCTTATAAAGAGCATTCAGTCCGCATTCTCGACAAGGCTGAACGTCAGACTCATCACAAAGTCACCAAGTTCCTTAAAGTGCAGTGGTCAAATCATTCTGAAGATGAAGCCACTTGGGAACGCGAGGATCATCTTCGTGATGAATACCCCGAGCTCTTTCCTTCTACCTCTTAATTCTTGAGACGAGAATTCTTGTTAGTAGGGGAGAGTTGTGACATCCTCAACTTTTGCTACAGTAATGTATCTAATTAAGCTACAGTTATCCCATGCTAATGATGCCACGTCACCGTTAATTATATTGTTGATATCGCGTTAGTCGAAACCAAGTCAAAAAATCAAAATTAAAAAATAGGTCAAACGAGAAAAGTTTTCGAATGTTAAAATAAAAATGTCGGAGGAGTTATAAAAGTTCCCTAATAAATTATAAAAGTGAATCGGGCATTTTTGAAGTTATTTAAAAACCCTATATATTTAAAACATAAACTATATAAAAATCAATAAAAGAAAGTAAAAAAAACCCAAAAGCCCTCGCCCAACTGGGCCAAATGGCCCAGCCGGCCACACCCCCATTCGGCCCACCCACCTCGGGGTATAAGACCCCCAGGGGGGAACCCTAGCGCCCCCAGCGCTCCTCTCCCCGCCGCCAGAGATGAGGGAAACCCCCTTGTCACCCCCTCGCCACCTACCCCACGTCGCCCCACCAACCCCCACCTACCGCCCACGTCGCTCGCTCCCTCCCCTCGCCTCGCTCTCTGCCCCATGCGAGCGCCCTCCCCGCTCCCTGCTTCTCCCCACCGAGCTCCTCGCCCCCCGCCCCCCGTTGCCCCATCCGGCCCCTGCCTCCCTTGAGGCTAATGCCGACCGACGCCGGGTCCCCCTCAGCCGGTCTACGCCACATCGCCACCGCGCCAAGGCCCTCCTCCCCTCACGCGCCGTCGCCCCTCCACAACCACAGCGCCCTCGGCGACCGCCTCGGTACCGCCAGGGCTGCCCCGCACCGGCCCCGTGCCAGATCCACGCCGGCGCTCCCCCCGTCGACCTCCATCGGCTTCCTCACCTCTTCCCCAACCGGCTTTCCCGAGCTTCGTCGCCCCGATCCCCGACAAACGTCGGTGAGCTCCGGACCCCGACCACCCTCTCCTCCTTACCCCCGTTCCGGTTCCACTCCGGTGATCATCGCCTCGTTCCGGCGCATTTCATCGAACACCTCATGTGCATAGGAGGTGAGCTAGAGCACCACAAAGCTCTCCCACAACCAGCCGAAAAAACAGAGCAGTGCACTTCTCTGCTCGCGGGGGTATATATAGACCAACCGTTGGTCCCGGTTTGTGGCTGGAACGGAGACTAAAGGACAACCTGAGGTCCCGGTTCCAGCCACAAACCGGGACTACTGGTTGTGGGCCAGGAGCGAGGCACATTGGTCCCGGTTCGTTTCCGGAACCAGGACCGAAGGTGACAAACGAAACGGGACAAATGGCCCACGATGCTTGGCCAACGCCCTGGCCTCACGAACCGGGACCTATGCCCACATGGGTCCCGGTTCGTGAGTGAACCGGGACTAATGGGATTTCATCAAGTGGACCAAAACCCTCTTTTCTACTAGTGCATGTCCAATAAATTGGTAGAATTTGCTTGTATAATTTAGTTTTTTAATAGAATAGACAATTTTAGGTAGCAAACAGTTTTTTAATACAATCGCATGTAGAAATTTTGAGGTATATGAATGTATTGGAATGGTATATGAGAAATTTTTAGGTATCAAATCTAGTAATAGAATTTTTTAGTAAAAGACATTTAGGTATATAATTTTTTAGTAAAATTCTAGCTATAGAATTTATTTAGTAATTATTTTTCAATATAAAAATGTATTGGACAATTTAATTATATGTATGTCATTATCACTTTGTCATCAAAGAATGCTATGTTTCATTGTTGGACATGTCTACGATTTTGGAGGAAACATCTCCGGATGGCCTATTTTTACCAGAATCTTGATTCATTTTCATTCTGACAAATTTCAGGCGCTTGATATGTCCTATTTTTAGAAAAAGGTCATGTCAAAAATTTCCGTGGATTTTGGCGTTAATTTTGCTATAAAGTAGGAAATACCGAGTGCCCGTGATATGCTGGAACAAGAATTGAACGACATTCCGGCAAAACATAGGCCAGTCTTATGTCATTATCAAATAAATGTAATGTTAACTGATTAATGTTTATAGGGTACACTTTTAATTTGTTGGAGCTTCTTGTGTGACTTTCAGTGTGTTCTTGATGGAGGAATCTCGAATGTTGTAGTGAGGGTGCTTCCTTATCCTTTTCTCTTGATATATACCTTGGTATAATACAGGAGAGGGAAAGGAAGTAACCATCACCGACGGTCGAGATATCAGAGATGAAGAATCATGACTATTGTTGTGGGGGTCGCTTCCTCCTTCTTCCCCATGTGCTAGACATTTTGGTAATGCACGCGGGGATGAAGGGAGAAGCGACCATCACCAATGGTCGAAATATTAGTGTGAGGGAGAGTCCACCACATACACCACCATATCAATATGAGGGAGTGCGCATCATATACACCATGAGATATGAGAGTTTTTCAAAGAAGCCTCGATAGACCAAAAGTCAACCCATGCTGAATAGTTCGTCGTATAATTGATTTTGATTTTTAATCTTTGAATCACGATCACATGAAATGTCTGACAACGAGAGGATCCCTGAGTGCAATTGGTGCACCGACGACAGGAGTATATGCGACCGTTATCCTCACCTAGACAACAGTACGTCCTTCAGTGTCAACCTAAAGGAGGACTTCAAAATTATTATGGTATGTATTTTTTTGTAATGAAGCATGATGTATGCTTTTTTGCTTTAATTAAACTGTAATTTTCTTTTGTATAATTCAAATAGTGCATTCCCTGCCATGCAAGACTCCATGTCTTGGACAAGCTCCATTTTCAAGATAGGGAGAGTACACAGACTAAGAGAGCTCACCTAAAAACGTACCTTTTCACTTTTGATGTTAAGCTAGAAAATGTAGTACATCAAACATATTTTGGTTGTTTCACTTGGAGAGCATTATGCAAGGCATACGGGTTTCAAGAGGACATGCAAATAACCTTCGATCTTGGTCATGACGATGATCGTGCAAATAATATCTAAATTTTGGTGCATGTGGATCACTTGATTTCAGTTCTACCTTCATGTGAGTTTGTCAACAAATCTGCTAGGTAATTTATATTTTTTATTGAAAAATATTTGGTACTTATTATGACTAAACTTGCTTATTTTTAATTGTGAGCTTATTTCTCTTCTCCAAAAAATACATGTTAGATAGTAGAGCAAACCTACTACAGTCGTGGCTCTGAGCTTACTTGGTTGGAGAATAAATCATCTAATCTCATTTATTCACGATGTTGAGCATTTAAGAACAATTACATGATTGGCGAAAGTTATACCGAATACGTGCCACCAGTGCACGAGTTGAACCATTTTAACATCACTTCTGACATCTTTGTAAGTTTTTTTACTATTGTGTCACTAGTTCATCTTTTGCATACATTTTATTAAGCAAAACTAGTTTGCTAACTATATTATTATTAATTATGTTCTTCAACAGGTACTCCCGCCGAAGACTATTCCTAGTGTGATGTTTACCAAATGTGATTTGAAGATGGCTAGCTTACGACCAATGTCGATGAGTTACCCAGGTAGATACACGATATCTCAAAAGGAGGAAACCCTGGAAATCAAAGCATGGAGCAACGCAATAAAAGCACGCAGGCAATCACTTGCCATAGACTATAAGGATGTGTGCATCCCACAAGTTGAAGGTAGGTTGGTCTATATTCTTCAATAGGGAGATGCATGAATTTATTTTTAATGCTATTTTACCTATGAGAGAGTAGTAGGTTGTAGCTTATAGTCATTATGTGCTAGAATAATGATGAGTTATTTAACTAGTATGATGACAGTTAGTTTGTGTTGGTAACTTATGATATGCTAGATGATGAGTTATGATATTATAATGACAAGTTGTGATAATGGCGAGTTATTATATTATCCGATGTAAAATACATGGATTAGATTATATTTGATGGATCCAATTAATCAAGTCTGTCACAACATCATATCATCCTACTAATCCGACTTGGTCGAGCCATCACAACATCATATCGTCCTACTAATCTGACTTGATTAATTGGATCCATGCAATTTATTCTAACCATCATTGTTTCATTCAATACCTTTTCATTGCTTTCCTAAAATCTTGGATAACGATGCAAAAAAATATAAATACGTAGTAATAGTAAGGCGTTGGATAGAAACAAACGCTACTGCTATCAGAATTAGTAGTAACACTGTTTATAAAACGCGTTACTGCTAAATATTAGTTGTAGCGCTCACAACTGCGTTACAGGTAGGCAAAAACCAACACTACTAATAACGTTTTCTTAGTAATGCCATGCAATACTTATCTCGTTTTTATTTTTATTTATAATAAGAAGACATTTAAGATCCAAAATCACATGGTTGAAAACTGAAGTAAAACAAATGTTTTTTCAGGTGAAGTAAACAAAAGTTGAAAAGAGATTTAGCAGAGGATGAGAAGAGATAAAAAAAGGAAAGGAAGAAATAGAACTTAGTTGTCTTTTTTCTAGCACACATGTCAGTGTAGCTTAGAGCATGGTTAATAGTACAGTCAGCTGCTGATTATATGATGCTGACACGTCATCTATAGCCAAGCTTATAGCCCGCAAATATAATAGGTAAATGTAAATAAGTACTATTTTATTGATACAAGGACCACCATCCTCTCTCACAAAGTGTTTAGGAGCACGTGTTACAGCCGGCTGTTAGTTTGTAGCCCGCTTCTTTTCTCTCTCCTCTTCTCTTTCTTTCAACTCATCACAAATATATTATTTTAAATCTTACAGCCGGTTTATGTCATCCTATTGTACTTGCTCTTAGAGAGCGGTAGAGCCCTAGACAGGCTCCGCAGCCCGGCCCAACCAGCTAAAGAACCAGTTACTACTTTGGTTCCCACTAGGTCGGACCCGCTTGTCGGTCAGTAGGCACGAGCGGAGCACCGAGAAGGCGAGAACTAACCGAGCAGGCGCGCAGCACATCATCTGCCTCACCGCCGGCGGCGGCGGCATGGGGATGGGCGGTCGAGGTGTGGTTGGCGACAGGTGGTCGCAGCGCGTCCTCTGGATATGCGCCATCGGCAGCGCCGTGAGTAAGCACCTGAACCAAAACCCTAAACCTTGGCGCTCCCTTACATCCCAGTCTCCGCGTGCCCCTGGTTGCTCCTTGTCGCGATCTGATCCGATGGTTGCCGCTTTGCAGGCCTGTACTTCGTGGCGGTGGAGAGGCAGGCGCAGAACCGCGCGCGGGCGGTCTCCGAGGGCTTCAAGGGTCTGGACGGCGCAGGCGGAGGCGGCAGCCGTGGCGGGGAGGACGTGTGACTTTCGCGGCGCCGAGGTGAAAGGGCGTGTAGAGATGTGCCTTTCTGCTCGAAGCCTGAGACAAGTTAGATTTCGCTTATCTGCTGCTTGTTCACAAGATTCATAGAATCGTTGCAATAAGAATGTACTGCTAATTGCCCCCTGTGTTGAGATTTATCAATGTTTGGGGAGCAAGAATTGGTATCTGACGACATGGTTGTTTTGTATGAAATGTGAGTTGGAAAGTTCAGTTTATGCTTCGTTTCCTAACTGTGGCTCCTGGATGTAGTGAACTTGTAGAACCTGGTCTAAAAAAAAAACAATGAAGTATATAAGCAAATGAGAAAGTTCTCGTTTAGGTAATTCATAGACACAGGCTTCAGTTCCTGTATTTGCCATACTGTGATACTATGTTTTACTTTTATCTAAAATGAGCCACTGTCTTTTAGGATTTTTGTGTCTGTGCATTCCTAGGTTGGGAAACTGAAAGGTAAACTAGGAGATGATCAACTTAAAATGAACGTAATGGCTGGTTGGCCGCTCAGCGAACACTACATCCTTTTCCTGCCTCAGTACCAATACTTGCTGCACATCATTTCTTGACTGCTTTTGATCCTAGTGGGCACTGGGTCACAGGCTCTAGTTATACTGATGATGTCTATCAAATATGGAATAGTCCACCAACGCATCATACGTTGATTTCCTGCAGTTCTTTCTTCTTCCCTGCTTCTCTTTTACCCCTACTGAATGATAAGCTACTGCAAGTAGGGTTTGCATGCTTGAATCATTTTCTGTCCGTATGTATTGTTGAGTTCAAGCAGGGAGAAAATGGAATAATCCAGTGCCAGTGTATTGGATTGTCTCTTCTTTTTCTATGGTCAACTTAGTGCTGATTGGATTCATGATTTTTAAGTTTGGTGACTCTTTTGCCCCGTAGAAGATAAGAAGAAAACAGTTGTAAATGTTTGTGTAAGTGAAAATTGATCCCAATTCCTGTCCATTGTAGTCAAAGCAGTCCAGCGACTAATTTATTAATAGGTTCCTGGCAGTCATTAATTTGGCTAGTGCATCATGGTATCTACTGATTTATTGGATGTGCATGGTGCGGTAATTCTATATAATTGTTGACACCTCTACATTGTACCAGTTTAGAGAATAATGGCATCTACAGCCTCAATGCATCACTAACTGGAAATGGATACTTAAGCGAAATTTCTGCTATTATTCTTTTGACAGAACAATAGATCTGAACATGAGCCTGAAAATGGGGCTCACTTTAGCAGATAATTGGTTTAATGGTTTTGTCCCTTATACATGCTGTATAGTGAAAGATTTGGCAGTTCATAATGCAATTAAACACTGCCTGACCTCTGATTGCAATCTTTTAACGTGCTGTGATGATCCGTCTGCCATCCACCTCCCCCTTCACCAAAAGTAACTCCGTGACTGGTGGTGTCATCTCCATGATTTTCACCATCTTGTTCTAGGATTTGCAAAATATGCCTTATGATTGATTTCTCATTTGGCCATTTCTAAGTTGCCGTACAATGTTGTTTTTTTGGACATGGATTTGTATGGTGAATCATGTGCCACATGATTAGATTTATATTAGTTCCGTAGAATGCGTGGATATTCAGCTAGTACGACTAATTGTGAGCTATGAGGAGATATTAGTTTGTCGTTTGTTTCTGACCATAACAATATAACTAAATCAAATGAGAATGCAGATGATCATTATCTTATTGCTAAGGCGCTTTTTTTCCAGTATATTCTCGATTACTGAATGCATATATATCATAATTTCAATATATCGAGTACATAGAAGATTGAATCTCATCATAATAAAATCCCCTGCCCAGATATATTAATATGCGTAAAAATGAATATCCATCAACATTTGTCTGTTTAATGATTACTGTTATCCTACATCTGCATATACATTTCATTTCATCAGATGTTCACATGAAAGCTCACACCATCAAGTTGCAGTGCTTTGTACCATCGGCAAGACTCAAAAATAGATTCATTTTGTCTTGCACTGAAATATGTACTCCCTCCGTGTACTAAATCAAAGACACGGAGAGAGTATTTATTAGCACATTGTTGTTTCTATTGAACAAATCTAATCGGACCTCTACCCTGAAAAGTTTATTGCTCTAATATCTTTGCTTTTCCCTGTGAACTTTCTCAGAATATTAGACAAACACAACTCTTGCGTTTGTGACTGAGTTTGGATTGTGCTGAAACTGAACATATTGAAGGATTTTAAGGCTGTACATCATTGACTAATGAGAAGGCCTGTAGATGGCTGGGGACAATGCAAAGTATGATTTGTGTCATCTGCTAAAGCTAGATTTGTAGCTATCTCTTTACTATATCAGGAGTCAGACTAAGTAATACAAAACAAAGGGATAAAGTTTGGTGATTAAGAAGTGGCATGATTAGAAAGAGATTTCTCTATTACTAACATTACCTGCTTCTTTAATTAATTTATTTGTTCCATAGTAGTTCAGTTTGATCTATCTCAAAATGCATAGGAATGTCACATATCACTTTTCCTTTGTTAGCCTCTGTGCTAAGACCTGGAACTCTTATTGCCTTTTACTTGATGGGCCCTTTCTGTGATGCCTCAGTTTTTCCATTTTCTTAATGGCAAGTGTTAATTTAAATATATGCTATATTATAGATCTAATGATCAACTTAGGTGCCCACTTCTTATAGGTATGAAAGCTAGAAAATGTGAGGAATCTTCCATGCGCAGAGGCCACTAATGAATGGGGGTTGCAGGATTGTGATGCAAGAACGCATCATTCTTCTCTTGTCATCCATATAATCTTGAAAAGTACTTTTTCACAAGATGCTGGTTTATTCAGATTATTCTACCCTGTATCAGTGTCCAAAGTTTTGTTGACTTCGAGTAACCTGACATATACATGTCTAATTCAAAGTATTAGTTTGATAATGCCATTTCTTATGCCTTATATTTATTTTCTGTGTTTATTTAGTCTTGTAGCTGACATGAAAATCTGTTAGTTTACTGAAGAAACATACTTTAGACCGAGCAAAGGAGTTCAGCATGTGTTAGACCCAGGTCACATTAGTTGATTCCACTTTTAGTGTGCACTCTCGTAGGTCACATAATCACAAGATGCCTTGTAACAAAATCCATGATGATATGGTGGTTACGAGCACTCCAGCCTTCCAGATGCAGTTAGTGCTGTTCTTTCCGTCCTTTTCTTTTGCCCCCTTCCTCACTATTGACCCCACAAATTTTAATGTCACAATCAGCTTGATGCAGAGCATCTTTGGCATGATCTTCCTTGCATTGGTCCACCAAATAATCCCCGTTTAAACTTTTAACTTTTTTCTGTAAATTATACCGGAGGTGAACACGTTAAGACCAGGCAAGGAAAATAAATATATAAAAGGTGCAAGAATGATTGTTAATTTTATGACGACTGGAAAGTTTAACTAATTAAGAAAAAGTTAAGGGGGGATAAGGGAATAACCTATGGAACTTATCAAAGTTCTAACCGGTTTCTAGTTAGCATCTAAGGGTTTCTGCTTTGGTCACTTGTAGTATGCAAGGTGTGATAACTTATGTGCTTAGTGGTTTGAAAAGAACAAATCGAAGGTGTAAAGCCTAGAGCTTTTTCAGGGAGTTCAGTGTATCCAGCCCCTTTGCCCGTGGGGCTCAACGAAAGGATAGATTCTGTAGCTTGAATGAGTTCGTGGCCATATATAGGTCTTCTATTTTCCTGGGACCATTTGAAGTAGATAGTGTAATTTATGATAATTTACATTCTCTATATCTGTTTAGATAGATGAAGCCTACTGGGAGGGAGATACTTTAGTAGTCTGCCAGTTCATTTATTTATTGCATAAGTTGCAGCTTGCACCTTTAAGGTTGATGGATGGCCAGGCCTTTGCCATGTACTAGCATATTTTTTTGATTACTGTAGGTGCCGCAAGTTAGTGGTCAAGATTGCAATCTAATCTTGCACAACCGTATTGTTCCTTGGTGCTCCACCTAAGCCTTAATGTACAATATCTGGCAACTCAGCATAGCTGACTGTTGGTCCAAAAGCCAGTGGAATTTTGTTCGAGGCTCCCCGAATAAAATAATGTGTTCTCCGGGCTATTTTATGAAATGACGAATTGTTATCTCACTTCTACTGTTATTTGTATTGTTCCTTTCTTCTGTCAGGGTCTTGAATCTTTTCCTGATTTGTACTGCAAGGAAGCAGTATTTTACTACTTCCTTTGTTCTTAAATATAAGTCTTTTTAAAAATTGCACTATGGACTACATATGAATGTATATATACATAGTTTAGAGTGTATATTAATTTATTTTTTTCCATATGTAATCTCTAGTGAGATCTTACAAAAGACTTATATTTAGGAACGGAGGGAGTACAATGTTCCTTTCTGGAAGGGTTTGCTGAGCTGCTGCTTCTCCTTTGTGTTCAAAAGGGGCACATCTGCGTTGGAGCCTCTTGTTGGAAAACTATACCCTCTTTTGGAGAATGATTGAAAATGCATGAGCGGCCAAAATGTCTAATCTCAGAACTATGCAGACTGTCTTGCGGAGAACAGGCCGACAAGTTGAGGAGAAAAAGAAAACTGTTGATGGGGTATTTATTTATATATTTAGTTGAGAGAACAATAGTCTGTTTCCCTAGCTTCTTTCTGAAGCCCTGTTAAAAAAAATGCAAAAGGTGGTTGACTAATCTGTCCTTGAACAATCATTTAGATGTCTCATGCGGCGGTGGTATATTTTCTGTGCTCCTTTTATACTACTCCCTCCGTTCCTAAATATAAGTCTTTTTAGAGATTTCACTAAGTGACTACATACGAAGTAAAATGAATAAATGTACATTCTAAAATATGTCTATATACATCCGTATGTAGACTTGTAGTGAAATCTCTTCAAAGACTTATATTTAGAAACGGAGGGAGTACTACAATACTACACCCGTTTCGTAATTCTTGTCTGTTGTGAAAGTTACGGATGCTAATGTCATCAGATGCACCCCTCGCCCTTGTAGGTATGTTTGGTGCCATCATATTCTTCTGTTTTTACCTTCTTGCACTGTTTATACCTAAACTCGAAATCTTTGAAGTATTTTTCACGTTACATGATTCACATGCATAAATGTGTTCATGTTGTAGTCTTGACATGAGTATGATTTGGTCATTGATAGCCTTTTACTTAATATATACTTCTTCCGTCTTAATATAAGTGTCGCTGCTTTAGTATTAAATTTATATTAAGAGCATCTCTAGTAGAACCCTCAAATCCTTAAATCCTTAAAAATAACCGTTTTTTTACAGTTTTCATCGGAAAAACGGCGTAGACTAGAACCCTTAAACCCGTAAAAAAATTTAGAGGTCGAACCCTCAAACCCCTTCCCAGCCTGTAGAAGTGAGGGTTGGGGGGAAAAACTGCCCCCAACCCGTACTCCACTTCCCACCTCGCGCGGGAGGCAGTTGGTTCCCGCCTGCGCGAGGAAGTTGCTCCGGCCGCCGCCGCCCCGCCGCCCCCCGCGCTCCGACCGCCGCCCCGCCTCCCCCCGCGCTCCGGCCGCCGCCCCGGCCCCGGCCCCGGCCCCGCCGCCCCTCTGCGCCCAGGCCCCGGCCCCGCGCTCCAGCCGCCGCCGTCGCGCTCGCCGCGCCCCCGCCCGCCGCCGCCGCGCCTTCCGCCGCCCCCCGCGCTCCAGCCGCCGCCCCCCGCGCTCCAGCCGCGGCCGCCGCCGCCGCGCCCCCGCCCGCCATGGCGCCTGCCGCCGCCGCCCACCGAGAAGGGCCGCGGCGCCCGGCGGAGCTCCACCGCGCGGTACGCGAGACGGCCTCGTCCAGGCAGCGCGAGCGCGAGCTCCTCCGCGAGCGCGAGCTCCTCCGCGGCTGAAGTCATTTTTGTATCCTCTGTTCCTCCGCGTGCATGTTCATAGTGTTCAAAACTAGGCTATAAGGGTTGGGTTTGAGGGTTCTAGTCTTTGCCTCTGTTTTTCAACCCTTAAAAGTGTCAAAAATGGCCAATTCTCAACCCTTAAAACTGATTTTGGATTTAAGGGTTTGAGGGTTCTACTAGAGATGTTCTAACTTAATACTAAATTTATGACACTTATTTTGAGACGGAAGGAGTATGTTCCTCTTAATCATTGTATTTATATGTGAGTGGAGTTTCCATAACGAAATTGGATGAGCCATTGTACATTGGATTGCTTTCATTTCATGATATTTGAATAGTAGCAAGTGTAAGACTAAACTGGTCTACACACGGTGACGGAACAAAAAATGGGGGAGAATGGAAAATAGGAGAAAGAACATCGGCATATTTTTTCTCTCAGAATACGAAGAGCTTGAGTATCATGTATTAGAGAAGAAGGGGCAAAAGAGGTCTGACCATATTGTGGGTATCAATACAATCCTGGCCCACAACCATCCACGAAGGTGTTTTTAGTCTATTGTTGTTGCATTCCACTCTACCTGCAAACTGGTCAGATTGATGCCCTCCGCACGAAGAAGGCCAACGCTATGCCACACACTCCACTCTGCTTGCACCTTGAGAAGCACCTCTTGACATCTCCGAAGTTAAGAGTATGATGGTTGAACACGACATCGTTCTGATGCTTCCAAAGCTCCTAAAACACCAGATGGATGATTGCCCGAAGCTCCTTTTCCCCCGCCCCTGCAAGGCGCTCGTGCACCATGCCATCAAATGCTCTCCCATAATTGGCGTCAGGTCCAACCTGTCTGTTGCCCGCAGAACCCAGCTCCAAACCATCCTAGCCACAATTGCAGCCTATCAAGAGATGCTCAATGATGTCGATCTCGTGTGCGCAGAGAGGACATAATGGCTGGCGAGGCAACTGTAGGATCTGAAGTATGTCTAGAGAGGGGTTATTAGACTACTTGATTAAATAAAAATTTGGTCTTTTCCTAATTTTAGTCGTGGGCAAGTTTTAGCAATTGTAGCAAGTCAAGCACATCCTACACATGCAAGCCTAAGAGTATAGCAGGAAGAAGTAAATACATGCACATGTAAATAGAGGGTAGGGATAGGAAGATCAAACACAAAGATTGACATGGAGATTTTTGGCGTGATTCCGATAGGTGGTGCTATGGTAGGTCCACGTTGATGGAGACTTCAACCCATGAAGGGTAATGGCCACACGAGTCCATGGAGGGCTCAACCCACGAAGGGTCCATGGAGAAGCAACCGTGTCTATTCCATCACGGCTTACGTCCATGAAGGACTGACCTCACTCGGGGTAGATCTTCACAAAGTAGACGATCTCCTTGCCCTTACAAACTTCTTGGTTCAACTCCACAACACGAAGTAGGAGGCTTCCAAGCGACACCTAACCAATCTAGGAGACACCACTCTCGAAAAGGTAATAGATGTGGTAGTATGATGAACTCCTTGCTCTTGTGCTTCAAAAAATAGCATCTCAACACTCAATCACTCTCTCACAGATTTGACTTGGGTAAAAGAGATTGATTGGGTGGAAAGCAACTTGGGGAGGCTAGAAATCAAGATTCATATGGTAGGGATGGAATATCTTGATCCCAACACATGAGTAGGTGACTCTCTCAGAAAAATGGATGGGGCAAGTGTTTGTATGTTCTGAGTGTTTCCTCTACGAATGAAAGGTGGTGGAGGGGTATATATAGGTATCTCCAAAAATTCAACCGTTAGAACATTATTGCCAAACTCGGTGAAACCGAAGTAAAAAATCGGTTGCACCGACTAGTGCAAAATGTGGCAACTTTCGACGTTCCAGTGAGACCGATATATGAATCTAGGTGGGTCTGATTTTGGCTGGCCTCAATAGTTACCAGACTCGGTGGCATTGATACCTAGAACTCGGAAATTACAATTCTTAGAAACAGGTAGACAGAGAGTTGGTTAGTGATTCTCGGTCATACCAAAACAAGACTTGGTGTCACCGAGAATCTAAGGTTTGGCATAGGATGAGTCTGAGGTAAAACTCGGTAGGGCCGAATGGAAAAAGTTGGGGGCACCAAATTTTGGATATTTAGGATTTTGGACAGATTATTTGTGGGATAATCCATGAGTATTTTTGGTGGCTAATCTCTAAGCACTTGAGCAACTAGATCATCATAGTCACCTCATCCCCTTTTAATAGTATTGGCTTTCCTATGGACTCAAGTGTGATTTCTCACATAATATAAAATATAGAGTCTTCAAGCTTGTTGCCAATAGATGTCCCTTGCATCTAGGGGTTCTCCTCACAATCCTTAGCTAATGCATCATTGAACTTTTCCTGAAATATACTAGATAGAATCATTAGTCCAATGACATATATGTTGTTATTAATTACCAAAACCACATTAGGGAGAAGTTGTGCGTTCAATCTCCCTCTTTTTGTTAATTTATGACAACATATAGATCAAAGCTTCCACATAAGATATAATCAATGAATAGCATCGTCACTTTGAGAAGTATGTAATAAGCAGGAGCTCCCCCAAAATTTGTGTTTTAATGCAAATGCACAATAGATTAGGATCATGTGTCACTCTTCCATGTCACATACAACGTGGCGGTGCGCATAAATGATATGAATGAATTGCAATGCACATAACACCAATTAATAAGTGAATGATCATCACATAGATATCTCAAGGATAGGAAATAATAACAACAACAATAAAAGTGTATGATCAAACACGACAAAGTTTAAGACATCCAAAAAACCAAATGTTTTAGAAAACCAAAGAAAGCAACAAAAACAACACACACACACACACTCTCTCTCTCTCTCGAAGCCCTAATGATCTATACACTTCTGGCCCTTTGGCAACAAGTTACCAAAAAGTTCAAAGATCTAGAACTATGTGTCGCTCTAGGCTCGATTTCCTCTGGTAGCAGTTGATGGAGTCGACATGAGAGCGTCGACGAAGGCTCCAAAAAATGTCCTATGAGGTGGCAGAGTAGACACCGAAGGTGTAGGAGCTGATGGAGCTGATGCTGGGACTGATGAAGAAGGCCTGGACTCTGGAACTGTCACAGCTCTAGATCTGGCCTTGGTCCTGAACTGAGTAGAAGTCTGAAGAGAAGGACCCTCATCATCATCACTGCTGGAGCTGAGAGTGGGCACTACATCAACCTCCTGCTTCAACTGGTTCATTGTGGTAGTCAACTCAGTTACCTTAATGTCCCGGTCATGGAATTTGGTTTCCACGATCCTCTCGAGACTCTTCTAATTTAACAAGATATATTTGATGTTCTTCTACATCCCTTGGATGGTGCTGATAAGATATGACATTTCATCTCCTTTGGATCTCATCGCTGGAGCACTAGCAGCTCTGGCTGCCTCTGCGTGAGCGTCATCCTCTACCTCTGCCTGTGTAGTTGCTGAAGTGGGATGACTAGGGTCCATCACAACAACATTGTCTTCAAAATCTGGCTTGAGTGGCAGGCGTTGACGATCAAGCATACACACATCTCTTCCCAATCTTGGAGTTGATCAGCATCTGAATGTAGGGTGCGTATTCGCAAGACCTCTTCTTGTCAGCATCAGTCCTTCTAATTGTCTCTACAATCAGGTCCATCACCCTGATCCTTGTGTGAGTGCCTACATGGTGCATCATGTTGATGGAATACCCCATGATCATCTAATCATCACCTGCTTTGGGCATCAAGGTGTACCTCATTATGGTGTTGGTGGTGGGTAGTCCTGCTTGGAGAAAGTAGTCTGAGCTTAGCTTGTGGGTCTTTAGGTATTGCTTTGGCACTGGGTTGTACATGTTGTACATTCAGTTGTGCTTCATCTTGGCCTCGGTATAAACATCCAAGTCTCTCTCTTGTACCTTTGGGCTCCTAAGATGGTAGCCCACTCTTCAACTATGGATTGGTACCTCGTGCCTTTTGTCATCCATACTATTCTACCATCTGGATAGAAGAGAGTTGTGGAGTAGAATTGCATGATCACCTCGTCGTTCCATGCTATCATTTTTCTGCCAACAAAATCTTCAATGTCTATGGCCCTGAAATTTTCTTGCACATGAGGGAAATAGTCTTCGTTCTGCTTGATATAGTACCAATCTACATACCTCATGTCACCGATAGCTGGACTCTTATCCAATAGAATAAACTCAAAAAATCTTACCGCTCCTTAGTATGGAAGCGAGCATCAACGATAGTCCTCCTACTGATAGTAAACGGATGAGATACTCTCCACTTCCCGAGCCCTTGATCCTTCCTTTCCTTCATGTTCTGTGCAATGTGGTGTTCATCATTGTGTTCACACATATGAGGTCTCAGCTTCCTCAAAACAACAAGTTCATCTTCCTCTGCAACACCATCCCTTGATGCAGAACCCTTGTTCTTCTCAGCTCCAAGTATGTCTCTTGTAGTCCTCTTAGGATTGGAGGCTACATGCTTCTTAGCCTTGGGAGCAGATGGCTTGGCCTTGGTTGCAAGCTTGCTGGGCATAGCATCTCCCATCAATTTCTTCTTTTTGGAAGGATGTGGATTAGCTCGTTCCTCTTCCTCTTCTTCCTCATAATCTAGTGTAATGCCCCAAGAGTGTAACTTGCCTCTATTGGAACCTTCTGTATGTGGGTCCATCTTGTCATTGATATGAGAGCTCAATGCATGTGTTATTTCATGTGTCACCTTGTCATGTTTCCTTTGCATGCATGCATTCCATTCATTCCATGTCTTTGTGTTTGTTGCCTTGTGATCATATGATGTGGTGTGATATCATGTGATGAGGTGTGGTTTATGTGAAGTGTATGGAGTGGTGCAATTGTAAGTAGAAAGCTCTATGTTGGTTTGCACTAGGGTTTTAAAAACCTTCTTCCTCTCTTTTATCTCAAGGTCAAGATCCACTTGCCCCATCCCTATTTCAAAAATGCCCATGATTTAGTATGTTTTGTGGTGGTTGTGAGGATGTGTATTTGCTGTTTTGAAACTTTATTTTAAAGGTGCAAATATCCACAAAACAGATCATATAAATTCTGTTTTGTAAATATTTAATTGCTCCAAATATTTATTTTCTATTTTATTTAAATGGGTCATAATTCCCTTATGACCAGGGTATTTTTTTTATTTATAACTCCAACAGATTTGCCTTAGCTTATTTTTTTTCTCTGTTCATTTGGTAATTAGAAAACCTCAGGGGTTTTTCTCTATTATCAGGCGCAGCATGGGCCTCCTCTCTTTCCTTCGCGAGGCCCATTACTCTCTCTGTTTCCCTAGCGAGCCCAACCAAGCGCTCCTTCTCCTTTCTCTGACGGCGTTTCTTCCACCCCGCACACGCTTTCCGTCAGGCTTCAGTGAGAGAGCGAGCATGCCGTGAGGCTCACGGACGTTGAGGCCCTCATATAATCCTTGGCGTGCGTGCCCCCTTGGCCTAGGGTTCCGCGTCCCCCCACCTAGGGCCGCCACACCTCCCTTCATCTCTCTTCCTCCTCCAGGTAAGTTCTGTAGATCCGCTAGCACACACAGAGAGAGAGAGAAGTAGCCGCCGTCGTCCTCCGTGCACCCCTCCCCTCCGGCGCCGTCCAGTATGTCCGGGAGCGCAGGGAAGGCGCCCGCATTCCATTCCCGTCGTCGTTGAGGTCGGGGCGCGACCACATCGACGGGCAGGACCACGTCTCCGGCGTGCTCCCGGCGGCCCTGTTCCTCCTGCTACGGTTCAGCGACAGAACATCTTCAGTCTTCTTCAGATCGGCCCCGCGTCGTCTTCTTCAGGCTGCCTCCTCCGATCGGGACCCTCTTCTCCTCCCCCTTGGTGAGACCTAGATCCTCCTCCCCTTTCCCCTCGGTAGTGTGCAAGTAGATTCTCGTGGCCGGGCCTCTCTGGCCGGAGAGGAAAACGGAAGAGCAGGTGTTGCGCATGTGTGTAGGTGCTCGGGCTCGTCGTGGCTTCAGGGGAACGGCTTGCCACGCGGTAGAGCAAGTAGCGTAGATGAACCCCGCGGCGTAGAGCAGCAACAGTGGTAGGGGCATGCTCCGGTGATTGACGCTGCCATCGTCTCTATGCAGGGCAGAGCAGGGCAACCATGTTGTTGATTGTGTTACCTAGTAGGACTCCTCCTCTCTGTCAAGTCCCTGATCATAGTGTAGTGGTTGCAGTGTATGTGTGTTGATCAGGCGGTCGAGGGATCGAACCCCCGTGGTGCCACACCCCCCTTTTGATATTTGTTTTCGGCAGTAGCATCAGCAGCGCGTTGAGTAGCTGATCCTATTAATTCCCCTGTTCCGTCGTATGAGAAAGCAGTAGCAGAGTGGTGTTGTTTCAGTGGGTTATACCTGCAGGTCTGGGGTTCGAATCCCAGACCAGCCCCTTTATTTTTTGTTGCATCCCTTTACTGTTTTGCATTTGCTTGCTGGAACAAGTGCTGTGGTATGCTTGGCTACTTCATGTAGTTATTTTTCTTGCCTCATAACAGCATGGTGTCTCTGGTATATATGCTAGCAAGTGTAGATATAGCATGTGTAGGTTCTTCTTTGTTGTAGGTCCTAGCACTTGGTGTTTGTGCTTGTGGATGTGGTAGTGTAGGTGGAGCAAGCTACCATGTGATACATGTGTGTGTATTAGTATGTGTGCTTTGCACAAGGTTAGTGTGTGTGTGTGTTACTTAGTGCATGTGAGTGATGATCTTGTGTACTAGCTTGTGCAAGTGATGTGTGTGTGTGTGTGGGTTGCCCCCACATACTTTGTGTGTAGTGATGTGATCTTGTGTGTGTGTGCTTGTGTGTGTGTGTCTCACACATGCCCAAGGCATGGTGTGCCTTGATAAGCTCATGTGCAAGTTGGTATGTGTAGGTGTAGAGTTGCTTATGTGAGTGTAAGCTAGTGAGGTATGTGATAACTAGCATGTGTAGGTGATATTATGTGTGTGATTGTTGTAAGTGAGTGTGTGGTGTTGTGCTAAGGCACATGAACATGAGGTCTACCCCTCAGGTGCACCATTGGACTTGTGAGAGTGTGCATATGCATGTGTAGGTGATGAGCTAGTGGAAGCACATGTGATGATGCACTATTCATCTCTATGTGATTCCATGTAAATCTTCTTCTTAGCTTTGTGCCCAATCGTTCTATGCAAGTGCCTATGTATTATATATGTTTTTGGGGTAGAATCACCCCAGGAATCCAATGGTGGGTTCATATTCCACTTCGGAACACTTTCTGGGAATGTCATATTTCTATTTTGTTCAATGTTTAGAGCTTGGTTCCATGTGATGTGATGAGCCCAAGAGGTTGGTTCATTGTTGTGGCATTAGAGGGTGACCCCCTCTATAGCATGTTGGTTTTGTTTCATGCTTAGTAGATCATTTGTGCAAGTGGTGCTTAGTCAAAGTAGGCATGTGGCTGAAATTCCAGTTTAGTGAAAATCTGTGATTTTCACTAAGTCTGAGAATCTGCTTATATTTTCTTCTCCTGTTGTTGTGCTTGTAGAAGTCCATGTGTTGGGAATCAGCCCTGTCTATCAACTGGAAGGTAGTAGCTTTTGTGTTTCTCTAGCTCTCTATAAATTTTCATTCCATTTGGGTTCCTGTAGATACTGTTTTGGGTGCTGTCAAAATGCTTCAGAGCATAAACAGCTAGTGAGAATCTGGAATTTTCACTAAGTCCCTGAAAACTGATATTTTTGTCCAAGTTAGTAGTTGTAGAACTTTCTGCGTGAAACTCCTTTGCTTTATCTTTTTGCTCATGCTTGTAGAGCTTTTGAATAGCTTCTGCCACATATCCTATTTGGCATATTTGGGTGGCTGTAGGTGCTTTGCATGTAGCCCTCAAACTGCTATGATGCTGTTTAGCACAGATTGTGTAGTTTTGATGTTTTGTAGCTTGTGAGTGCATAGTTGATGGTGTGGTGATATTCCTTGCACCAGCCCACCCATACTTGTTTGTTTTGTGATATGGCAACCTGGGAATACCATAAGTATGCCATTGGAGTGTGTTGTGATGGATTTGACACGTAGGACTCTATTTCTTGTTTCGTTGTTTCCGGTTGATCCGTAGCTCCGTTCGTAACGTTCTTTATATGTTTTTTGCATCGTTTTCACGTGACGCATATGTTCATGTCATCCTCATGCATGTCAAGATAGCTTAGAGTGCAGTTCTGTCCAGGAGCTTGTATATTCTTCTCATGCTTGTGCTAGTGACTAGAATAATGATGCATGTTCATTTTCATCTCATGCATCATGTGCTTGTTGCATCTTATTGTGATGTTGTTCATTGGATGCTATTCTTATGTTGGGTAGCACCGGGATCGGAGAGCGAGTACGTGGACCCGGGAGAGTACGTGCAGGACGAACAAGAGCAGTTCCAAGCTGAGGACATCACAGGCAAGATGATATGACCTTGATTCCATCTCTAGACTTGTTATGCTAGATTCGCGTTTCTTTCGTCATATGCTCGCTGCCTACCACTGAAATAATTGCCTCCTGATATTGCCATGAAACCCAAACACTTATCCCTTCCTAGCAAATCTTGAATGACTAAGTAGGCTTGCTCAGCTACTAATATTAGCGTTGCTAGTTGCAGGTGCACTTGTCTCATGTGACAACATGAGTTGATACCATTATGTTAAATCTGTTATTTAATTAATGCATCTATATACTTGGTAAATAACAGAAGGCCTAGCCTTTTGCCGGGTGTTTTGTTCCATTATTGCCGCCATAGTTACCGGCTACCGGTGTTTGATTCCATAACTGGTCGCTCCTAACACGTTCGGGGTTGTTATGGGGACCCCCTTGATAAATGGTGTAGTGTTAAGACTTGTCCGGCAGGACCCAACATTGGTGTTAATTTGCTAATCACTTAATAATAATCTGCGTAGGGAATAGCTACCCCGAGGAATTAATCAACAACCCGGGCCAGTGCTCCTCATGAGTGTTGGTCCAACCTGGTCTACCTGCGGGGCCACCACAAGGAAACTTGAGGTTTGGTTCTCGTAGCTAGTTCCATCCGTCGTGTCCTGAGACTGAGATACGCGGCTCTTATCGGGGTCGTCGACACGACGGGAGGTCCTGCTAGTCTTGTCTTACCTTAGCGCGTATAGGAATCCCGGTGAAGCTTTGGTTCTCCCCAGAGTTGAGGTTTTCCTCTAAGGAATCCGACAAAATCACGAGATTCGTGATAGAGGATTACTTTGCGGCCCGTGACCGTTTGTGATGGACTAGTTGGATCACTCGTGCAGGGTTTAATCTTTCGGAAAGCCGTGCCCGTGGTTATGTGCCAACTTGGAATATTTGTTAACATCCGGTTATAGATAACTTGAACTAATCTAATAAAATTGCCAACTGTGTGCGTAACCGTGACTGTCCCCTTCGGAGACCTCTCTTCGATCGGGAACACGGTGGGGTTATGATTGACGTAAGTAGGTGTTCAGGATCACTTCTTGATCATATAATCATCGATCGCTAGTATATACCACCTTCAATACATGTTCTACGTAAGTGAGCCACCATAAATGCTTAGGATGCTGTAATCTAAACACTGAACCTTCCTTACCTAATAACTTGGCTAGTTTCGGCACCGAGGTCATAGATTGCTGAGTCCCCGTGGCTCACAGATTACTTCAACACCCCAATAGGTACAGGTACGCCCGACACAGGTGATCCCGACGGCACGCAGCTGGCGTGGCAGTACGATGAGGAGAACGACCGCCTGTACGTGAACTATCCAGAAGACTGAGGCGTGGTCGTGATCGTGGGCAAGCATGCAGGGTAGCATAGCCATTTCTCCTGTTATGTAGTCCATAGCGGAACTACCTTGTTTGAATAAATGCGTGATGTAAACTTTGATATTATTTATGAGATGACAGTTGAATCCCTAATTGCCATTCTGTTATTATGTATGTTCTATGTTATCGTGCTTGCGAAACGCTTAGATGCGCTTCTTTCCATTTTGGGGCTTCGTTCCCTAAAATGGAAAGGACCGCATCTTAGTCGTTACATCTAGATACTCAGGTGTATATGGTTGAACAACTACCTGGACAAACCTGGTCCTTTGCCTATTTTGTCCCGGCTTCTGGGCTAGAGATTTAGTCCTTCCAACCCCACTAGGTTGCTCTAAAGATCGAGACAACCCTCTCTTGGCTGCAACTGACTCTCGAACCTTTCTGACAATTACTCTCTCCTTTTTCTTGTGAGAAGTGCTTTCCTGAGGGATAAAATGAGCATCTTCTTCATCTGAGTTGAGCCTCTTCCTTGTTTTAGTTGCTGCCTTGGGCAGACCATGTGACCTAGGGGTGTGTGGATCTAAATCACTCCTCTCAGTACTAGTGCCTGAGTCCACTTCGACACTCTGCTCTGTGAATGCATTCTGGCTGCCCTCAGAACCTGACATACTGACAAGCTGACCCTATGAATAGATATACAGGAGTAGGAAAAGATAAGCACCACAAAACATATAATCTTTGCAAAACATTCAACTCAAAATCTTAATCTTAAGTTTCTGCTAAGTGGGTTTCGGTTCCACCGGGTTGAAAACGTGGGAGTATCCGAGACTCACTATCTCTTAAATAGAGACTTGGCCACTCTTTTTGGTTTGACCAAAAAGAGAAACTCAGTCTCCTCGAGAAAATTCTTAAAAACCCTAACTACGAATCGGTGACACCGATCCGTACCAACTCGGTGACTCTGATACACACACAACGTAGACCTAAACTTAAAAAAATTATCGTTCGGCTATTCTACTAGATTTGTTTTGTGGATGGATCTCTTTCAATCAGTGGCATGATGGGAAACAAGTCCTAATGTGCGATATTTGATTTATGGAGCGCAAGAGGGGTTGATATCTTTACCCTAACTTGGTGAAGACTTCCTACGGAGACGACGACGAGTCTGATTACAGTCGCCGGTGAAGGGCTCCTGTGGTGAGGGCGCATGGAGATGAAGTGGCGACGTTCGTAGATACGAGTGCAGCAGCAAGGGGTTGCAAAGGACGATGTTTGAATATATGTGTATATATATATATATATACACACATATATATATATATATACATGTATATATATATATATACATGTATATATATACATGTATATATATATACATATACATATATATATATATACATATATATATATATATATATATATATATATATATATATATATATATATCCCTTACTGTCAGTGATACCGATTCTACAAATCCAATGCCACCGAGTTTCTTAACTAGCAGGGGGTAGAGAAACTCGGTGAGTGTGAGATTTGAAAATCGGTGGTACCGAGGTTCAAAAACGAGATCAACCATAGTGCTTCAATGGAACCGAGTTTGTGGAGTTGGTCATACCGAGTGGCACATGGGAGGTTTTGGAAGTTAGCTCTTTTAGAGATAGAACACCTAGTGCTCCTCACACAGAGGGTCCGAAAAGTGCTTGCTCAAATTTTGTGATGAAGCATGAATATAATTTGAGATGAGAAAGCATATATAGCTAGACAGGGGTACTTAGGCATTTTTGTATATCCAGTTGGCCGACAAGCCAAATAACCACAATTGGATATCCTCGAATGAGCAAAAGTATGCGTACCAACATGCTCACACAATAAGATGTCAACTAAAACATGGCAAACATGCACAACCACTCTAGTGTCTACAAAGCACTTTGGCAAGGACGAAGTCATCTATATATGAGTATATTGGCTTAGTAGCCAAGTAAGAATACTTGATCATAGGCCATACTCATCGTTTAAGCACAAGTGGGGTTGCCGCATTTATATAAAGCTTTCAATGTGTTCACATCTTAAGAGATGCTTTGACTCAAGTCTTAGAGTGAAGCTCCCCCTTGATGTTACACCCCCTAAGAGGGACAAAATAAACTTGGGTTTTTGTCGTAGAAGACTTCATGTAGGCGTATGAGTGGTGGGTGCTCATTGTTGATGAAGATCATCTTGAGTTGGGAGCTATACTTGTTGTTTCATACTCTTCTCACCTAAATGGGTTAGGCCCATACAAGGATATCTATGGACATGGAGTGAAGTACATATAAGATGATGTCCATTGATACATTTATTACCTTGTCCCTTGCTTACCATTTGAGGGAATGTGTGACTCCTTGAACTAATGCATATGGTTGGAGTTGATTGCAAATAGTTCTTGCCAAAATGAATAAGAGTGAAATTTGTTTGCGGAGTCACCCCTCAAGAACTTCTCTAGTTCTTCTTCTTAGGGACCCACATCAACTTGATGGGGATCCTTGGAGTTGAGGTAGCGTTTGATGGAGTAGTGATAGTGGTGGCCTTGGGAATCCACTTGACCATGGCTTGGGATTCTTATTCAAATGACTCAATCTCCCCTTGAAGCTTTTCCTTGCCCTTGAGCTTGTGGTCTTGTGGTGGAAGGTCAACTTGAACATTTGTTCCCTTGGTGAGAGTAGGATCATACTTCTCCTTTTGAGGAACAAACTTAGGGTTGGGGTATTAACCTTCTTCCCATTCAACTTCGTTGGAATTTAAGTAACCAATGCCTTGTTTGTTCTGATGTCCTCCTTGCTTGCGTACAATCTCCTCGAATTGCTTACTTCTGGAAAGACTCTTGAAGACACCTCTCTCTATAATTCCTTTCAATAAATCGTTTTCTTTCTCAAGTGTAACTTGGCTAAGAGAATATTTAGTGGAATCAATAGAGATACTAGCAACATCATCATTAGATTTAGCATTAATGTTGTTGTTACTAGATGAAGAAACTCTCTTGCGTTTGTTACTAGTTTACTTAGATTTAACATGTGGAACAAAAGTAGGCAAGAGTAATCATTTTGCTAGATAAGAAGAACTCTTCGTTCGAATATCATCATTGGTTCCTTTTAGAAACTCATGATCTTGTTCTAAACTTAGCTTCTCGAAGCGTAGCTTCTCATGAGTTATTGCAAGCTCTCTATGATTTTCTAGAGTAGATTCATGGGCTAACTTAAGAGTGTTTAATTCTTTATTTAGATGCTCAATCTCCTTATTATCATCATCACATGACTTATCTTGACTAGCATGATTATCATCAACTTTATTTTCATCAATAACACTAGTTTTATCGAAGACCAAGCCATCATCTCCTAGTAAGTCATCCCCATCACTATTAAAGGCAAAGTACCCATGATGTGATACCTTGGGGACTTTAGCCATGAATCAATTTCTAATCCCTTCATTTGGTGAATCAAATATGTCATAGGAGTTGGAGGATATGAGTGCAAGACCCGCAACATCTTCATCTTGACTATAATCGGAGTTGGAGTGGTAGCTTCTCTCGAATTGGTTGTCGGATTTGGAGCCAGATACCCATTCACCAACATGAGCTTGATGTCTTCTTCTTGAGTGGCTCTTGGTGTACTTGTACTTCTTCTCCGATTCCTTGCTTCTCCGGGAGGGTCTTAATTCTTAACGATCTTCTCTACTCCTTCTCTCTCTTCGAGGTGACTCATCTCTTGAGCTTCGTCTTCTAGGTGAATCTTCTCTTGTTTTGTGGGGGGTGAGTGTCGGTGTCAAAACCGTCAGATTTCGGGTAGGGGGTCCAAACTGTGGATCTTGGATCGGTGGGTAACATGAGACAAAGGAGAGGGTAATTACTTAGGTTCGGGCCGTCTTGATGGAGGTAAAACCCTACGTCTTGCTCTTGTTTATATTGATGGTGGTGTAACAAGTACATAGTTGATCTACCTCAAGATCGTATGTTATGGTCTAAAACCTAGGAGTATGACCTTAACTTGTCCTATGAACTAAAATCCTCTAGTTTATATAGATACCAGGGGTGCTAGGGTTACACAACGTCTGTAACATCAGCGAGGAAACATGTCGATCATCACGTGGACATGGTGAAAGCACAATTGCCCCTAAGGTGATTTTGGTAATTAATAACAACATATGTATCATTGAACTAATGATCTTATCCAAGTATATTTCAAAGAAGTTCAAAGATGCATTGGCTAAAGGATTGTGAGGAGAAACCCCTTGGTGCAAGGAAAGGAATAGGATTGGCTCACGCTTCAAGCAAGGGGACTCTACATTTTATATTTGTGAGAAATCACTTTTGAGCCCATAGGAAAGCCAATACTATTAAAAGGGGGTGACGTATTATGATGAATTGGCTACTTAATTACTTAGAGATAGCCACCAAAATACTCCACATTTCTGTGACAAAGTCTTTGTCGCAAGCCAAAACAACAAAATCAGTGCCACCAAGTTTTCCCATTCGTCCCTCCATTTTCCCAGTGACAAATCCTTTGCCAAACCCTAATCTATCGGTACCACCAACTTTCATATCCATGCCACCGAAAGACACTGACCAACTTTCTGGTATCTCTATTTCAAGAATTGGAATTTTTTAGATTGAAATCGGTACCACCGAGATTTGAAAACTGCCCTAGGTCATCGTATCGATACCAACGAGATTCATATATCGGTCTCACCGAGAATTCAGAAGTTGCCACATTTAGTGCAATTCGGTACCACCGAGATTCATTTCGGTGTCATCGAGTTGGGCAATAATGTTGTAACGGTTGTATTTTGCGGGTTGCCTACATATACCCCTCCACCTCCTCTCATTCACACAGGAAGCACCCAGAACACACACACACACACACTTGCCAGTTCCATTTTTCTGATAGAGAGCCACCTGTTCATGTGTTGAGATCAAGGGATTCCAATCCATCCATTAGAAACTTGATCTTTGGCCTCCCCAAGTTTCTTTCCACAAAATAAATCTCTCCTACCCACGCCAAATCTGTGAGAGAGTGATTCAGTGTTGAGGAGACTATCTTTTGAAGCACAAGAGCAAGGAGTTCATCGTTCTACCACATCTATTACCTTTTGGAGGGTGGTGCCTCCTAGATTGTTTAGGTGTCAATTGGTAGCCTCCTACTTCATGTTGTGGAGTTGAACCAAGAAGTTTGTATGGGCAAGGAGATCGCCTACTTCATGAAGATCTACCGCGAGTGAGGTCAATCTTGTGTGGATGTAAGCCATGGTGGAATAGACAAGGTCGCTTCTTCATGGACCCCTTATGGGTGGAGCCCTTCGTGGAATCTCGCAGCCATTACCCTCCGTGGGTTGAAGTCTCCACTAACGTGGACGTACGATAGCGCCACCTATCAGAACCATGCCAAAAATTGCCGTTTCAACCTTTGTGTTTGATATTCCTTCCCTACCCTCTACATTACATTTACATGTCTTTTGTTTCCGCTGCTATACTCTTAGATATGCATGTGTAGGGTGAACTTGACTAGTCATAATTGCTAAAACTGACCCACAACTAAAATTGGGAAAAGGCTAAGTTTTTATTTGGTCAGGTAGTCTAATCACCCCACTCTATACATACTTTGGATCCTACATATGGAATGCACACCAAGTCTTCGAAAGAGTACGTCTTGAACACAACATCGCTTTAGTTATCTGGAGTCCAATAATGATAATAGAATGATACTTGTGATCCCCGTTGGGTTTTCCGTGAAGAGGAACGGGTTATCACAACGCAATGTGGGTAAGTATTTCCCTCAGTTATGAAACCAAGGTTTATCGAACAAATAGGAATATCAACCACAACCGTCTTCAGCGGTTGCACACAAAAGAACAAAGAAGTTGCACCCAACGCGGGCAACAAGGTTGTCAATCCTCTTGTTCTTGTTATTTGCAAGTGAGTGAGGTGTGTAGATAATTGTAGATAGCAGGATAAAATAAAAACAAGTAAATGGTAGTAAGGTATTGAAGGTTTCATTAATATGTTGTGAATAGGCCCCGGGGCCATAGTTTCCCTAATGGCATCTCTCATGAAAAATAGCATATGGTGGGTAAACAAATTACTGTTGGGCAATTGACAGAAAAGCAGAAAGTTATGCGATATTCACGACAATGATCATGTGTATACATGCATCACGTCCATACAAAAATAGGACAACTCCTGCATACACCTATTACTATTACTCCACTCATCGACCGCTATCCACCATGCATCTATTAAGTAGAACAGAGTAATGCATGGAGAACAATGACATGATGTAGACAAAGTAAACTCAAGCAATATGAATAAACCCCATCTTTTATCCTTAGTAACAACAACACAAAGACGCATCTTGTTCCCTTCTGTCACTGGGATATAGAAATTCGCTAGGTTGAACCTAGTACAACGCACCTCTCTCACCAAAGAAATATCAATCTATCTGGCCAAACTATTTCAATAGATCAGAGAGAATTATGAAGCCATCATAATCATGCACATAAGAATCATATAAGTATTCAGAGGAGACTGGAATATTTATCATGAATAATCTGGGCATAAACTCACAATTCATCGGATCCCAACAAACGCACTGCACAATAGGAATTACATCATATGGATCAAAGCGAAGATGCGATGATCATTGTATTGAAGATCAAGAGAGAGAGAGAGAGAGAGATTGCCATGTAGGTACTAGCCATGGACCCATAGGTCTGTGGTGAACTACTCACACATCATCGTGAGGGCAACGAGGTTGATGAATAGGTCCTCCGCAATCGACCCCCCTCAGACACGGTGCCGGAACGGAGCTCCACACGGCCTACCGTAGGAACAAAGACTTGCGACGGTATAAAAAGTGTTCCAGACTCCTTTCAATGTTTCTAGGGTAAAAGAGAATTGATAAGCCAGAGAACAGAATTGGGAGGGCCACGAGGGAGCCACAAGACGTCAGGGCGTACCCCCCAGACAGCACCCTGTTCACTTGTGGGCCCCTCGTCAGGCCTCGAGCCTTCTTCTGATACTCCTCGGTCTTCTTTTGGTCCAGAAAAATCATGAAAAAGTTTTAGGTCAATTGGGTTTCATTTGCTACGGAAAACTTGAAAAGTGAAAAACATGCAGAAAACAACAAGTGGCACCGGATACTGGGACAATAAGTTAGTGCTCAAAAATAATATAAATTGGTAAATAAATACCCCAAAATATTCTAAAATGATAATATATCAGCATGGAACAATAAAAAATTATAGATACGATGGAGACGTATCAAGCATCCCCAAGCTTAATTCCTCCTTGTCCCCGAGTAGGTAAATGATAAAAATAGAAACTTTGATGTGTCATGCGTCCATGATGTAACCTTATGCATGTATGGTCAGTGAGAAACGATGAATTAACAAATATTAAGACAACAATACTTATAGGTATAAGCAGCAAAATCATTAATCTTTCAAAGTATACGATGCTCAAAGATTGTTTTACCCCTACCCATCTTATTATATTAGCAAGGCATGGCTCCATCTTCACCACATTAATGCAAATTTCAAGCACCACAGTGTCCAAGTCAGGCAATTGGATTGTAGTTTCTCAATATGCATCAACTTTCTATTCTTCACGCAATACATGAGCGTGAACATTGGACATAGCATAAAGGTGGAATGGAATATGGTGGTAGGTTTCAAAAGGGATAAAATAGGATAAGATAGTCTCACATCAACTAGGCATACCAATGGTCTATGGATATGACCGACGTTAGATATCGATGCAAGGAGTAGGGATTGTCGTGAAAATGATGCACTAGAGCTATAAGTGTATGAAAGCTCCATTGAAGCTAAGTGGGGGTGTGCATCCAACATGCTTGCTCATGAAGACCTCGAGCATTTGAGGAAGCCCGTCATCAGAATATACAAGCCAAGTTAATGAAAAAGCGATTCCCACTAGCATATGAATGATATAACATGAGACTCGCTATATGAAGAACAAGGTGCCACTTTGAGGCACAAGTGTGGTAAAGGATAGTAACAAAGCCACTTGTCTCTTTTTCTCCCATTCATTCATTTTTTTTATTATAGTGGGCTAATTTCGCCTCCCCCATTTTTATTTCATCACTGAGACAATGCTCTAATAATGATGATCATCACACATTTATTTACTTACAACTCAATATGAAAACTGATAGGACGATATGACTATGTATGAATGCCTATGGCAGTGTACCGGGATGTCCAAAGATCTAGCTAGAGGGTAACGTAGCAAAAGTTCAAAATTTTCCTACGCCATATTCAGATCTTCCTATGGAGAGACCAGCAAAGAGAGAGGGGTGAGTGCATCTTCATACCTTTGAAGATCGCTAAGCGGAAGCGTTGCTAGAACGCGGTTGATGGAGTCGTACTCGCGGTGATTCAGATTGCGGTGTGATTCCGATCTAGTGCCGAACCACGGCACCTTCGCGTTCAACACACGTACAGCCCGATGACGTCTCCCGCACCTTGATCCAGCAAGGAGGAGGGAGAGGTTGGGGAAAAGCTCCGGCAGCACGATGGCGTGGTGGCTATGGAGCGACGAGGTCTCCCGGCAGGGCTTCGCCAAGCACCGTGGGAGAGGAGGAAGAAGAGGAGCAGGGGTGCGCCGAGAGAGAGATGAAATTGCGTATCTCCAATGGCCAAACCCCCGCTATATATAGGGGGAAGGGAGGGTGGCGCCCCCCCTTAGGATTCCCACCCCTAAGGGGTGCGGCAGCCCTAGATGGGGGGAGGGGTGGCGGCCAGGAGGGGAGGAGGGGGTGGCGCATCCCTTGGTGGGCCTTAGGCCCACCTGCACTAGGGTTCCCCCTTCCCCCTCTTAGGCGCCATGGGCTGGGTGTGGAGGGCGCACCAGTCCACCCAGGGGCTGGTTCCCTCTCACACTTGGCCCATGTAGCCTCCTGGGGCTGGTGGCCTCTCCCGGTGGGCCTCCGGAACCCTTTCGGTGGTCCCGACACTTTGCCGGTGGTGCCCGAAACATTCCCTGCGTCCAAACCCATCCATACTGTATATCAATCTTTACCTCCGGACCATTCCAGAGCTCCTCGTGACGTCCGGGATCTCATCCGGGACTCTGAACAACCTTCGGTAACCTCGTATAACAATTCCCTATAACCCTAGCGTCATCGAACCTTAAGTGTGTAGACCCTACGGGTTCGGGAGGCATGCAGACATGACCGAGACACCTCTCCGGCCAATAACCATCAGCAGGGTATGGATAACCATGGTGGCTCACACATGTTCCTTGATGATCTCATCGGATGAACCACGATGTCAAGGATTCACTCAATCCCATATATAATTCCCTTAGTCTGTCGGTATAGAACCTGCCCGAGATACGATCGTCGGTATCCCATACCTTGTAAAATCTTGTTACCGGTAAGTCTCTTTACTCGTTCCATAGCACATCATCCCATGACTAACTACTTAGTCACACTGAGCTCATTATGATGATGTTCTATCGAGTGGGCCTAGAGATACCTCTCCGTCACACCGAGTGACAAATCCCGATCTCGATTCATGCCAACCCAACAGACACTTTCAGAGATACCCGTAGTGCACCTTTATAGTCACCTAGTTACGTTGTGACGTTTGATACACCGAAAGCACTCCTACGGTATCCGGGAGTTGCACAATCTCACGGTCGAAGGAAAAGACACTTGACATTAGAAAAGCTTTAGCATACGAACAACACGATCTAGTGCTATGCTTAGGATTGGGTCTTGTCCATCACATCATTCTCCTAATGATGTGATCCGTTATCAATGACATCTAATGTCCATTATCAGGAAACCATTATCATCTATTGATCAATGAGCTAGCCAACTAGAGGCTTGCTAGGGACACATTATGATCTATTTATTCAGACATGTATTACTGTTTCCTGTTAATACAATTATAGCATGAACAATAGACGATTATCATGAACTAGCAAATATGATAATGACCATTTTATTATTGCCTCTAGGGCATATTTCCAAAAGTCTCCCACTTGCACTAGAGTCAATAATCTAGTTACATTGTGATGTATCGAACACCCATATCATTGTGGTGTTGATCATGTTTTGCTCGAGGAAGAGCTTTAGTCATCGGGTCTGCAATATTCAGATACGTGTGTACTTTACAAATATCTATGACTCCTCTCTGGACATGGTCCTGGATGGAGTTGTAGCAGCGTTGGATGTGCTTGGTCTTCCGGTGAAATCTGGGCTCCTTAGCTATGAAATGGCTCCAGTGTTATCACAGAAGAGTGTCATCGGACCTGACGTGCTTGGTACCACTCCAAGGTCGGTGATGAACTCCTTCATCCAAATCCCTTCATGAGCCGCTTCTGAAGCAACTATGTACTCCGCTTCACATGTAGATGCTGCCACGACATCTTGCTTGCTGCTGCACCAGCTCACTGCCCCGCCATTCAAAACATACATGTATCCGATTTGTGACTTAGAGTCATCCGGATCTGTGTCGAAGCTAGCATCAGCGTAACTCTTTACGACGAGCTCTTCGTCACCTCCATAAACGAGAAACATCTCCTTAGTCCTTTTCAGGTACTTAAGGATATTCTTGACAACTGTCTAGTGTTCCATACCGGGATCACTTTGGTACCTCCCTACCAAACTTATGACAAGGTTTATATCAGGTCTGGTACACAGCATGACATACATTAGAGAGCCCACAGCTAAAGCATAGGGGACAGTACTCATCTTCTCTCTATGTGCTGCCGTGGTCGGTGACTGAGTCTTACTCAATCTCATACCTTGCAAAACTGGCAAGAACCCCCTTCTTTGAGTTTTCCATATTGAACTTCTTCAATATCTTGTCAAGGTATGTACTTTGTGAAAGACCTATGAGCCGTCTCGATCTATCTCTATAGATCTTGATGCCTAATATGTATGCAGCTTCTCCAAGGTCCTTCATTGAAAAACTCTTGTTTAAGTAGGCCTTTATGCTCTCCAATAACTCTATATTATTCCCCATCAATAGTATGTCATCCACATACAGTATGCGGAAAGCTACAGAGCTCCCACTCACTTTCTTGTACAAACAGGCTTCTCCATAAACCTGTATGAACCCAAACGCTTTAAAAACCTCATTAAAGCGAATGTTCCAACTCCGAGATGCTTGCACCAGCCCATAGATGGAGCGCTGGAGCTTGCATACCTTTTTAGCACTCTTAGGATCGACAAAACCTTCTGGTTGCATCATATACAACTCTTCCTTAAGATACCCATTAAGGAACGCTGTTTTGACGTCCATTTGCCAAATTTCATAATCATGAAAAGCGGCAATTGCTAACATGATTTGGACTGACTTTAGCTTCGCTACGGTAGAGAAAGTCTCATCGTAGTCAACTCCTTGAATTTGTCGAAAACCCTTTGCAACAAGTCGAGCTTTGTAAACGATCACATTACCGTTTGCGTCAGTCTTCTTCTTGAAGATCCATTTATTTTCTATGGCTCGCCGATCATCGGGCAAGTCCACCAAAGTCCATACTTTGTTCTCATACATGGATCCTATCTTGGATTTCATAGCCTCTAGCCATTTGTTGGAATCCCGGTCCGCCATTGCTTCTTCATAGTTTGAAGGTTCACCGTTGTCTAACAACATGATTTCCATCACAGGGTTGCCGTACCACTCTAGTGCGGAACGTACCCTTGTGGACCTTCGCGCTTCAGTAGCAACTTGATCCAAAGCTTCATGATCATCATCATTAACTTCCTGTTCAGTTGGCGTAGCAGGAACAATTTCCCGCGCTGCGCTACTCTCCGATTCGAGAGGGGGTACAATTACCTCATCAAGTTCTACTTTCCTCCCACTTACTTCTTTCGAGAGAAACTCTTTCTCTAGAAAGGATCCGTTCTTGGCAACAAAGGTTTTACCTTCGGATCTAAGATAGAAGGTATACCCAATAGTTTCCTTAGGGTATCCTATGAATATGCATTTCTCCGCTTTGGGTTCGAGCTTTTCTGGTTGAAGTTTCTTCACATAAGCATCGCATCCCCAAACTTTTAGAAACAACAGCTTAGGTTTCTTACCAAACCATAGTTCATATGGTGTCGTCTCAACGGATTTAGACGGTGCCCTATTTAAAGTGAATGCTGCAGTTTCCAATGCATATCCCCAAAATGATAGCGATAAGTCGGTAAGAGACATCATAGATCGTACCATATCTAATAAAGTGCAATTACGACGTTCAGGCACTCCGTTACATTGCGGTGTGCCAGGTGGCGTCAGTTGTGAAACGATTCCACATTTCCTGAGGTGTGTGCCAAATTCATGACTCAAATATTCTTCTCCACGATCAGATCGTAGACACTTTATTTTTCTGTCACGTTGATTCTCATCCTCACTTTCAAATTCCTTGAATTTTTCAAATGTTTCAGATTTGTCCTTCATCAAGTAGATATACCCATACCTACACAAATCATCGGTGAGAGTGAGAACATAACGGTAGCCACCGCGAGCTTCAACGTTCACTGGACCACACACATCAGTATGTATTATTTCCAATAAGTCGGTTGCTCTCTCCATTATTCCTGAGAATGGAGTCTTAGTCATCTTTCCCATGAGGCACGACTCGCATATGTCAAATAATTCAAAGTCGACAGACTCTAACAGTCCATCAGTATGGAGTTTCTTCATGCGCTTAACACCAATATGACCAAGGCGGTAGTGCCACAAGTATGTGGGACTATCATTATCAACTTTGCATCTTTTGGTATTCACACTATGAATATGTGTAACATCACGATCGAGATTCATCAAGAATAAACCATTCACCCGCGGAGCATGACCATAAAACATATCACTCATATAAATAGAACAACCATTATTCTCTGACTTAAATGAGTAGCCGTCTCGCATTAAGCAAGACCCTGATACAATGTTCATGCTCAAAGCTGGAACTAAATAACAATTATTAAGGTTTAAAACTAACCCCGAAGGTAGATGTAGAGGCAGCATGCCGACGGCGATCACATCGACCTTGGAGCCATTCCCGACGCGCATCGTGACCTCGTCCTTGGCTAGCCTTTGTTTATTCCGCAGTTCCTGCTTTGAGTTGCAAATGTGAGCAACAACACCGGTATCAAATACCCAGGAGCTACTACGAGCGCTGGTAAGGTACACATCAATAACATGTATATCATATATACCTTTAACGTTGCCGGCCTTCTTATCCGCTAAGTACTTGGGGCAGTTCCGCTTCCAGTGACCTTTTCCCTTGCAATAGAAGCACTCAGTCTCAGGCTTGGGTCCATTATTTTTCTTTTTCCTGGCATCTGGTTTACCGGGCGCAGCAACGGCTTTGCCGTCTTTCTTGAAGTTCTTCTTACCCTTGCCTTTCTTGAAACTGGTGGTCTTATTGACCATCAACACTTGATGCTCTTTCTTGTCTTCTACTTCTGCAGATTTCAACATCGAGTGCAACTCGGGAATGGTTTTCTCCATCCATTGCATGATGTAGTTCAACACAAAACCCTTGTAGCTTGGTGGGAGAGACTGGAGGATTCTGTCAATTACAACGTCATCCGGAAGTTCGACTCCAAGCTGAGTCAGACAACCATGCAACCCAGACATTCTGAGAATATGCTCACTAACAGAACTGTTCTCCTCCATCTTGCAGCTAAAGAACTTTTCGGAGACTTCATATCTCTCGACCCGGGCATGAGCTTGAAAAACTAGCTTCAGCTCCTGGAACATCTCATATGCTCCGTGTTGCTCAAAACGCCTTTGGAGCCCCGGTTCTAAATTGTATAACATGCCACACCTAACTAGAGACTAGTCATCACTCCGCGCTTGCCAGACGTTCTTAACATCTTGGGCTGCCGCGGGAACAGGGGTCACCTAGCGGCGCATCAAGGACATAAGCCTTCTTTGATGCAATGGGGATGAGCTTCAAGTTGTGGACCCAGTCCGCATAGTTGCTACCATCATCTTTCAGCTTGTTTTCTCTAGGAACGCGTTGAAATTGAGGTTGACAGGTGCGTTGGCCATTGGATCTACAATATTTGTAAAGACAACTTTTAGACTAAGTTCATGATAATTAAGTTCATTTAATAAAATTAAGTATGAACTCCCACTTAAATCAACATCCCTCCAGTCATCTAAGTGATACATGATCCATGTCGACTAATCCGTGTACGATCATCACGTGAGACGGACTAGTCATCATGGTGAGCAACTTCATGCTGATCGTATTCAACCATACAACTCATGTTCGACCTTTCGGTCTCTCGTATTCGAGGTCATGTCTGCACATGCTAAGCTCGTTGAGTCAACCTAAGTGTTTTGCGTGTGTAAATCTGGCTTACACCCGTTGTATGCGAACGTTAGAATCTATCACACCCGATCATCACGTGGTGCTTCGAGACAACGATCCTTCACAACAGTGCACACTTAGGGGAATAAGTTCTTGAAATTTTATGAGGGATCATCTTATTATGCTACCGTCGTTCTAAGCAATAAGATGAAAAACATGATAAACATCACATGCAATCATATAGTGACATGAAATGGCCATTATCATCTTTGCTCTTTCGATCTCCATCTTCGGGCATCGCATGATCATCATTGTCACCGGCGTGACACCATGATCTCCATCGTCGTGTCTCCGTGAAGTCGTCACGCCAACTACTACTACTACTACAACTACCGTTAGCAATGAAGTAAAAGTAGTAAACACATGGCGTTGCATCTCATACAATAAATTAAGACAACTCCTATGGCTCCTGTCGGTTGTCATAATCATCGACATGCAAGTCGCGAATCCCTATTACAAGAACATGATCATCTCATACATCACACATGTAACATCACATCCTTTGGCCATATCACATGACATGTCAAACCCTGCAAAAAGAAGTTAGACGTCCTCTAATTGTTGTTGCAAGTTTTACGTGGCTGATTTGGGTTTCTAGCAAGAACGCCTTCTTACCTACATGACAGCCACAACGATGATATGCCAAAGCTATTTAACCTTCATAAGGACCCTTTTCATCAAATCCAATCCGACTAGAGTGGGAGAGACGGACACCCGCTAGCCACCTTATGCACCTAGTGCATGTTAGCCGGTGGAACTAGTCTCACGTAAGCGTACGTGTAAGGTCGGTCCGGGCCGCTTCATCCCACAATACCGCCAGAAAAGAATAAGACTAGTAGTGGCAAGCAATTGACAAAATCAGCGCCCACAACCTTTTTGTGTTCTACTTGTGCAAAGAATCTACGCATAGAAAACCTGCTGGGATGCCACTGGAGGGTAACGTAGGAAAAATTCAAAATTTTCCTACGCCATATTCAGATCTTCCTATGGAGAGACCAGCAACGAGAGAGGGGTGAGTGCATCTTCATACCTTTGAAGATTGCTAAGCGGAAGCGTTGCTAGAACGCGGTTGCTGGAGTCGTACTCGCGGCGATTCAGATCGCGTTGTGATTCTGATCTAGTGCCGAACCACGACACCTCCGCGTTCAACACACGTACAACCCGATGACGTATCCTGCACCTTGATCCAGAAAGGAGGAGGGAGAGGTTGGGGAAGAGCTCCGGCAGCACGACGACGTGGTGGCGATGGAGCGACGAGGTTGATACGTCTCCAACATATCTATAATTTTTGATGGTTCCATGCTATTATCTTGTCAACTTTGGATGTTTTATATGCATGAATATGCTATTTTATATCTTTTTTGGGACTAACCTATTAACTTAGTGCCACGTGCCAGTTTCTGTTTTTCCGTGTTTTTGACCCTTTTTCAGATGGAGTCCAAATGGAATAAAACTTTCGCGATGATTTTTTTGGACCAAAAGAGACCCCCGAAGCTTTGGAAGAAGGACAAAAGAGCCACGAGGGAGTAACAAGCCCAGGAAGCGTCCCACCCCCCTAGGCCGCACCTACCAGGCTTGTGACCTCCTCGTGGGCCGAACCGACGTAATTCCACAGCCATAAATTCCTATAAATACAGAAACCCCCCAAAAGAAAGCTAGATCGGGAGTTCTGCCGCTGCAAGCCTCTGTAGCCACCAAAAACTAATTGGGAGCCCGTTCCGGCACCCTACCGGAGGGGGAATCCATCTCCGGTGGCCATCTTCATCATCCCGGCGATCTCCATGACGATGAGGGAGTAGTCCACCCTCGGGGCTGAGGGTATGTACCAGTAACTATGTGTTTGATCTCTCTCTCTCGTGTTCTTGAGATGTCTTGATCTCGATGTACCGCGGGCTTTGCTACTATAGTTGGATCTTATGATGTTCTTCCCCCTCTCCCTTCTTGTAATGAATTGAGTTTTCCCTTTGGAGTTATCTTATCGGATTGAGTCTTTAAGAACACTTGATGTATGTCTTGCACGTGTCTATCTGTGGTGATAATGGGATATTCATGTGAGTACTTGATGTCTGTTTTGGTGATCAACTTGCGGGTTTCATAACATTGCGAACCTATGCATATGGGTTGGCACACGTTTTGACTCTCCGGTAGAAACTTTGGGGCACTCTTTGAAATTCTATGTGTTGGTTGAATAGATGATTCTGAGATTGTGTGATGCATATCGTATAATCATGCCCACGGATACTTGAGGTGACAATGGAGTATCTAGGTGACATTAGGGTCTTGGTTGATGTGTGTCTTAAGGTGTTATTCCAGAACGAACTCTAGGATAGATTGAACGAAAAGAATAGCTTCGTCTTATTTTACTACGGACTCTTGAATAGATCGATCTGAAAGAATAACTTTGTGGTGGTTTCGTACCCGACAATAATATCTTCGTTTGTTCTCCGCTATTAGTGACTTTGAAGTGACTCTTTGTTGCATGTTGAGGGCTAGTTATATGATCCAATTATGTTATCTTTGTTGAGAGAACTTCACTAGTGAAAGTATGAACCCTAGGCCTTGTTTCCACGCATTGCAATACTGTTCGTGCTCACTTTTACTATTAGTTACCTTGCTGTTTTTGTAATTTAAGATTACAAAAACCTATCCCTACCATCCATATTGAACTTGTATCACCATCTCTTCGCCGAACTAGTGCACCTATACAATTTACCATTGTATTGGGTGTGTTGGGGACACAAGAGACTCTTTATTATTTGGTTGCAGGGTTGCTTGAGAGAGACCATCTTCATCCTACGCCTCCCGCAGATTGATAAACCTTAGGTAACCCACTTGAGGGAAAATTTCTACTGTCCTACAAACCTCTGCACTTGGAGGCCCAACAACGTCTACCAGGAGAAGGTTGCGTAGTAGACATCAAGCTCTTTTCTGGCGCCGTTGCCGGGGAGGTTAGAGCTTGAAGGTATATATTTAGATCTTGCAATCAAATCTTTTAGTTTCTTGTTTTATCACTAGTTTAGTCTATAAAAGAAATCTACAAATAAAATGGAATTAAGGTTGCCTCATATGCTTCATCTTTTCAATGTCTTTCATGAAAATGACGGGAAGGAAAATTGTGCTCAAGTGCTAAAAGAAGAATTACATAGAATGCTTGGCATAAAATATGTGAATGATGAGCATGATTGCAATGTTGTTAGTATGAATTCTTTGAATACCCATGATGCTAATGATATGCAAAGCCACAAGCTTGGGGATGCTATGTTTGATGAAGATGATCTTTTTAGTTCCCCCACTTTAAATGATCAAAATTATTATGATGAAAGCATGCCCCCTATCTATGATGATTATTGTGATGATACTTATGCTATAAAGAAGAGGGATGATAAAACTTGTCATACTCTTGAGTATCCTTTCACTGAACATCACTCTTTTAATGTGGAAACAATTTGTAGTGCTCAAGTCTTTTACGATACTCCCACTATTAATCATGAGAATAAATTTCCTTATGTGGAGAGTAGTAAAATTTCTATGCTCGTAGATCATGAAAATAATGCTTTAGGTGCTGGTTATATTGTTGAATTCATTCATGATGCTACTGAAAATTATTATGAGAGAGGATCATATGCTTCTACATATTGCAATAATATCAAGCTTCCTCTCCATCTGTTGAAATTTTTGAAGCTATGCTCGTTTTGCCTTCCTATGCTAGTTGATTCTTGCTCCAATAAATTGTTTGATCACAAAATCCCTATGCATAGGAAGTGGGTTAGACTTAAATGTGCTAGTCATATGCTTCATGATGCTTCCATTATGTTTCAACCATTATCTTTTATGTGAGCATCATTGAAATCATCATGCCTAGCTTGAAAGGCATTAAAGAAAAGTGCTTGCTGGGAGACAACCCAATATGTATCCTTACTGTTTTTGTGTGTTCACATGATTAAGCTACTGTATTAATCATGTTTTATTGCCTTAGTTACAATAATGTGCCAAGTAAAGCCTTTATGATTAGTTTGGGTGATAGTTGTTTGATCATGCTGAAAAAGACAGAAACTTTGCGCTCACAAAATTATTTTTCATTCCTATGATATTGAGATGATTCTTTTTGCTGATGATTGATATGCAAATAGCCCTAATTGTCATAATTGTTTCAGAATTTTTGGAGGTGCAGAAGTATGGTTAGCATTTAGATCATTATAGACTGTTCCGTTCTTGACATATTCTGTTTTCAATGCATAGTTTGCTTGTTTTAGTGTTTCCATAGATTATATTAAGTGATATAAATTGTGGAAATGATAAGATACAATAGGCATTGTGTGAAAATAATTATGAGTCTTGTTTTGACAGTACCCAAGTGATTTATTTGCTTGTTATCATACTAACCCATATCACGAAGTTTCGTTAAGTTTTGTGCTGTGAAGTTTTCAAGTTTTGGGTAAAGTTCGAATGGACTAAGGAACAAGGAGTGGCAAGAGCCTAAGCTTGGGGATGCTCAAGGCACCCCAAAGCCATATTAAAGGACACAAAAAATCCTAAGCTTGGGGATGCCCCGGGAAGGCATCCCCTCTTTCGTCTTCAATCCATCGGTAACTTTACTTGGGGCTATATTTTTATTCACCACATGATATGTATTTTGCTTGGAGCATAGTGTATTATAGGAGTCTTTGCTTTTTGTTTTGTCGCAGTCATCCTTGCTGCACACCTTTTTGAGAGGGACATGCACTCATTGTGAATTTGCTAGAATACTCATTGAGCTTCACTTATATCTTTTGAGTTAGGCAATTTAGCTCGCATGTGTTTTACTTATATCTTTTGAGCTAGATAATTTTTCTCTTGTGCTTCACTTAAATCTTTTTAGAGCACGGCAGTGTCATATTTTGTAGAAATAAAAACTCTCGATCTTCACTTATATATTTTTGAGAGTGCTCTCTCTAAGTAACTTGGTAATTGGCGTGTGCTATGAAATTAGTCCTAAATATGATAGGCATCCAAAGAGGATATAATAAAAACTTCCATATTCAAGTGCATCGATTAGTAAGAGAAGTTTGATTCCTCACAATTAGTTTTGAGATATGGATATGGTAATATTAGAATCATGTTAGTAGGGTGTTGTGAATCTAGAAATACTTGTGTTGAGGTTAGTTATTCCCGTAGCATGCACGTATGGTGAACCGCTATGTTAGGAAGTCGGAGCATAATTGATTTATTGATTGTCATCCTTTGTGTGGCAGTCGGGATCGCGCGATGGTTAACACCTACCAACCCTTCCCCTAGGAGTATGAATTTAGCACTTTGTTTCGATTACTAATAAAAACTTTCGCAATAAGTATATGAGTTCTTCATGACTAATGTGAGTCCATGGTATAGATGCACTTTTACCTTCCACCCTTGCTAGCCTCTCTAGTACCGCGCAATTTTCGCCGGTGCACAAACCCACCATATACCTTCCTCAAAACAGCCACTATACCTACCTATTATGGCATTTTCATAGCCATTCCGAGATATATTGCCATGCAAATCCCACCGTTCCGTCTCATGACATGTGCCGTCACTTTCATATTGCCATCGCATGATCGTAAGATAGCTAGCGAGATGTTTCAACGTCATACGCTAAGCTAGATTGTTGCACATCCCGGTACACTACCGGAGGCATTTCATATAGAGTCATCATTGTTCTAAGTATTGATTTGTAAGTAAATAAGAGTGTGATGATCATCATTATTAGAGCATTGTCCCATGTGAGGAAATAAAAAAAGAGGCCAAAGCGCCCAAACAAAAAAATGAGTGAAAAAGAGAGAAGGGACAATGCTACTATCTTTTTCCACACTTGTGCTTGAAAATAGCACCATGTTCTTCATGATAGAGAGTCTCTTGTTTTGTCACTTCCATATACTAGTGGGAATTTTCATTATATAACTTGGCTTGTATATTCCAATGATGGGCTTCCTCAAAATTGTCCTAGGTCTTCGTGAGCAAGCAAGTTGGGTGCACACCCACTAGTTTTCTTTTTGAGCTTTCACACACTTATAGCTCTAGTGCATCCATTGCATGGCAATCTCTACTCACTCACATTGATATCTATTGATGGGCATCTCCATAGCCCATTGATACGCCGAGTCAATGTGACCATCTCCTCCTTTTTACCTCACAACCTCCACCACACTCTATTTCACCTATAGTGCTATATCCATGGCTCACGCTCATGTATTGCGTGAGAGTTGAAAAAGTTTGAGAAAGTAAGAGTGCAAAAACAATTACTTGGCCAATACCGGGGTTGTACATGATTTAAACGTTGTGTGGGGATGATGGAGCGTAGCCAGACTATATGATTTTGTAGGGATAACTTTATTTGGCCTTGTTATTTCAAAAGTTAATGATTACTTTGCTAGTATGCTTGAAGTATTATTGTTTTCATGTCAATAGTAAACTATTGTTTTGAATCTTAAGGATCTGACTCTCAAACAAACATGAAGAACAAGAGCGTAATATTTCTATAAAATCTACATGCCACCGTGCTAAAAAACATATAAGTGAAGTACTAGAGCAATTGCTAAGCTCAAAAGATATAAGTGAAGCACATAGAGTATTCTAACAAATTGTGATGATATGGTATCTCTCTCAAATAGGTGTGTCCAGAAAACAATGATTGTGTCAAACCGAAAGTAGAAGCAGACAAAAGCAAATGATGTTCCAAGCAAAACTCACATCATGTGATGAATAAAAATATAGCTCCAAGTGACATACCGATGGATTGAGACGAAAAGAGGAGATGCCTTCTGGAGAATCCCCATTCTTAGATTTTTTCTGCTCCTCAATCCTTTGTCTATCTGGATAATACCCAAAACTTGAAAACTTCAATCAAATAAAACTAAACAAAACTTCGTGAGATCCGTTAGTATAAGAAACATATCAAATACTTTCAGCTGCTTTTATAAGTTGTTTCTTATTTTATTTTAACATAGGGTAGTGTATTATAACTTTTCCATGGCTTATACCCCTTATACAATCCATAGTATCATCAAAACAAGCAAACTACGCAACCAAAAACAGAATCTGACCGAAATAGAACACTTTGTAGTAATCTGTAATGAACCTATACTTGTGTAACTACAAAAATTATGAAACCTTAGGAATACCCAGGGAATTTGTATAGCAATATTGTTTAAAACTTTCAGCTTAAAAAGACTTTCCAGTAAAATCAGAGAAATTGTGCACTTGACGTCAAAGTTTCTGTTTTTGCACCGTACCAATTCTACTCATCATGCAAATCATCCCAAAGGCTTTACTTGGCACAAACACTAACCAAAACAAAAAAACACAATAATTTCAGAGGCAATAATAATTTTATCACAAATAAACAGAAAGTAAAAAGCGAAAATAATGATAACTATTGGGTTTCTTCCCAATAAGCGCTATTGTTTTATGCCCCTAGCTAGGCATATTGCATAGTTTCAAGTGTTGTTATCTTTGCGAGAATGACCCATCATGCTATAATCATATTCCCTTGTTTCAGAAGCAAGGTTCCTCATAGGTAAACCGAAGTAATTAAATGGACTAAATAGCAAAACATTATGATCCGAAAGGTCTACTTCGGGAGGAGCATGAGGCTCTTCCTTAGGTTTTTCATGAATGATAGTTAGTTCCTCATTGTATAAGTTCCTATGGAGGCATTTACTTAATTTTATTTCAAGCTCATAATCAAATCCAAGTTTTTGTATAGCAAATTGATCATTTTTTCAGAAATCTTATCAACTAAGTCATTAAACGGTGCCTTCTTTCTAATGTTCTCATCATAAGCAACATAGTGTGTGGATCTTAGTTTTCTTATTTCTTCCAACTCATAAAGAATTCTCAATATGGGTGGACACTCACTGTTAACCCTATAATGAGAATATATGTCCCTAGATTATTGTATGATATTACTAAATTCTTTTGAAATAAATATAGTAGCTAGGCGTTTAGTGGAAGCTTCATGGATATTAGAGAATTCTAGGAACAACCATTGTATAAAAGGATGCATGTGCACAAATTGCCTCCTCAATTGTACTATAAGCAAAGATATGGCATCTATTGTACTTCTAGGAACAACAGAACATCCTATCAATGGTAATGATCCCGCACAAGTGAAAAAAATCTCGGATCACACTCTTTCCAATAATATTACTACTACCTATGCGGAGTTTCTTAGTTCGCATAATAGGTTCCACCTTAGGAGGATCATCATCCGCAAGATAATCAAGTTTTTCATTAGCAACTTGATCAAAATTTCTTTTAGCATTCTCATCGCAAGGTGAAGTTGGCAAATTAATGATTTTTACAATAGAGACGGAGGCATCAGTAATTTCAAACTCAAACATGATAGCAAATTTAAAGCAAACTAGAGAGCGAAGATGCAATCTAGTGACAAGCTAAGCAAGCAACAGTAAATATTTTTGTATTTTTATTTTTTATGATACAAGCTAAATATACTAGCAAATAAAAAGAGAAACAAGTGAATGAAAATTTGTGTGGAGTTACTTGGTAGTTGGTGATGATATTCCTCAACAACGACGCCAGGAGTCCTTCCTCATACTTGTGATCTGCGTTGGGTTTTCGGTGAAGAGGAACGGGTTATCGCAACACAATGTGGGTAAATATTTCCCTTAGTTATGAAACAAAGGTTTATCAAACCAATAGAAATATCAACCACAACCATCTTTAGCGACTGCACACAAAAGAACAAACACCTTGCACCCAACGCGGGCAAGAGGGTTGTCAATCCTCTTGTTCTTGTTATTTGCAAGCAAGTGAGGTGTATAGATAGGTTTAGATAGCAAGATAAAACAAAAAGAAGTGTCAGCAAGGTATTGACCGTTTTATCAATATGTTGTGAATAGACCTTGGGGCCATAGTTTTCCCTAATGGCATCTCTCATGAAAAATAACATACGGTGGGTAAACAAATTATTGTTGGGAAATTGGTAGTAAAGCGTATAGTTATGCGATATTCACAGCAATGATCATGTGTATATAGGAATCACGTCCATAAAAAAATAGGCCGACTCCTACCCGCACCTATTACTATTACTCCACTCATCGACCGCTATCCATCATGCATCTAGAGTATTAAGTAAAATAAAGTAATGCATGGAGAACAATGACATGACTTAGACAAAGTAAATTCAAGCAATATGAATAAACCCATCATTTTATCCTTTGTAGCAGCAACACAAAGACGCATCTTGTACCCTTCTGTCACTAGCATATATAATTTGACAGGTTGAACCTACTAGAAGGCACATCTCTCACCGAAGAAATATAAATCTAGTTGGCCAGACTAAATCAATAGATCGGAGAGAATTACGAAACTATCATAATCATGCACATAAGAATCATATAAGTATTCAGAGGGGACTCATATATTTATCATGAATAATTTTAACATAAACGCGCAATTCACCGGATCCCAACAAATGCATCGCACAAAAGGAATTATGTCATGTGGGTCAAAGTGAAGATGCGATGATCATTGTATTGAAGATCAAGAGAGAGAGAGAGAGATTTCCATCTAGGTACTGGCCATGGATCCATAGGTATGTGGTGAACTACTCACACATCATCATGAGGCCAGCAAGGTTGATGAAGAGGCCCTCTGTGATCGATCCCCCTCCGACAGGGTGCCGGAACGGAGCTCTAGACGGCCTCCTAATGTCTACTACGCGACCTTCTCCTTGTAGACGTTGTTGGGCCTCCAAGTGTAGAGGTTTGTAGGACAGTAGCAATTTTCCCTCAAGTGGGTGACCTAAGGTTTATCAATCCGCAGGAGGCGTAGGATGAATATGGTCTCTCTCAAGCAACCCTGTAACCAAATAACAAAGAGTCTCTTGTGTCCCCAACACAACCAATACAATGGTAAGTTGTATAGGTGCACTAGTTCGGCGAAGAGATGGTGATACAAGTGCAATATGGATGGTAGATATAGGTTTTTGTAATCTGAAATTACAAAAACACCAAGGTAACTAACAGTAAAAGCAAGCACGAACGGTATTGCAATGCGTGGAAACAAGGCCTAGGGTTCATACTTTTACTAGTGAAGTTCTCTCAACAATGATAACATAATTGGATCATATAACTAGCCCTCAACATGCAACAAAGAGTCACTCCAAACTCACTAATAGCGGAGAACAAACGAAGAGATTATTGTCGGGTACGAAACCACCACAAAGTTATTCTTTCTGATCAATCTATTCAAGAGTCCGTAGTAAAATAACACGAAGCTATTCTTTCCGTTCGATCCATCATAGAGTTCGTACTAGAATAACACCTTAAGACACATATCAACCAAGACCCTCATGTCACCTAGATACTCCATTGTCACCTCAAGTATCCATGGGCATGATTATACGATATGCATCACACAATCTCAGAATCATCTATTCAACCAACACATAGAACTTCAAAGAGTGCCCCAAAGTTTCTACCGGAGAGTCAAAACGTGTGCCAACCCATATGCATAGGTTCCCAATGTCACGAAACCCACAAGTTGATCACCAAAACATACATCAAGTACTCACATGAATATCCCATTGCCACCGCAGATAGACATGTGCAAGACATACATCAAGTGTTCTTAAAGACTCAATCCGATAAGATAACTCCAAAGGAAACCTCAATTCATTAGAAAAAGGGAGAGGGGGAGGAAAATCATAAGAGCCAACTATAGTAGCAAAGCCCGCGGTACATCCAGATCATGACATCTCAAGAAGACAAGAGAGAGAGCAAACACATAGCTACTGGTACATACCCTCAGCCCCGAGGGTGGACTACTCCCTCCTCGTCAAGGAGATCGCCGGGATGATGAAGAAGGCCAGCGGAGATGGATTCCCCCTCCGGCAGGGTGCCGGAACGGGCTCCCGATTGGTTTTTGGTGGCTATAGAGACTTGCGGCGGCGAAACTCCCGATCTAGGTTTCTTTTTGAGGGTTTCTGAATTTATAGGAATTTATGGCGGTGGAATTACGTCGGTTGGGCCCACGAGGAGGTCACAAGCCTGGTAGGTGCGACCTAGGGGGGGGGGGGTTGCGCCTCCTGGGCTTGTGACTCCCGTGTGGCTCTTCTGGCCTTATTCCAAACCTTCGGGGGTCTATTTTGGTCCAAAAAATCATTGCAAAGTTTTATTCCATTTGGATTCCGTCTGAAAAAGGGTCAAAAACACGGAAAAAACAGAAACTGGCAGTTGGCACTGAGTTAATAAGTTAGTCCCAAAAAAGATATAAAATAGCATATTCATGCATATAAAACATCCAAAGTTGACAAGATAATAACATGGAACCATCAAAAATTATAGATACGTTGGAGACGTATCAAGCATCCCCAAGCTTAACTCTTGCTCGTCCTCGAGTAGGGAAGTGATAAAGACCGAATTTATGATGTGGAATGCTACCTAACATATTTGTCCTTTGTAACTTCTTTCTTGTGGCATGAATGTTCAGATCCGTAATATTCAAAACAATAGTTTGCTATTGACATGAAAACAATAATACTTCAAGCAAACTAGTAAGGTAATAATGAACTTTCGAAATAACAAGGCCAAAAAATGTTATCCCTACAAAATCATATAGTCTGGCTATGCTCCATCATCCCCACACAACTAATTTAAATCACACACAACCCCGGTATTGGCCAAGTATTTTTTTACGACTCTTACTTTCTCAAACCTTTTTCAACTCTCACGCAATACATGAGCGTGAGCCATGGATATAGCACTATGGTGGAATAGAGTGTGGTGGAGGTTGTGAGACAAAAAGGAGGAGATGGTCACATCGACTCGGCGTATCAAAGGGCTATGGAGATGCCCATTAATATATATCAATCTGAATGATTAGGGATTGCCATACAACGGATGCACTAGAGTTATAAGTATGTGAAAGCTCAAAAGGAGAACTAGTGGGTGTGCACCCAACTTGCTTGCTGACGAAGACCTAGGGCAATTTTGAGGAAGCCCATCATTGGAATATACAAGCTAAGTTATATAATGAAAATTACCACTAGTATATGGAAGTGTCAAAACAACAGACTCTCTGTCATGAAGAACATGGTGCTATTTCGAAGCACAAGTGTGGAAAAGGATAGTATCATTGTCCCTTCTCTCTTTTTCTCTCATTTTTTTTATTGGGCTCTTTGGCCTCCATTTTTTTTGGTGGGTATCTTGGCCTCTTTTTTTTATTTCCTCACATGGGACAATGCTCTAATAATGATGATCATCACACTTTCATTTACTCACAACTCAATACTTAGAGAAATGATGACTCTATATGAAATGCCTCCGACAGTGTACCGGGATGTGCAACGATCTAGCTTAGCGTATGACGTTAAAACATCTCGCTAGCTATCTTACGATCATGCAATGGCAATATGAAAGTGACGTCACATGTCATGCGATGGAACGGTGGGGGTTGCATGGCAATATATCTCGGAATGGCTATGAAAATGCCATAGTAGGTAGGTATGGTGGCTGTTTTGAGGAAGGCATATGGTGGGTTTGTTCACCGGCGAGAGTTGCGCGGCACTAGATAGGCTAGCAATGGTGAAAGGTGAAAGTGCATCCATACCAGGGACTCACATTAGTCATGAAGAACTTACATACTTATTGCGAAAGTTTTTATTAGTAATCAAAACGAAGTGCTAAACGCATACTCCTAGGGGAAGGGTTGGTAGGTGTTAACCATCGCGCGATCCCGACCGCAACACAAAGGATGACAATCAATAGATCAATTATGCTCCGACTTCCTAACATAGCGGTTCACCATACGTGCATGTTATGGGAATCACTAACTTCAACACAAGTATTGCTAGATTAACAACACTCTACTAACATAAGTCTTAATATTACCATATCCATATCTCAAAACCAATTGAGAGGAATCAAACTTTTCTTACTAATCAATGCACATGAATATGAAGGTTTTTATCCTCTTTGGATGCCTATCATATTAGGACTAGATTCATAACCTAAGCAAGGTACCATTATGTTTAAGACTCTCAAAATGATCTAAGTGAACCACGAGAGTTCAACTAGTTCTATAAAATAGAACCATTGCAATGCTCTTCAAAGATATAAGTGAAGCACTAGAGCAAAAGACAAACTACTCCAAAAGATATAAGTGAAGCTCAATGAGTAGTTGAACAACTATTTGGCTATGTGGACACTCTTCCATCTAAGAATTTCATATCCTAAGTACCTTATTCTAACAAAATAAATGACGCTCCAAGAAAAACACATATCATGTGGTGAATAAAAATATAGCCTCAAGTAAAGTTACCGATGGATTGAAGACGAAAGAGGGGATGCCTTCCCGGGGCATCCCCAAGCTTAGGATTTTTGGTATCCTTGAATATGGCTTGGGATGCCTTGGGAATCCCAAGCTTAGGCTCTTGCAACTCCTTGTTCCATAGTCCATCGAAACTCTACCCAAAACTTGAAAACTTCACAACACAAAACTTAACGGAACTTCGTGAGATGGGTTAGTATGATAACGAGCAAATCAATCACTTGGGTACTGTCAAAACAAGACTCATAATTATTTTCACACAATGCCTACTTTATCTTACTGTTTCCACAATTTATATTACTAAAAACAATCTATGGAAACACCAAAACAAGCGAACTATGTATTGAAAACAGAATCTGTCAAAAACAGAACAGTCTGTAATGATCTTAATGAGAAACATACTTCTACACCTCCACAAATTCTGCAAAATTACGACAGTTTGGGAAATTGGCATATGAACCAGAAGAAAATAGAATCAAATCAAAAGCTATTTTTGGATAAAAATGAAAAATAATTTCGTGAGCGAAAAGTTTCTGTCTTTTTCCAGCAGGATCAAACAACCATGACCAAACTAGTCATAAAGGTTTTACCTGGCTCAAACACAAAAAGAAACACAAAATACACAATCATAACAGAATTATGATGGTGTGGACAAAACAAAACAGAAATCAAAAAGCAAAATTAAATTCATTGGGTTGCCTCCCAACAAGCGCTATTGTTTAACGCCCTTAGCTAGGCATGATGATTTCAATGATGCTCACATAAAAGATAAGGATTGAAGGACAACGAGAGCATCATGTAGCATATGGCTAGCACATTTAAGTCTAACCCACTTCCTATGCATAGGTATTTTGTGAGCAAACAACTTGTTGGAGCAAGAATCAACTAGCATAGGAAGGCAAAACAAGCATAGCTTAAAAAATTTCAACACATGGACATGAAGCTTGATACTATTGCAATAAGTAGGAGCATATGATCCTCTCTCATAGTAATTATCAGTAGCATCATGAATGAATTCAACAATATAACCAGCACCTAAGCCTTTCTTTTCATGATCTACAAGCATAGGAATTTTACTACTCTCCACATAAGGAAATCTATTCTCAAGAATAGTAGTGGGAGTATCGTAAAAGACTTGAGCACTACAAATTGTGACCACAATGAAAAATCAAGGTTTAGCAAAGGGGTTCTCGAGAGTATGACAAGTTTTATCATCCCTCTTCTTTATCGCGACCTTCTCCTTGTAGACGTTGTTGGGCTTCCAAGTGCAAAGGTTTGTAGGACAGTAGCAATTTTCCCTCAAGTGGGTGACCTAAGGTTTATCAATCCATAGGTGGCGTAGGGTGAAGATGGATTCTCTCAAGCAAGCCTGCAACCAAATAACAAAGAGTCTCTTGTGTCCGAACACACCCAATACATTGGTAAGTTGTATAGGTGCACTAGTTCGGCGAAGAGATAGTGATACAAGTGCAATATGGATGGCATATATAGGTTTTTGTAATCTGAAATTACAAAAACACCAAGGTAACTAACAGTAAAAGCGAGCACGAACGGTATTGCAATGCGTGGAAACAAGGCCTAGGGTTCATACTTTCACTAGTGAAGTTCTCTCAACAATGATAACATAATTGGATCATATAACTAGCCCTCAACATGCAACAAAGAGTCATTCCAAAGTCACTAATAGCGGAGAACAAATGAAGAGATTATTGTCGGGTACGAAACCACCACAAACTTATTCTTTCTGATCAATATATTCAAGAGTCCGTAGTGAAATAACACGAAGCTATTCTTTCCGTTCGATCCATCATAGAGTTCGTACTAGAATAACACCTTAAGACACATATCAACCAAGACCCTAATGTCACCTAGATACTCCATTGTCACCTCAAGTATCCGTGGGCATGATTATACGATATGCATCACACAATCTCAGAATCATCTATTCAACCAACACATAGAACTTCAAAGAGTGCCCCAAAGTTTCTACCGGAGAGTCAAAACGTGTGCCAACCCATATGCATAGGTTCCCAATGTCACGAAACCCGCAAGTTGATCACCAAAACATACATCAAGTACTCACATGAATATCCCATTGCCACCACAGATAGATATGTGCAAGACATACATCAAGTGTTCTTAAAGACTCAATCCGATAAGATAACTCCAACGGGAAAACTCAATTCATTACAAGAAGGGAGAGGGGGAGGAAAATCATAAGATCCAACTATAGTAGCAAAGCCCGCGGTACATCCAGATCATGACATCTCAAGAACACGAGAGACAGATCAAACACATAGCTAATGGTACATAACCTCAGCCCCGAGGGTGAACTACTCCCTCCTCGTCATGGAGATCGCCGAGATGATGAAGAAGGCCACCAGAGATGGATTCCCCCTCCGGCAGGGTGCGGAACGGGCTCCCGATTGGTTTTTGGTGGCTACAGAGGCTTGTGGCGGCGGAACTCACGATCTAGGTTTCTTTTGGGGGGTTTCTGAATTTATAGGAATTTATGGCGGTGGAATTACGTCGGTTGGGCCCACGAGGAGGTCACAAGCCTTGTAGGTGCGGCCTAGGGGGGGTCGTGCCTACCGGGCTTGTAACTCCCTCGTGGCTCTTCTAGCCATCTTCCAAACCTTCGGGGGTCTCTTTTGGTCCAAAAAATCATCGCAAAGTTTTATTCCATTTGGACTCCGTCTAAAAAAGTGTCAAAAACGCGGAAAAAACAGAAACTGGCACTTGGCACTGAGTTAATAGGTTAGTCTAAAATAAGATATAAAATAGCATATTCATGCATATAAAACATCCAAAGTTGACAAGATAATAGCATGGAACCATCAAAAAATATAGATACGTTGGAGACGTATCACCTCCCGTCAAAACAAAGACTTGTGACGGTATAAAAAGTGTTCCGGACTCCTTTCGTTGTTTCTAGAGTAAAAGAGAATTTATAAGCCAGATAATGGAGTCGGGAGGGCCACGAGGGAGGCACAAGACATCAGGGCGTACCCCCCAAGGCAGCACCCTATTCTCTCATGGGCCCCTCGTGAGGCCTCGAGCCTTCTTCTGATACTCCTTGGTCTCCTTTTGGTCCATAAAAATCACAAAAAAGTTTTAGGTCAATTGGGCTTCGTTTGGTACGGAAAACCTCAAAAGTAAAAAACATGCAGAAAACTGCAATTGGCACTGGTAGTGGGTCAATAAGTTAGTGCTAAAAAATATTATAAATTGGTAAATAAATACCCCCGAAGTATTCTCAAGTGATAATTTATCAGCATGGAACAATAAAAAATTGTAGATACGTTGGAGATGTATCATAGAACGAACCTGGAGTCCTGCTCATAAAAAATAGGTAAGCAACTCGAGGACCCCTTAGTACCGGACTCCCTGAGCATCCTTCGAACTAGCCTCCCACGCCGTAGTCGTGACCTTCACCTACTTCATGCGTCCAAAGTCTTCGGCTTGCGGGGCAAGTTCTCCCCTTCTTACATTCATCCGGTAATAGCTCGACCATCGAAGACCTTCCCATTTCCTATATATATATATATATATATATATATGTATATATATATAAAGATAGAATTATCTTCCAGGCCGACAGTTCGACAACGAACAATGTTATTGCCGCACACCCTTTTTAACAAAAGGTCACGGCTGGTCACGACCAATGACCCACCACGAAAACATGGTTCGAGACAATTTTTATTGACACGTTCTCGTACGGAGATCATGTACCTCATTTCTAGGGATATGGTTTATGATTTGGGTTATCCCACGCGCACATAACTACACGATTTTATCAGGAAATGGCAAAGTTCACTGTGTAGTAGAGGGGCTCTTGGTATTTTAGCAGCTTATAAAAGGAAGACCGCCACCACAGCCTCCTTACGTAGTCCAGATGTCACATCGAAGTTGCCATTCCCAACCCTCAAAGCTCCAGCCTTCAAGCTCTCCTCTTCCCCCAATCTTGAACCTCTCCCCTAGTTCGTCCATGGCTAGCTCGGGCTCAAAAGGAAAGTGGGAGGTCTCCTGTGTTAGTGAGGAGGACTATTTGTCGGCAAACATAGTCCACCATGCTCCGGAGAAGGGCCAGGTCATCCCTACTCCCAGAGAAGGAGAGAGCATGGTTTTTATCCCCCATTTTATTCGGGGTCTTGGTTTCCCTCTCCACCCCTTTATTCGAGGTATAATGGTCTACTATTGGTTATATTTCCAAGATCTTCCCACAAATTATTTCTTGCACATCTTCGCCTTCATCGTAGTTTATGAGGCCTTTTTGTGGGTCTACCCCCACTTTGGCTACCAGTAGCGCTGCCTGTATCTGCGCTACTACTAGTTTTTAACTGTAGCGCGATAGCAGTAGCGCGTGGACCAGCGCTACTGCTACTAATATAACCAGCACTACTAGTAGGGTTTTCCCTAGTAGTGCGATGTTCCCCATAGTTACCAACGGGCTATGGAGATTCCCATCGATAGATGTCAATGCAAGAAGCAGGGATTTCCATGCAAATGGTGCACTAGAGCTATAGGTGTATGAAATCTCAAATGAAGGTAAGTGGGGTGTGCATCCATCTCGCTTTCTCATGAAGACCTCGGGCATATGCGGAAGCCCTTCATTGGAATATGCAAGCCAAGTTTATAATAATGATAATATTATTCCCACTAGCATATGAAAATGACATATCATAAGACTTTCTACATGAGGAACATGGTGCCACTTTGAGGCACAACTGTGGTAAATGATAGTAGCAAAGTCCCTTCTCTCTTTTTCACTCATTCATTTTTTTGTTCTTTTTTATGGTGGGCTCATTTGTCCTCCCTCATTTTCATTTTCATCTGGAGTATGTTCCCGACTTGTGGGGAAATCATAGTCTCCATCATCCTTTGCTCACTGGGACAGTGCTCTAATAATGATGATCATCACACTTCTATTTACTTACAACTCATGAAAGTTCAACTCAATATGAATGCCTTTGGCAGTGTACCAGGATGTGCAATGATCTAGCATGACATGTATGAGAAATGTAATGAATGGTGGCTTGGCCACAAATGCCATGTCGGCTCAATTTGAGCATGCATAGCAATATGATGATGAATGAACTAGTCATATGATGTAAAAGTGGAATTTGCATGGCAATATATCTCGTACTGGATATGGAAAGGCCTTGATAGGTAGTTATGGTGGATGTTTTGAGAAAGATGAAGAAAGGTTTATATGTGATAGATCATATCAAGCCACAGGGTTTGGATGCACCGATGATGTTCACACCGATCCTCGAGGTGAGAATGGGCAACACACGATACCGAAGAGGCTAGAAAAATATGAGGAGGTGAGATTGCGTATGTCAATGGTTTCACATTTGTCATGGAGTACTAATATAATTATTGCATAGTTTTATTAGCTTCATCACAAATCAAAGAACTAGCCACATGCCCCAAGGGATAGGGTTGGGAGGAGTTTACCATCTCGCGACTCCGACTCGAAACAACACTAGGATTTCAACGAGAAATAGAAATGCTCACACATCCCTGCCATGCCTTTTTAACTTTCAGAGAAACAAGGAGTGAACACCTCTTAGTATTGCTACTTCTACGAATAAACAATGATGCACCAACACCTTCTTTATATTACCACATCAATATCATTAACCCACAATTTCTCTCTATGTGCTAGATGATGGTTTTGATTATCATCCATTGGATACTTTTTATTTTTGGACTATCTTTATGACCCATGTAAATTATAGCTACTGTTTATTAACTCTCAAACGAATATAATTCGAGAACAAGAGTTCAAATATTTTTATAAAATCTACATGCCACCGTGCTCGAAAAGATATAAGTGAAGTACTTGAGCAATTGTTTAGCTCAAAAGATATAAGTGAAGCGCAAAGCGTATTCTGAAAAATCATGATAAATGTGTATCTCTCTCAGGTTGGTGTGTCCTGAAAAAGATGAGTGTGGAAAACTGTACATAAAAATCAAACTAAAGAAAACAACGCTGCAAGCAAAATGCATGTCATGTGATGAATAAAAATGTAGCTTCAAGTGACATACCGATGGATTGAGACGAAAGAGGGGATGCCTTCCGGGGCATCCCCAAGCTTACACGCTTGAGTCTTCCTAGAGTATTACCCTTGACTACCTTGGGCATCCCCATATTAGGCTTTTGCTATTCCTTATTCCATAGTCCATCACGATAACACCCAAAACTTGAATACTTCAAGCCCACAAAACTCAACAAAACTTCATGAGATCCGTTAGTATAAGCAACATAAAAATATACTTAGGTACTGTTGTAAATTGATTATTATTTCATTATTTCTTAATAGGTACTATATTTTAACTTCTTCATTTCTTATACCCCAATACAATCCATAGCATCATCAAAACAAGCAAACTATGCAAGCAAAAAACATAATATGAATAAAACAGAACAGCCTATAGTAATCTATAATGAACCTGTACTTATGTAAGTCCAAAAAATCTTAAAATTAGGAAGACCAGAGGAATTTGTATAGAAATACCGTGTAACAAATTCATCTTAAAAATACATTCTAGTAAAATTAGAAAAAATATGTACTAGACGTCAACATTTCTGTTTTTGCACCGTATCAATTATACTTATCATACAAGTCGTCTGAAAGGTTTAACTTGGCACAAACACTAATTTAAAAATAAAATACAATCATTGTAGAGGAAATAATCATTTCATCACACCAATGCACAAAGTAAAAAAGCAAAAATTAAGATAACTATTGGGTTGCCTCCCAACAAGCGCTATTGTTTTATGCCCCTAGCTAGGCACAATGCACATGATCAAGTGTTATCATCTTTGACATCAAGCTCCTCAATAACACAACCAAGAATAGAGGAAACCATAGGAGACTTTAAAATAGGATCTTTTATAAGGTTTACAAATTTTGGATGCATAGTAATCATTTTAAGATCTTCGTCCCTTTTTATAGGAGTGTTAATGTCCTTAGGAATATACATAAATTTAAGACTTTTACTAAGAGAGGTACTAGCATTTATTTTGGAGGGTGTGAAAGCAGAACCTACTTTATTAATTACCTCCTCCATTTTATCAATCCTATTCATACTTTTTTCTACTGTCTCATTAATAATAGTATCTTTCCCCTTCAAAGCATTCAAAGTCATTCCTACCCGTGAACCAAATTGAGTAATATGATTATGAAGTTTTTTGTCTAACTCCTCAATTTGTTCACTAGTAAAAGTTTTCTTTTCAATAGTGTCAAGCCTATGCATTAAGTCTTCCAATTTAAAGTAGTTACATTAACAATAGTGGGAGGTGATCCCACAAGATTTTCAATAGAAATATAGGCATCGAAAGTGTGACACACTAAGAATTTACAATCGTTGACGGTGTTAAGGATAGACCAATACCAAGTTTTCACAATCACATAAAAAATATGAAGCACGGTAGTAGTGGATTGCTTATGAATTGATCTATTTTGAGCATTGGAAATCCTGTGCCAAGCATCTTTCAAATTTGCTCCTCCCTTTTGTCGAAATTGAACACTTCATTTTCCGAAGTGAGCAAGAAAGAGGAGGAACTAGCCATAGTAACAAGCAAAGATAAATATTTTTGTACTGATTTCTTAAGCAAGAAAAATATAGTAGAAAATAAAAAGAAGAACAAGTGAATGGTAATTTGTGCGAAGTTACTTGATAGTTGGTGATAATATTCCTCGACAACAGCTCTAGAAATCCGTCGTGATACTTGTGATCTGCGTTGGGTTTTCCGTGAAGAGGAACAGGTTATCGCAGCACAACGTGTGTAAGTATTTCCCTCGATTAATAAACCAAGGTTTATCGAACCAATAGGAATATCAATCCTAAACCATATTTAGTGGATGCACACAAAAGAGCAAACAACTTCCACCCAACGCACGCAAGAGGGTTGTCAATCCCCTTGATCTCGTTATTTGCCAACGAATTAGGTGTGTAGATAATGGTAGATAGTTGTGACTTGCAAAATAAAATAAAATAGACATAATATTAGCGATGAAATTATAGGTTTTATGAATATGTAAGTGAATAGACCTCGGGGCCATAATGTTCTCTAGTGGCATCTCTCATGAAAGCAACATATGGTGTGTAAAAATTACTGTTGGGCAATTGATAGAACACCGGATAATTATGCAATTTTCACGACAATTATCATGTGTATATAGGCATCACGTCCATAAGAAAATAGGCTGACTCCTGCCCGCACCTACTACTATTACGCCACCCATCGATTGTTATGCCGCTTGCATCTAGTGTATTAAGTAAAACAGAGTAATGCTTGCGGAACGATGGCATGATGTAGACAAAGTAAACTAAATCAATATGAATAAACCCCATCCTTTTATCCTCAATGGAAGAAACACAAAGACATATCGTGTTCCCTTGTGTCACTGGGATATAGAAATTTGCCAGGTTGAACCCACTACAACGCACATCTACCACTGAAGAAATATCAAACTACTTGGCCAAAGAAATTCAATAGACTAGACGGATTTACAAAGCTATGGTGATATTGCAAATAATAATCATATAACTTAGAGAATATTCAAATACTTTTCATGAATAATCTGAACATAAACCCGCAATTCATTGGATCCCAACAAACACACCATACAATAGAATTACATCGAATAGATCAAAGCAAAGATGCGATGATCATTGTATTGAAGATCAAGAGAGATAGCCATATAGGTTCTAACTATGAATCCATAGGTATGTGGTGAAGTACTCACACGTCATCACGAGGGCACCAAGGTTGATGAAGAGGCCCTCCGTGATTGATCCCCCCTTCGACATAGTGCTGGAACGGAGCTCCTGATGGGGTCACCGTGGAACACAGACTTGCAGCGACGTAAAAAGTGTTTCATGGATATATTTAGGGTTTCTGGAATATTTGGGAATTTATAGGATACACAACGAGGCAAGAGGGGCCACAGGGAGGCGACAAGGCATCAGTGCGAGGCCACCCCCTAGTCGCGCCCTGTTGCCTTGTGGGATCCTCGTGTGGCTTCAGGTTTCCCCCCGAAGTTTCCAAATCCCTTTGGTCCAAAGAAAATCATAAAATAGTTTCTTGGCCATTGGACTTCATTTGCTACTGAAAACGTGAAAAACAAAAAACACACAGAAACAACAACTAGCATCGGGCACTCGGTTAATAACTTAGTGCTCATAACACAAATTGCTGCATTATGACCCAAAAATACCTTAAGATGATAATATAAGAGCATGTAACAATAGAAAATTAGGGATACGTTGGAGACGTATTAGCAAGCAAGTTGGATACACACCCACTTAGCTTCATAGACTTATAGCTCTAGTGCATCCGTTGCATTGCAATCTGTTGCATGGCAATCCCTACTCCTCGCATCGATATATATTAATGGGCATATTCATAGCCCGTTTATACGCCTAGTTGATGCAAGACTTTCTTCTCCACTTTCACTCCTTTGAATCCTACCACCATATTCTATTCCACCCTTATGCTATATCCAAGGCTCACACTCATATATTGAGTGAGTAATAAAAAGCGGAAGCACATTAAAAACTATGATCCAATTGACTCAATTGACATTGTGGTACTTAACAAATGTATTTATGTGGTGAGGATGTTGCCATGCCATACTTATATGATAAAATGAATGGAGGGTGAACATTCTTTAAGGATCATATATTTTGAAAATTGATGATATGTTGCTTATGTTTATGAATATTACTACACAAGTGTTTATTGATTCGTCATTTCTCAATGATCAACTATGCAATATATTACATGTTGGGTAGCATATCACATCAAAAATTCTGCTTTTATCATTTACCGAATCGAGGACGAGGAGGAATTAAGCTTGGGGATGCTGATACGTCTCCAACGTATCTATATTTTTTTTATTACTCAATGTTATAATATTATCATCCTAGGATGCTTTTTGGGTATTTTCTATACCAATTAATATTATTTTTTACCACTAACCTATTAATCGAGTGCCCACTCCTAGTTGTTTTCTGCATGTTTTTGGCTTTTCAGTTTACAGTACAAAACGAAGTCCAATTGCCCCGAAACTTTTGTATGATTTTTTCTATACCAAAAGAATACCTGGAAGCGTTAGGAGGAAACTAGAGGATGCACGAGGGAGGAAGTACACAATAGGGTGCGGCTGGTGGCCACACCCTGTTGTGTGCTGGCCCCCTCATGCGTCCCCTCACGTACCTCTTCATCCTATAAATTATCTTATACCCCCAAAACCCTAGGGAGCCAACCGAAACATTTTTTTCACCGCCACAAACCTTTGTTCCACCATGAGGCCATCTAGAGCCCTTTTCTGGTGCCCTTCCAAAGGGGTGATCAATCATGGAGGTACTCTACATCAACCTTGTTGCTCCAAAAGTGATGTGTGAGTAGTTTACCACACACCTACTAGTCCGTATCTAGTACCTAGATATCACTCTCTCTCTCTCTCTCTCTCTCTCTCTCTCTTTCTCTCTTTATCTCTCTATCTCTTGATCTTCAATACAATGATCATCACATATTCGCTTTGATCTATCCGATGTAATCCTATTCACTAATGGAATTCAGTTATTCGCCGTCAGCCTCTTCTTTGCCGTCTGTTGGCTGATGGCAAAGACCCTATTTGCCGTCAGTCACAAAAAAACGGATGACAAAGAGGAGACTGATGGCAAAGATACTCTTTGCCATCAGTCTTGTCTTTGCCGTCTGCTGGAGCACGGAAAAGAACGCGAGGGAAGACGACAAAGAGCACGGGGCGGCCCACCAAACAACCCCTCCCACCCCATAACAATCGCTCTCTTTGTCGTCTGCCTTACACCTCTTTGCCGTCGGGGTCGGACGGCAAAGAGAGGGGCCCCCTAACGGCCGTATCCCCCACCCCACGCCCCCTATCTCCGACAGATTCATGTGCATCGCCCTTGCCCCCTCTCTCTGTCTCTCTCACCCCCGGCCTCTCTCTGTGAGCGCCGCCTCCCCTCCGCCCGCCCCAGCGCTGTCGCCACGCCTCCTCCCCGTCCCCTCCGCCCGCCCCAATGTCTTCGCCGCCCCTCCTCCCCGGAGCTCGGCCTCCCCTCCTCCCCGCCCCCTCCTCCCCGCGCCCGTCCTCCCCGGCTGCCCACCGCCCCGTCTGCCCCTCCTCCCTGGCTGCCCACTACCCCGGCTGCCCCTCCTCCCCGGCTGCCCACCACCCCGGCTTCCCACTGCCCTCCTCTCCAGTTCAAGCTAATAGGTGAGTTTGTATTTTGCTATTTGATTAGATTTAGTTAGTTGATTTAGTGGTAGTTTAGTTAGTTGATTTAGTTAAATAGTAGATTTAGTCCTAGGTTAAGTTAATTAGTGCTAGGTTATTTGTTATTTGTTAATTTAGAGGTAGATTCTATTTTGTTAATTAGTGGTAGATTATTTTTTAGTTAATGATTGGTAGATTTTGTTTTTGTTATTTTTTCGGTGTTTAGTGCTATATAGGTTTAGCGATAGATTTAGTGATAGGTTTAGATTGTACATAGTCATAATTGAAATAAGTAGAAAAGGATGAAGAATAAAAGAAAAATAAGTAGGTAAGGGAAGAAGAATAAGAAGAGGAGGAGGAGGAGGAGCAGGAGGAGGATAAAAAGAAGAAGAAGAAGAAGAAGAAAAAGAGGAGAGAGGAGAAGAATAAAGAAGATGAAAAAGGAAAAGAAGGAAGAAGAAGAAGAAGAGGGAAATGGAAAAGAAGGAAGAAGAAGAAGAAGAAGAAGAAGTAAAGGAAGGAAGGAAGAAGAATAAGAAGAAAAGGAAGAGGAGGAAAAAAAATATGAAGAAGAAGAAAATGATACCCCGACGCCCCGACACCCCGACACGATGCCCGAAACCCCGACACGACATCTTAACGACACCCTGGCAGAAAAGTCCGCGCAGCTGTTAATACGCCGCCCCCGACGCGACTGACCCCCAACCCCCGACCTTCGATACCTCTTCGACCTCTTGTTGACCGAAAAGTCCCCCGACCACCGACCCCCGACGCCACTGACCCTGGACCCTCGACGACACTGACCCCGACCACCGATGCCACTTACCCCTGAACCCCGATGCCACCGACACTCGACACCACCGACCCTCGACAACACTGACTCCCGACGCCACTAACCCCCGACCCCCGACCCCCGACAACTCTTCTGCCTCCGGTTGAACGAGAAGGTGCTTTTCGGCCTTCCACAAGCTGACGGGGTCATTGTTTTGTAAATTATGAGTTAGGTCACATATTTTCTGATTATGTTTTAAAAACATCATATTTGTGTTCATCGTGTGAATTTCAATGTGCAGTTGTTCGATGACCTCCACATGCGTTGGACGAGCTCCGCCCCTGCGTTTGTTGGTGAGCAGAAATGACTTCTCCTCCTACCCCCTTAATTTGCTCTGTTCCGGTCTTCGTGCCGATGAAACTTGCTAGCTATAGGTTTCTTCCATCATGAGTATGCGTGACCAGTATGCCTGTCCCGTTCGAAAGGGCGACATTTATAAATATGCATATCTTTGCATATTTATAACCGCCATCCTTTCGAATTGTCCAACGTTATCCATGGATAGCCCGACTATGTGTAGATTAGGTTCGTTTTCCCGTATGGTGTGCTCTGGATCCGATGCGTAATTTCATCAGTGCCTCCCTGTTGTTCTTTGGGTACACATCCTCTCTACTTATTGCCGAGACGTGTATATGGAGAACAGTAGGGAGGTTGCATGGACGTAATAAAACTACAAAACTTGATTAGCGGATGAATATAGATGATGAATTATAAATTTATTTCTTGTGCGCCCATAGGTAGCTAGGCAACAAGAGTAATCGTGCTTGGATGTACACTGGTCACCCTAGTCAGAAAGACATGACCAATGAATGGTTAAAAAAAAACCAGGGGGTTCGTGAGAGCCGCATTTGCAAATGGCCAGCAAAAAACATGGTGCCCCTTTCCCAACTGCGACAACTGGAAAAAGCACACAAAGTTTGAAATGGGTAAACACCTTGTGACATCCTCCACTTTTGCTACAGTGATGATTGTAGTTAAGCTACAGTGATCACACGTTAATGATGCCACGTCACCGTGATTCTGTATCGCTGATCTCGCTTTAGTTCAAAACAATTCGAATTTGAAATTTAAAAATAAAATCAAACGGAAAAGGTTTCGAATGCAATACGGTTGGATGAATTATAAAAATCCCCTATATGATTTAATAAAACAAATTGGGTGTTTTTAGAATTGGTTAAAACCCTATATATTTAAAATAGAAATAATAAAAGAATAAAAATAAATAAAAGAAAAGAAAGTATTACAAAAAAACAACAAAATAATCAAAAAATATATTAAAATAAATAGTAAAAACAAAAAAACAAAAAACGAAAGCCCCTGGCCCAACTGGGCCAAATTGGCCGAGCCGGCGAGGCTCCCCCTTGGCCCACCTAGTGGTGGGGTGTAAAGCCCCCCACCGGGGCCAAACCCTACCCCCAGCCACTCCCTGCCCCCGCTGCTAGGGGACGAGGGAACCCACTTCCCTCGTCACAACCCTCCCACCTACCGCTACAGCCCCGCATCGCCTCCCCCATATCCCTCGTCGCCTGCTCCCCCTCGCGACCGACTACTCCCTCCCGACGATCTCCCACTCCTCTCGTCGCTCGTCACGCCTCCCCATCCCGCACCCCACGGCGCTCCCCTCCCTGCTAGATCCCGTCGCCCCCACATCACACGTCTCTCCCCCAGTTACCGTCGCCTCCGTCCCCTCCCTGGACCGGAGCCTCTCGACGCCGCGATGCCCCGCCCTGGGCCACCCCGCACCGGAGTCGCCTCGCCGCGCCTTCGCTCTCCCTTGCGTCGGCTGGGTTAGGCCGGCCCTTCACCGGCGCCCTCGTCTGCCTCCTCCCTCGCTCCACCTCGTCGGACTCACTCCGGCCCTCTCCAACCATCAACCGACGGCGCTAACGCACCGGCCTCCTTCGAACCGGCCACACCGCCCTCGACGCCGCGGCGCCCCGCCCCGGGTCACCCGGCGCCGGATCCAACACCAACAGACCTCCCCGACCGGATCCAACACCACCGGACCTCCCCAACCGGATCCTCCCCGCGCCCGTTGCCTCCTCTACACGGAGGGTGAGGCCCCCCTTCCTTCCTTCCCCATCCGGCCCCATCCCCACGCACCGTCGTCGGCCTCGTCGTCCGTGAGCCGTGTTTTCCTCCTATTGGTCAGAAGAGGGGGATTAGCTCCTGTGTTGGTTTAGAACAAAAACAAAAAAGTAATAAAATAAATGAATGTATGTATGCAAATAAATGTATGTATGTATGTATGAAATGTGTGTGTATGTATATGGAATATTTAAATATGTGCTATGTATGAATCTAGTGTTATAGATGTGTGTGTGTTTAGTGATTGTGGTACTCGCTGTCTCAATGACATGCGGGGCCACGCCCCTAAAACAGGAAATTAAAATAAGTAAAATAAATATTAAATATAAATGTGTTTTTATTAATAAAATAAATAATTAATTAATTAGATATATAATTTAATTAATCAGTTAATTAAGTAAATAGATTAATTAGATAATCTGTTAATTAAGATAATTAATTTATCCTATTAGAGTATGAGACGTGGGTCCCCCACTAATTTAATCTGATTCATTAATATTAAATCCTAATTAAAAACTTGTGTCTATGACCCACGGGACCCACTGGTCAGTTGACCAGTCAACTGTTGATGTCAGCGTAACATCATGCTGATGTCATAACAACATTAAATTAAATTAATTAAATCTGTTGTTAATTACTAAATATTGAATAAAACTTTAAAAATTAATATAAGATAAACCGTAAGTCAGATCAAAATATTTTCAACATGAAAGTTGATCAGCAGAACGAGACGAACCCAGATACACAGTCCATTCGTTTGTCATGCGTCCCTAACATAGCAAATATGAAACTTTTCCATCGTTTTCCATCTCATCGGTAGTAGCCCGAGACCCGGAAAATATCGTCAGATATTCTTCTGACCCGTCTATGACGGATGTTGCTGTGTTAGCTCATGTCTAGCGTGCATCTTGCCATGTCATGCATTGTGTTGCACCATTGCTACTATTTATTGTTTCTTCCCCCTCTTCTTACCGGTAGACCCTGAGACTGACATTGCTGCCGGGTACATCTACGACCCCGTCGACCAGCCCTTTGCCGCAGAGCAACAAGGCAAGCAAACCCCCTTGATCATCCCAATATCGCCTAGGTCTTTCTCCCTCATGCTTGCATTAGTATTTTGCTACTGTTGTAGTTAGCTCCTATATCTGATGCATAGCCTGTTTTTGATGAACTGCTACTTTCAGTACTGTACTTTAAATCTGCTTAGTATAGGTGGAGCAGTCATCCCTTCTGACCCCGTAGTCAATTTGCCCAGCTTGGTTTTCAAATCTCGATCTGTGATCGACGAGCCAGACCCGACACAGCACATACAGCCCCCTTAGTTGTACGACGCTACAGAGATACTATCAAGTACCGAGGGTGACACCTCTCTAAGTACTTGTGATGATATCTGTGTAGTACTGCTAGTCGTTCGTGGTTATTGAGGGTGATTCCTCTTTCACCATTCCCGACGATGCCTCTGTCGTGCAACCCCTCAAGTGTGGGACCCCCGAGGGTGATTCCTCGAAGCCCACCTTGACGGATACATCCTTCGGAATCCAACGAGGGTGATACCTCAGATTCCCCCGATGTTACAACCATACAGTTACTCGACCATGTTACTGGGATCATTGGTGATTAGTTGTTAGACGGGTGGATTCCCGTGAGATTGTGTCGATGTCCTAATTAAAATGGTAATGGATGTGGGTATTTGATCTGGGTTGGTTGGAGACCTTTTCGCACTAACCGGCTACGCGGGAAGAATTATGGGTACTCTACGTCGCGGTATCAGCCGAAGCTTTCATATGACAGCAATAGAGCGGCGCGCGCCCGAGTGGTCCCGAGATGCATCGCGCTTGTGATTAAGGGATGCTAGGACTGACGTCGGCCGCCCACGCATCATGCAGGAGCGCGAAGGGGAAGTGGGCCCATGAACCCTTTGTGCTTAGGAGTTAGACCGGCGGGCTGACCTCTTTGTTGAGTCTTAGGTGGGTCTGCGACGTATCGATATTCCGAGGCCGGGAAAGACCCAGAAAAGTGTGTCCGACCAGAGTGTTATCGAGTGTGACGGGAAATGTGGTGCACCCCTGCAGGGATGCAAATTAACTATTCGAATAGCCGTGTCCACGGTTACATGACGACTTGGAGTTGTGCCCTGATCTTATACAACTACAATTGTTACTTAATTATAATTAGTTGCCCCGGAATTGCTTCCTCGCAGGGAGTCAAGGGAGGATCTCTG